>NW_027328740.1:65456505-65787427 GCF_048564905.1 Vicugna pacos | reverse complement strand
AAAAGAGGTATTAAAAAGCAAGAATATAAAAGAAGTAGTGGCCTTATGGAAACCTGTACATTTTCCTTGAAAAAATTTCTTGGTTACAGGAACTCACTCTTGAGGATCTGGAAATGCATCAAGAGGAAATTTAGCAGGGAAAAGAAGGAGAAGGAAGTCTCATTTATCTCCGAGGCTGATCCTAAATGAAAAAAATTTCCTTGGCTTCCAGAATAGACAACCTGCATGGTTCCCTTAGCAGAAGAGTGAGGAGGAGAGAAAACTGAATGTGTGTGCAAACCATCCTTCACCAACCCTGTTGGAACACAGAATTTTGGTGTTAGGGGCACTGCCTGACCTATAAATATAAGAGAAGGAACAAGCTCTAATAAGGATTTTGAGCGAAAAATGCTTTTAACTTTAAACCTACTCTAGGAAACATGCTGAGATATCATGGTATGTGCTTGAGGTGTAGCCTTGCTGTTTACGTTACATAAAGGAATGAGTCCCCACATGTACCATTTTGGGAACGGAATCTGTGTTGCAGCCTCCTTCACTTAGGTTTTTGGAAACCCTGAGTTTCTGGCCACGGGGAATTAGGCTTGTTACATATCTAAGGGGCAGCAAAAACTCCAGGGCTCTTTTCCATTGCAAACCACTTCTACTTGAGACCGGCTTTAAGAATCATGATGAGAAATCAGAGTAAGTGTTTCTACATGTCACTCTACATTTTATGCTGGATGAAAGAACGCCTCTCCACATGGTCACCTCTGACATCAGTATGTGTGTTGGAGACGTCCTTCACATAACTTCTTGGAAAGCCAGAGTTTCTGGTCTAGAGGAACTACGCAACTTACATATCTAAGGGGAAGCAATCACAGCAATTGTATTTTCCAGAGCAAACAATGTTTACATTGAAACCGGCCCTTGAAAACATACAGAGAAATCAGAGAATGTCTTACTACAATTCACTCTACCTTTTATGCTGGAAAAAAGAACGCCTCAACACATACTGAATTCTGAGGGTTGAATGTGTGTGAATACCGCCAAACACATAGCTTGTTGGGAAGACACAGTTTCTTTTGGGTGGGTACCTAGAACACATACATATATAAGGGGAGGTATTAATTGCAAGTCAGTTTTACAGTGAAAATTATATGAACTTTGTACAGGCACTAAGAAACCATACAAGAATGCAGAGAAAGACTTTCTACAACAATCCATTTCTATTATGCTAGATTAACGAACGTTTCTCCATAGCTAATTACTGAGAGTTGAATGTGTGTGAAAGCAAACAATTCACTATTTTGTCAGGAAAACACAGCCTCTCTTGTGTGGGGAATCAAAACACACATATATATATAAGGGGAGGACTAGCTACAATTCGGTTTTATAGCAAAAATTGCATAAACTTCAAAAAGGACAAGGAAACATACTGAGAAATCAGATTGTTTCTACGGGTCCCCACTCATTTAATGCTACATGAACGAACGCCTCTCCACATGAACAATTCTAAGAGTTGAATCTGCATAAAGACGACAATAATTTGGATTGTTGGGAACATAAGTTAACTTTCGATTGGGGAAACACACTACATAAGTGTATACGGGGAAGCACTCATTAAAACAATATTTTACAGAGAAAACACAACGAAATTGAAACAGGCACTAGGAAACATACTGAAAAATCAGAGCGTTAAAATTGCTCCACATTACACTAATGCTTCATCAACAAAAGTCTCTGAACATGATAAAATCTGAGAGATGAATATGTATGAAAGAATATAATAACTAAAATAACAAAGCTTGTTCCGAACACACAGTGGATTTTGATCTACAGATATATATAAGGGGAGGTACAAGCTTCAAATCAGTTTAAAAAATGGAATAAATTTCTAACGGGCACTAAGAAACATACTGAGAAATCAAAATAAGTGTTACTATTGCAACACATTCATTTATTTCTGATGAATGTAAGTCTATTCATGAGCAAAATTTTGAGAATTAACTGTGTGTGAAAGCAGTTAATCACCTAGCTTATGAGAAATACAGACATTCTATTCAGTGGGAAACAACAGGACACAAATATTTACAGGGAAGTACTAGTTCCAACTCGGTTTTACACGGAAAACTGCATGAACTTCAAGCCGGCACTAGGAAACAGACTGAGAAACCAGAGTAAGGGTTTCTCCTGCAACCCGTTCCCTTTGTGCTGGATGAACGAACGTCTCTCCACATGCTCAGTTCTGAGAGATAAGTGTGTGTGAAAGCCGTCCTTCATCTAGCTTGAAGGGAACACAAAGTTTCTTTTCAATTGCAAACCCCACTCCATACATATATATGGGGAGGTACAAGCTCCAACTCGGTTTTACAGTGAAAACGGCAGGCACTTCAAACCGGCACTAGGAAACAGACTGAAAACCAGAGTATGTTTTTCTCCTGCTATCCGTTCACTTTTTGCTACATGAAAGAACGACTCTCCACATGCTAATTTCTAAGAGTTACTTGGGTGTGAAAGTCGTCTTTCACCTAGCTTGTTGGGAGCACAAAGTTTCCTTTCAGATGCAAACCCTACTACATAAATTTATAAGGGGAGTAACAACTTCCAACGCGGTGTTACACTGAAAAATGCAGGAACATCAAACAGGCTCTAGGAAACACACTGAGAAACCAGAGTAAGAAATTCTCCTGCAAACCGTTCCCTTGGTGCTGGATGAACGAACGTCTCTCCACATGCTCAGTTCTGAGAGATAAGTGTGTGTGAAAGCCGTCCTTCACCTAGCTTGAAAAGAACACAAAGTTACTTTTCAGGTGCTATCTCCACTTCTCACATATATATGGGGAGGAACAAGCTCCATCTCGTTTTACAGTGAAAACATGCAGGAACTTCCAACCGGCACTAGGAAACAGACTGAGAAACCAGAGTAAATGTTTCACCTGCAACCCATTCCCTTTGTGCTAGATGAATGAACGTCTCTCCACATGCTCAGTTCTGAGACATAAGTGTTTGTGAAATCCGTCCTTCACATAGCTTGAAGGGAACACAAAGATTTTTTTGATTTTCAAACTCAACTAAATATATATATGTGTGGGGACGTACAAGCTCCAACTCGATTTTACAGTGAAAACTGCAGGAACTTCAATCAGGCACTTGGAAACAGACTGAAAAACAGAGTAAGTGTTTCTCCTGCAACCCGTTCCCTTTGTGCTGGATGAACGAACGTCTCTCCACATTCTCAGTTCTGAGAGATATATGTGTGTGAAAGTCTTCTTTCACCTAGCTTGTAGGGAACACAAAGTTTCTTTTCCCTTGCCAGCTCCACTACATACATATATATGGGGAGGTACAAGCTCCAACTCGTTTTTACCGTGAAACCTGCAGGAACTTCAAACCGGCACTAGGAAACATACTGCAATTCCAGAGTTAGTGTTTCACTTGCAATCAGTTTCCTTTGTGCTAGATGAAGGAAAGTCTCTCCACATTCTCAGTTTTGAGAGAAAAATGTGTGTGAAAGCCATCCTTCTCCTTGCTTGTATGGAACACAAATTTTCTTTACAGATGCAAGCTACACTACCTACATATATATGGGGTGGTACAAGCTCCAACTCGGTTTTACAGTGAAAACTGCAGCAACTTCAAACCAGCACTAAGAAACAGACCTGGAAAACAGAGTAAGTGTTTCTCATGCAACACGTCCCCTTGGTGCAAGATGAGCGAAAGTCTCTCCACATGCTCATTTCTGAGATATAACTGTTTGTTAAACCCGTCCTTCAACTTCCGTTTTGGGAACACAAAAATTGTTTTCACTTACAACCTCCACCACAAAAATATACACGTGTAGTTACAAGCTCCAACTCGCTTTTGCAGTGAAAACTGCAGGAACTTCAACCGGTACTAGGAAACAGACTGAGATACCAGAGTAATTGTTCCTCCTGTAATCCTTTCTCTTTGTGCCAAATGAAATGGCTTCTCTCCACATGCTCAGTTCTGAGAGATAAGTGTGCTCAAAACCGTTCTTCTCCTAACTTGTTAGGAACACATTCTTTCCTTTCAGTTGAAATATACACATGCGGATATACTTTCGTTCATCTAGCACAATGTATACGTGTTTCTGGAGGAACCCTTACCCTTGTTTCTCAGTCTGTTTCATGGTGACGATTTTAATTTCCTGCAATTTTCAATGTAAATCTGTGTTGGAGCTTGTACCTCCCCATATGTATGTTTGTAGTGTTGTTTCCACCTGTAAAGTATCTTTGTGTTCCTAAAAAGCTAGGTGATTGTTGGTTTTCACACACACATCTCTTTCATAATTGAGCATGTGTAGTGTCGTTCGTCTATCATTAAGTGTGAATGGGTGGCAGTTATAACACTTACTCTTGTTTCTCATTATGTTTCCTAGAGCCGCTTAGATTTTCATGCAGTTTTCACTGTTAAATCGAGTTTGAGATATTACCTCCCAATATATATGTCTAAATTTTTTTTCCTGTAGAAAGAAACTATGTGTTCACAACAAGCCAGGTGATTCACGGATTTCACACAAACTTTTTCTCAGAGTTCATCATGTGGACAGACGTCCATTCATCTAGCAGAAAGTGAATGGTTTGCAGTAGTAACACTTCCTCTGGTTTTTCAGTATGTTTTTTAGTGTCTGTTTGAATTTCATGCAATTTTCACTGTTGAACCGAGTTGAGTTATTACCCCCATATATATGTATGTAGACTGTTTTCCCACTGAATGAAACTCTGTGTTCGGTACAAGCTAGTTTATTGATGGCTTCCACACAGTCTTAACTCTCAGGACTCAGCAAGTGGAGAGACGTTTATTCATATAGCATAAAGAGAATAGGTACCACTAGAAACTCATACTCTGATTTCACGGTATGTTTAATATTTTTGGTTTGAAGTTCATGATGTTTTCACTGTAAAACCTTGTTGGAAACTGTACCTGCCAATGTATATTTATGTAGTGTGTTCCTCACTGTAAACAAACTATGTGATCCCGAGGAGATTTGTGATTTTCGGCTTTCACACACATTCAATTTTTGGAACTGAGAATATGAAGAGGGATTCGTTCATCTACCCTAAACAGAATTGATTGCTGTAGATACACTTACTGTGGGGTCTTAGTATGTTTCCTAATTCCGGTTTGAAATTGATGCATTTTTCACTGTAAAACCGAGTTGGAGCTAGTGCCATTCCATATATATATATATATATATACAGTGGAGTATCCCGCTCAATAAAACTTTGTTTTCCCAACAAGCTAGGTAATTGATGGCTTTTACACTGACCTAAATCTCAGACTTTAGCATGTGGAGAGAATTTCGTTCATCTAACCTAAAAGGAATGGTTTGCAGTAGAAACGCTTACTCTGGTTTCTCAGTATGTTTCCTATTTCGGGTTGAAGTTCATGCAGTTTTCACTGTAAAACCGATTTGGTAATATTACCTCCCCATATATATTTATATAGTGTACTTTTCCAGTGTAAAGAAAGTGTGTGTTCCAAACTACCTAGTTGTTTGACTGCTTTCACATACACATAACTCTCAGAATTGAGCATGAGGTGTGACGTTTTTTCATTTAACATGAAGGGAATGTGTTGCAGTTGAAACATTTACTCTGGTTTCTTAGTATGTTTCCTAGTGCCATTTTGAAGTTCATACACTTTTCACTTTAGACACGAGTTGGAGCTTTTACCTCCCTATATATATTTATATAGAGTAGTTTCCCACTGAAAAGAATCTGTGTGTTTCCAAGGTTCTAGATGATTGACGGCTTTCACACACAATTAATTCTCAGAACTGAACATGTGGAGAGACGTTTGTTCTTTTAGCAAAAAGATAGTGGTTTGCAGTAGAAAGAACTACCCTGGTTTCTCAGGATGTTTCCTACTGTCCATTTAAATTTCATGTATTTTTCATTGTAAAACCGAGTTGGAGGTTGTACCCCTATATATATATATATGTAGTGTTGTTCTGCATTCTTTAGAAACTATATTTTCCCTTCAAGCTAGGTGATGTTTTACATTTGCACACATTCATCCCTCATTACTGAGCATGTGTAGAGGCTTTCGTTCAATTAGGATAAAGGGTATTCTTTGCAGTTGAAACATTTACACTGGTTTCTCAGTCTGTTTCCTCATGCCGGTTTGAAGTTCATGAAGTTTTCACTGTAAAACCGCGTTGGGGCTAGTACCTCCCCATATAAAATTATGTCATGTATTTTCCCCATGAAAAAGATTGCGTTTCCCCAACAAGCTAGGTGATTGACTGCTTTCACACTCACTTACTCTCAGAATTGAGCATGTTAAGATACGTTCTTTCATCTAGCATAAACAGAAGAGGTAGCACTTGAAAGAATTACTCTGGTTTCTTAGTATGTTTCCTAGTGGCGGTTTGAAATTCATGCAGTTTTCAGTGTAAAAACGACTTGGAGCTATCACCTTCCAATATAGATATATGTAGAGTATTTCCCCACTCAAAGGAAACTATTTTTTCCCTACAAGCTAAGTCACAGTTTACATTTGCACATATTCAACACTCAGAACTGAGCATGTGGAGAGGCGTTCTTTCAACTAGCATAAAGGGAATGATTTGCAGTAGAAACACTTACTCTGTGTTCTCAGTATGTTTCCTATTTCGGGTTGAAGTTCATGCAGTTTTCACTGTAAAACCGAGTTGGAAGTACTACGCCGCCATATATAGGTATTTAGTGTTTTTTCCCACTGAAAAGAATTTGTGTGTTCCCAAAAAGTTAGCTTACTAATGGGTTTCACACTCATTTAACTCTCAGAATTGAGCATGTGTAGAGATGTTCATTCATATAGCATAAAGGGAATAGTTAGCAATAGAAACACTTACTGTTTTCTCAGTATATTAACTAGTGCCGGTCTGAACTTCATGCATTTTCCACTTTTAAACTGACTTGGAACTAGTACCTCCTCATTTATACGTATGTAGTGTATTTCCCCAATCAAAAGTAACTGTGTGTTCCCTACAAGCTAAGTGATAGATGGCTTTCACAGAGTCAGCTCTCAGAACTGAGCATGGGGTCAAGCGTTAGTTCTTCTTGGATGAAGGGAATTGGTTGCAGTTGAAACACTTATGTGGTTTCTCAGTTACGTTTCCTCGTGCCAGATTGAAGTTCATTCAATTTTCATTGTAAAATCGTCTTCAGGCTAGTACCTCCCCGTATATATGTATGTAGTTAGTTCGGCATTCAAAAGAAACTGTGTTCCCTACAAGCTAAGTGATAGATGGTATTCGCTAGCATTAAACTCAGAACAGAGCATGTGGACAGGCTTTCATTCGTCTAGTATAAAGGGAATGGATTGCACTAGAAACAATTACTCTTGTTTCTTAGTATGTTTTCTAGTGTCGGTAAATTTGCTGCAGGTTTCACGGTAAAACAGTTGGAGCTAGTACCTCTCCATATATATGAATGTATTGTAGTTTCCCACTCAAAAGAATATGTTTGTTTCCAACAGGCTAGGTGATTGTTGGCTTTCACACACACTTAACTCTCAGAATTGAGCATGTGGAGTCTGGTTCGTTCATCTAACATAAAGGGAATGGGTAGCATTAGAAACACTTACTCTGATTTCTCAGTATGTTTCCTAGTGCCGGTTTGAAGTTCATGCAGTTTTCACTGTAAAATCGACTTGGAGCTAGTACCTCCCCATATATATGTATGTAGTGTAGTTCCGCAGTCAAAAGAAACTGTGTGTTCTGTACAAGACTAGTGATAGATGATTTCGCACACATTCCACCCTCAGAACTGAGCTTGTGGAGAGACGTTCGTTCATCTAGGATGAAAGGAATGATTTGCCGTAGAAACACTTACTAAGGTTTCTCAGTATATTTCCTCGTGCCGGTTTGAATTTCATGCATTTTTCACTGTAAAACAGAGTTGGAGCTAGTACCGTCCCATATATATTTTTATAGTGTTATTCCCAACTCAAAAGAAACTGTGTGTTCCCAAAAAGCTAGGTGATTGACGGCTTTCACGCACACTTAAGTCTCAGAATAGAGCATTTTAAGATACGTTCATTCATCTAGCATAAAGGGAATGGGTTGCATTAGAAACACTTACTCTGGTTTCTCAGTTTCGTTCCTAGTGCTGGTTTGAATTTCATGCAGTTTTCACTGTAAAGTCGACTTGGAAATATAACCTCCCATATATATGTATGTATTGTTTTTCCCCACTCAAAAGAATCTGTGTGTTCCCTACAAGCTAACCGATAGATGGCTTTTGAACACATTCATCTCTCAGAACTGAGCATGGAGAGAGGCTTTCATTCATCTAGGATGAGGGCAATGGGTTGCAGTAGAAACTCTTAGTCTGGTTTCTCATTATTTTTCCTAGGTCCGGTTTGAATTCATGCAATTTCCACTGTAAAACCAGGTTGGTGTTAGTATCTCACCATATAGATATCGTGTAGTTTCCAATAGAAAAGAAACTGTGTTTTCCCAACAAGCTAGTTGTTTGATGGTTTTCACACACATTCAACTCTCAGAATTGAACATGTGTAGAGGCGTTCATTCATGTAGCATAAATGGATTTTGTAACTTTAGAAACACTTACTGCAATTTGTAAGTATGTTTTCTAGTGCCGGTTTGAAGTTCATGCAGTTTTCAATGTAAAATCGTGTTGGAGCTACTACCTATCCATATATATATATGTAGTATAGTTCCACACTCTAAAGAAACTGTGTGTTCACAACAAGATAGGTCATTGACCGATTACACGCACATTCAACTCTCAGAATTCAGCATGTGGAGACGCGTTCGTTAATGTAGCATAAAGGGATTGAGGAGCCGTAGAAACAATGTGATTTCTCAGTATGCTTCTTAGTGTCAGTTTCAAGTTTATGCACTTTTCTCTGTAAAACCGAGTTGGAGCTAGTACCTCCCCATATATATTTATGTCGTGTATTTTCCCACTGAAAAGAAACTGTGTGTTCCCAACAAGCTAGGTGATTGACGGCTTTCACACACACTCAACTGTCAGAATTGAGCATGTGGAGAGGCTTTCGTTCATCTAGCATAAATGGAATTTGAAAGCGAAGATAATGACCTGTATTGGTAGGAAAACAGTAAAGGGATCATTAATTTTGGGCCTATATAGTTATGGTCAGCATACATGACAGAATTTCATTTTCAGCAGAAGATTTCTTTTTTTTAAGCTTCAGAAAACTTAATTCTTTCCTGTAACTGGATATAGATAGTGAATGTTTTAAAGTCTTTAAGTAACTGCTTTAAAGTAGAATTGTTACTTTGCTTTTGGTCTTTAACCTATGGGAATATCCAGAATTCCAGTGGCAGTTCAAAAGCAAGGGCCTGAACCTTGCCTATTACTTGTTTTAATTACAGTAAGAATAACTGTAGACTAGGGTACTGTGGGTAACTGAAGGGCTGCTTGGATATGTTGTATGTCAGTTATATTTTCAAAAATTATTAATATCATGAAAATCAATCAACCTTGGTGGTCTATTTGGTATAATTTAATCTTTAATAATGTAGATTTTGATAGCCCTTTTATTTATGTAACTTATGAAAATAAGTTGACTTTATATAACTACTTTCTAGATAAATGATTAAATTTTGGGGTTTTTTTTATCATTTTCTTCTTAAAAATAGGATATTAATTACAAAATATGTATTTTCCTTCAAGTTCATACTTTTTTCCCTAAACTATCTTGACTTGTTTAGATAAGTTAACCCATAGTCTGATTTATTTTAAACACTCAGTATGTTCTTCTGTCTGTTGCTTTATTAGAGAGCAAGAATTCCTTATTATTTTTAATAAAATATACTTGCAGGAAACTATACTGGCATTCTTTCATTCACAGAGTCAAGCAATGATTCCTGTTTTGTTAGATCAGGTGTCTAAGCCTCTCAACTTCCAAAAGATTAAATGGACAAAGTTAAAAACGCCATAAATGATCGACTAAGTAAGATTATTGTGTTCCTTGATTAAAAGTATAAATATTGGTCAGCCTTAAATTCGGATGTAAAGCTGTTATGAATTACATGAGTCTTCTCCAAAATTCTTTTTTTTAAATTTTTTATTGATTTATAATCATTTTACAATGTTGTGTCAAATTCCAGTGTTCAGCACAATTTTTCAGTCATTCATGGACACATACACACTCAATATCACATTTTTTCTCTGTGAGTTATCATAATATTTTGTGTATATTTCCCTGCAAAATTCTTTAATTTGGGCTTTAATCCCTCCAGTAAAATACTGGTTTGAAGGAAGAAGAAAGTTGAGAAATGATTCAATCCAAATTCTATGGGAATAAACAAAGCTAAATGTTTCAGTCATTTTTTGAAGCAGAACAGATATGTTTTCTGCACCACATGATTTTAATAGTATTCATCTGAACATACGGTTTAGACACCATGAGACCACAAGACAACAAACAAGATATCAGGTAAAGCAAGAAAAAAAACTGAGGGGATTTTCTACTGAAAAATTTCCCCTAACTCGAACTAATGGAGAACAAATCTGATGCCACATTGGATCTGTTCCTTTAGTTTGAAGCACTGTGCCCTGTTTTCCAGGCTTAATCTTGCTGGCTCTGCACCTTTTGTAAAACAACGTTGCCTTTAGCCTAAAACCTACAGAAAAGCCTATTCTTGGGGCTCGGACCTTTAATTATGTTAGAACTTCTGCACTTATGCAGGGATGGCAAGTTGCAAAATAGAGAATAACCTTTGTTTTGTTGTAGGTTTATAGGGACACCACAGCCTGACCCACATGGATGACTGCAAGAACAAAGAATGCCTGCAGCAAGAAGTTTGCACAGCCAACCACACCCCCTCCCCATTTTAGCTTAAAAGTGGCCTGAATTCTGACTTGGGCAAGATGATTCTCCAGGACATTATTCCCCCATCTTCCTGGTCTGCCAGCTTTCTGAATAAAGTTACTAAAACTTGCTCCAAAACCTTGTCTCCTGATATACTTTTTTTATCACTGTTTTGCAACGAGCAGAACAAGTTTGGCCTCGGTAACAGAACCAGCTTTGTCATTCCCTCTGATGTGAAAGCTCTCTGGGTGTACACGTGCTTGCCTGCTGCTGGTGGTGGTGGTGGTGGTAGGCAAAAATATTTCACTTCTCCTGATTTCAATAGGCTAAAAATTCCTGCTATTTAAGTCAACTCTAGACTTTTACAGAATCACCTGCAGATGTGCTTCTGGAAGCTAGAAAAATTCCAACAATGAAGATAATTGTATTGTCTCCAGACAAGATACTTTTCCTCAAAACTGAGTAGCTGTGAGACACACTTCAGGAGTACAGATAGATGCAGTGTGCTTCATTTCCCATGTTGTTCCAACACAATTTTCCAGTTATATCAAAGTAAATTAAAATCTGTCTTCAATAGCAGATGCTCTGGCATGATACAACAATGTCAATTCCACTTATTTATTGAGCCAGAGCAGTTTTAGAGTAAATGATTTTATACCAAACTCCTGCTTGATATACTGTCTTCTCCCTGGTGGCTAATTCCTTCTTCTTTCTTCCTAAAAGTTCTCCTGTTATGGGAAGTTAGCCTTTATTCTGCACATTCAATTGGGAAGGCACAAATTAAATATATGAGGGGATGACATGCATATTTAATTCTTACTTATACATAAATACAAGCACAGAGGACCTGTGTCTTGGAAGGCGTCACTTCCTAATGTGGGCAAGAGGATGGTCTATAGTTCAATCAATGATCTAAAAGCAGTTTTCTAGGATATAATAAAGTAATGCCTGAGTTATAAGACAGAACAACCCCTGGATATGAATCAGTGGCGCCAATCAGTGGGGGCACATGTGTGCACACACACGCCCATGCACACGGAGCAGCCTTGGAGACACTCCATCTGTGCTGATGGAGCAAAGTCATGCTGGGGAGATGAGGAAAAAGTGCCTAATACAATCAAACCACGACACCTGAGGAATGGGTAATAGGAGTCAATTGAATATTCTGGTTAGCTGAAGGTCAAAGAAAAACACTTTTAGTTTGAAACGTCATTACTAAAAATTTTCTTAAAGCACAGGAGCCTGTTTTTCTACCTTGCTTATTGTCATATGGCACATTAAACATGACACATTCATGCTTCTCTGACTGTGGAACGGGAAAGGCCTTGCTGTAATATTCTGAGCATTAGTCTATGTTTTGCAGCACAGTGGATACTGAAAATGGGGCAATTTGAGTGAATGGGAATGGACATAACCTAGCAGTCATTGACTGTGGGGGATTTGCCAACTTTCTCCAAAAAGCAGGGGTAGCAAGCAAATCAGATAAATTGAGGGATCTTGGGGTGAGGAGTCGGGTTGACTGGCAGCTGGGTGGTCTCAGGTAGCTGTTTTACTGTGTAAAATAGTGACTATGATCCACAGTGACACATTGTCAAATTCTTGTGCCTGTAGCTGTGATACCTGGCCAAGTCTGTGCAGCCAATTTTATCGATGGTGCATAATGAAAATAACTAACATTCCCTTAGGACCATCTTATGTGACATCCATTCATTGACTCACTGAATTCCCTAAGCACACTTTTTGGTACATAACAGTCTTAAAATATGAAGCAGGGATAAAATGAAGCTCTGAAGTGTTGAAGCCTTGCCCGAAATCATGCAGATGGGAAGACGCCTTGCTGGGAGCTAAGCTCGGGCCAGACTACAGAACCTGAAGGGCCCAGCAAATCCCCTCACCCAGGAACCTGGCCCACAGCCACTGCCAGGCCCTGTTCTGTTTCTATGAGTGCTCATGGGAAAGTGCAAGGGACTTAGCGTAAATATGACTTGATTAAGGAATTCAAACTGGGATAGCCTTTTGTTGGGGACTGTAACCTGGGAGTGAAACTGGCAGTGAAGTAAGGGAGGAAACAGCCCTGGTTGTAAGAATATTTCTAGGGAAGAAGTCTCCCTGATGGGCTGGCATGGGAATCGCTGTGGTTGTGAGCCCCCTGTTGCCCTGTGGGGGTGTGGGCAGGGAAGGAGAGAGACTGTTCAGACTCGTCAAAGTCAGTACAGTTTGTAAACAGCTGAGTTCTGTTCCCTCACAGCTCAGACACATGCAGGACATGAGGATGCTTAGCTAATGACCAACAGTGGGTAGCAAAGGCCAAGAGTGGGGTGGGGAGGAGAGATGGGACCACCTTCTGGAAGAACCTCTGCCCCAGGGGTCCAGGAATGTAATGAATGATTGGGGATGCACAAAGGGCTTGTAGGGCCTCATCATGTTTTTTCTTCTTTAAACTGATAGTCTGGAATATATGGTAAAATACGGTGGAATGACTGCTCTTATTTTAGGTTCTACAAACTCATAAATGGATGGATTTCTATCTCCATTATACAAGCACTGCTGGGTAACCTTTAGAGCCATGTGAGGATCAAACGAGTGAGTACTTATTAATACTATTACCATGCTTCTACTGAATTAACACTTCAGCAACAGTATAATGGCCACGCTTCTTAACAACTGCCTCTGTAAGAGCTCTTGTAAGCCACAAATAATAATTATAAAGAAAATATATTAAAATAATAGCAATTAAAATTACAACAAATATGTTGTTTATAGCGATGATAGTGTCAGCATCTCCCTCTCATATTAAAAAATATCCAACACTGGATTCCTTAGGAAGCAATGCCAATGCATGTTTGGACTTTTCAAAGTCTTCAGCCCATGAAGCCTTTTTACTCACATTGGTCCACCACAGCCAGAATTGCTGTTACTTGCATGGTAGGCTGCCATGCTGCGATGTCCTGGGCTTTTTCTGGCACCATGCGTCTATACTGGGTAGTCAAGTTTCCACATACCCATTCTGATTTGCAATATATTGTTTTACAGAGCCAACAGAGGGGCCACTGGAAAGAGGCCACAGGTAAGTTGGTGAACCCAAACTGAATACCTGTTGAAGGAATGGATACACAACATGGAGTGGTGGATGGATGGAAGGACAACAACAATTCCTTTACTCCTGTAAAGACAGAGGGGCAAATGGTGAACTAAATCCCAAAGAGAAAAGACATTCATGATAATAATAATGTTCAACAGTGAAAGAATCCAAACAAAAGGCAAATATAAAATATCTGGGAAGAAGACCCATTACAACCTGTTTCTTTCACTTATATACCCTTAGTATGAATAACATACTTAAAAATCTTCAACCAACCATAGTTATTTGCTGGTAATAAACTTGGGAATCTTGAAGCATATTATTCACTCTCAGTGTTGAAATAATACAATCTTGGAAGATGATTTGTCATTGAGGATTAAGAAAAAGAATATTGTGGTTGTATATAAGAATTTAAATAGGAATAAGGAATGTACTTTTGGGAAAGCTCTGCATAGAGAATGTTGGAGGAAATGCACTGAAAACAGACAAGTGAGCAAGCTCCCTTGAGTCTGGGAAGGTGAGTGCAGCACATTCAGAGAGTCTATGAAGTTATGACAAGTCACAGTAAGGTATGCAATTAAAGTGTCTTCCTAAGCAAAATATCCTTCTTCAGGAATTTTTATCCTGATATTTCTATGATCTGTGTGGTCACATTAAGTCAAAGTTATGGTGATGGCTTAGAAGTTCTTTTCTCTCTGCCTGTAATTTACAGGGCATTGCTACAGATCGGGCAGCAGAGATCTGCGGTAAGCTATTCCATGGGGTGGGGGAGCGGTTAGAAATGATAAGGCCAGAGATCTAAAAGACTTTTAGACCCTAACTGGCAGACTTTTAAGTAAACTAGCACAGGTATGTAACTAAGACAGTGGATGAGATACAAGTTTGTAGTCCCTTTAGTGTTACTGCTCAGTCAAGGGATAGGGACCACTCTGGCCAGGAACGGCAAGACCGTGGATGGGGTGGATGGGTAGGAGGAGCTGAAATTTGCTTCTGACCTGGGAGGCAGGGTGTGTTGCAGAAAAGCCAACAGTGCTGTAAAGATGCAGCAGATCCACAGCCCAAAAAGGAGCTGTCATATTCAGGGAGGTCACAGAGAAAGAACCAGAGTTAGTGATGCCACAGGGTCAGCAGCGTGGCAGCAGTGATGTCAGTATCTGTTTCCATAACCCACCTAACCCTACATGAACACGTCTGCCTACAGGGGGCAGGTAAGTAGCAGAAATATGTGGAGTGGGTGCAGCCACTGGCAAATTGGCAAGTGGACATCCTAATGAAATGCACTGCTCACAGTCACCATATTGGAAAGTGGGCCCCACACTGTCAGATCCCCTTCTTATTCAAGAGAAACTAGAAATTAAGACTTCTTTAGCAATCATCGCTGTTCAAACCCAGAAAAGATATCATTTATAATGACAACAAAGGCAAAGACTATTCAGAAATAAATTAATGAAAAATGTTAAAATGATTCTGATAAATGACTTAAAAAAAGAAAAAAAATGATGATTGAATGAACAGTAGAATGCACCATCCTCTTCAGTGGGCAGACTCAAATTTGGGGGACATAGAACATTTTTTCTCCAAAATAAATTTAGTATCTGAATGCAAATGTAGTTAATAATCCCGAATGGATTTAAGAAAAAATTCTGAAAGGTGATCCTAAATTTCTTCCAGAAATATACACAAATATACAAATAAAATAATGAGGAGGGATGTTTGAATTCGTAGTATTAGGGACATTCTCGGAAAGGATTAAATAGCACCAACTGTAGGAGGTATTAATCTATGGTCGTGGAAACAGTATGAATGAAATAGTATACATTTCAAGAATAGACGTGGATATTTAAGAGATTTTAGTAATATTATAAAACTGACACTTAAGATCAGTGGATTCAAGTATTGGTGTAATTAGCTAAATCATTAGAAGGCCTGGTACATTGTCCTCACTTTTGACATTAAAATAAATTCCAGATAATTTTTTAATTAAAAAATAAAACACTAGAAATAACCCAACATGATTTTATCTGTTCAGATATTCAAGCGAGAAGAACTTTCTAAAAAGCTTTTGGAACAAAGACCAACAAGAGCAAAGGCCTAGCAACTAAGCAAAGCCAGAAACGCCCCCTGTAAAACAAAACTGACCCTCGCCCAACCCTCTCTCACGGCCCTGTATTGCTCTCTGATACTTTCTATACTTTCTTCTTCCCTTTAAAGTCCAGTTTCTTGGAGAAGTGCCTGCGCTGATGACTCCTCCAGGGCTTAGAGCCCTGCAGCCCCCACGGCCCTCACCGCGGCGCTGAGACAGTAGTTGCACTGCCGGTGGCTGCGTGTTTCAAACCAGCGGGCATTTTCAGCTCCTGTTTATTTGATTACCAGGTTGCTTTTGCCGTGGACAAATATTTTCCTCTCAGTGGAATGTTTTCCCCCCTTAATTTTTGTCTTACTTAAATAAATTTTAAAAGCCCAGGCAGAAAATTTGTGTGCACATATGCACACACACAGACACACACAGATCTGTTTTTTAAAGGCTACCTAAGTATAGTCCTCCTCCGCCTTTTCCTCAGTTTAGAAAATTAAAGGTGGGATTTAGCCCTTGCTTTTTTGCCCCACACACCCCCCTTTCTCACTATGCTCCTTTTAGTCATTGTTCAAATCCATCTTAAGCCAGGTTACAGCCTTCTCTGTGTTGCCTCAACTAGTTTTCTCTCAACTGCACTGCTATTCTTCTTTCTCTTGGTGGACCTCTCTTCTCCCATTTGCCATGTACATGGCCCTTTTACCCAGGGCCTCGTCATCAGTCCTCCGCCTGGCAGGACTGAATCACCCGCACGGCCTCACCCACAGCTCCTCTGAGCTCCTGACTGGTGAATCCAGCTTAACAATGGACATCACCCCTTAGATGTCCCTTTGACAGTTCGCACTCAAAATGCCACACACAGAAACATCTCTTCGAAACCAACTCCTCCCCTTACACTCCCCCTGCAGATCCGCTCTCCGGATGGGTCACTGGAAAGTCACCTCAGCAGCTCTGCGGCCCGCCGCCACGGCCCTGCAGTCCCCTCTGCAGCAGTCACCACTTCTGCCACCCATGTCTCTCTCCTTCTGCCCAGGGCCTCTCTGCAGGCGTGTGCCACTTGTTGTCTGGGTTACCTGGGCTGGTCCCCGAAATATCCTTTCCCCCAAAATATGGGCCTCCCCCAAAAAATAGAATCTTCCATTCTGCTGCCAGAATTACCAGATATTCTTCAACATAAACATTATGCAATTCTCTTACTTACAAATATCCCAATATATTCCTGCTTCCTTAAGGATATATTGAAGTCTAAGCACACAAGGCCCATCATGACAGAGGCCTTGTGCACCTGATATTCCCACCTATAGATCCTTTGTTCTAGCCCTACTTGTTGTTCTTCAGTCTGGCCAAGCCGCTTCATGCCGTGTACTCTTATATGTCTCTACCTCTCTGCATGAAGTGTCCACTCCCTCTACCACAAAATAGAGAGCTAAATTCCTTTCACCTTTCAAGATTCAGTTCAAATATTTCCAGCTCTAGGAAGTCCAATTTGTGTTCACCTGCTTAGCAATCCATCAACTACTCGCCATGCCTCGCCTGGTCTGGGGAGTGCAGACACCAAGTCTTACCTGTCTTGGTCTCCCCAGCAGTTGATACAGTGTTTGGCATAGCAGTGCTCAATATTTGTTGGTTGGATAAATAAATGAATCAGTAAAGAGATGAGAGGTCTAAAATCCCCCCCCCCCGTTACTCAGCTGCCATTTTCGAAAGTTCATTCTGCGGAGTTAAGGAAATGTCTGTGCAGGTGGTGGGCAGACAGAACAAATGTGAGGGCGTGGGGGAGACAGGCCTGGTCCTGGAGAGCGCAGGAGAGGTGTGGGTGGGATAACACTGGAGAGAGAGGGAATGGAGGGGGCGGGTGCAAGGAGATGTTGAAGAACAACTGATATTAACTGCAGCAAAATTAAATGGAGAACATAATATATGAAGGGAAGATCAAGTTAACACAGCAAGGGTGGAAAAGGCAGTACCAGAGACGAAGAGCTCTCACTTCATCCCTCACAGCCTTTCACTTACGGCACCTGCCCTCTGGGAAGGCAGCGTCAAATTCTTGAGAGACTGGTGTTTGTGCTGTGGGTGCTCGAATTACAAAACGGTATCTTATGGCTTCCAGATTTTAAGACTGATAGATTATTTCTCTTATGTCCCATGTCTGAGTTCTCAGGCAGCAGGATCATTGGGTGGTGGGGGGAGAGCTATTGTGGTTAACAACTCAGGGTTACTCTAATAATCTCAAAGGACAGTGGGGAATTCACGAAAACAAATAAAAGAGAAATTTCACTCAGAAAAAAACCATTTGCCATATAGAACCTTGTGGGGGCATTGGGGGCAATGTTACCGCCACCTCATCTAACAGTTGTATGTGAGTGTGTTGAAACTACAAGCTCAAGTCACTTAAACATGTATGAGACCCAGGGTCCAGGCTGTGGTGCTCCAGACATGGACGGGAAGATGAAAAGCCTGACTACTGCTTCCGACAAGATCAGTCCAGCCGGGGAGCACAATGGACACGGACACGATCACGCACCATCAAGACAGGAATCAAGTGCAATTCATGCCTAGAAAGGAGAGCAGAAAATCACTAAAAAGTGGAGGGGTCCCTGCCAAGGCTTGGCAAGAGTCCTCCCAGGCAGAAAAGCAGAGAAAGTACTTCAGGCGAAGGAGACTAGGGTTGGTGGCTGGGTGCGAGGCCTAACAAGGCACGGGTGGAGGGCTCCAGGGTCATCTGTCAGAAGCTGTTCCCCTTCAGCAGCTAAGAGGCATAACTAAAAAGGCAGGTGGGATGTCATTAATGATCATGGGGAAAACTGGGAGGAGAAAACTGAAGTCAGGAGATCACCACCAAAGGCACTTAATTTTAAGGAACAAAAAGAATTCAAAAAACACTTGGAAATTCTATCTCCCGTGAACGAAAAGAACACATAAATAAGTTTCACTCCAGCGTTGAATACAGAAAAACAGACTGCCTACTCTCAGAAATGGATTGAATATTCTAATTCATTAGGGATAATTTAGATAATAGGAAAATGAATAAATCTGAAAAATCTCTCTAGAGTAGCTGTTACTCCATCCCGTTTTGCAGGGTAGGGGGAGGCTGAATTATTTAATTGGTATTTTAATGAGACTATAAAGTTCTAAATGTCCTATCAATTTCTCCAAAAGCATACAACTTTTCCTTTCAATGAACTTTATTTTACTTAATTAGAACAATAACTTTTTTCCAAGGCTTTTTTCATGTGTGTTAAAATACCAAATGATGTGCTGCCCCCAGATTGTTGTTGTTATTATTAATGCTGATAATAGCCCCAATAAGACATATTTACCATTATGACTCATTTTGGAATAACAGGTCATTGGCTTATAGTCCTTTTGAAAATAAGCAGAATAAACAAACATAACTTCTACAGCAGAGACTGCAGCTGCACCCTTAATGGCACCTGGTCACGAAACACAACAAAAGCAAAGATGAAACTCAAATCAGACACCAGGCCACAAAGCATAGCTGACTGAAGATGCCACAAGATGAGCTTTCACTCACCGAGGGAACCAGATGCGTTTCCATGTATAATGTATATTTTTAAAGCAATTATTTTATATATAGAGTGTAATTTAGGAAAAGAAACTCCCTCTATCTGTAGACTTATAAACAGGAATCACAAAGGGGTGCCTTTGCAGACATGAACCCGCATGCATAAATGCAAAGCCTATTGATCAAAATCCTTTCCTGTCTCCTAAGCTTAAAAAAAAAAACTAAATAATTTAAGGCAGTGGTGAGCTGAAAGGGCTCAGAAACAAAACGTGCACATCATCAGCCTTCTAGTAGATAAAAGTGTGCCATGCATAATAGAAAAGATGACATTTCCTATGGAAATCTATTTTGAGATGCAAACATTTAAAGGCAACCGAGATCTCAAAACCAAGTTCAACCAAAGAGAAACAGAAGCCAACCAAGCATATGTGCAGAAATGGACAAAGGTATTGGAGAAGGAGGGGATCTGTGTTCAACCTATACTCCAGATCAGCAAACTCATCCTGAATTCAAGCCAGTGATGTGCCATGAGGTCACTCAAGGAACCAGGCAGAAACCATCGGCCAGAGGAAATAGCAACAATGTCAAAGGTAGGTGTGAGTTGTGGAAGGGATGACCCTGTGAACCTTGCTGCCATGAGGCAGGATGCTCTTGCGGGCTTTCTACACAGGCTGGCTGGCTCACATGACTGTTTAGAAGGATATCAGCCAACAGCTGTGCCACACAGGCTACAGCCTGAGCTGAGTCACATCTAATAACAGTTCTGAGTTCATCTTTAGATGACATGACCAGAAGGATCTGAGAATCAATGGTGGAGACGTACCTGAATATTCATTCCATTTCATTCCTTGGCAGTAAATCTTCAGCTTTCTACAACATAAATATTGACAAAGATACACACAGGCACCCTATTTGAAAGCCTGACTGCATAATTGCATCTAATGGAGAAAAGCGGGCTCCGTTTCGGTATGCTAGGTCATTGTTTGGCTTGGTAACCGATGCTTCTGAGACCCAAAACATACTCTAGTATAACCAACAAAACCGAAATCTCCACTGATGGCTTGCTCATTTCAAGGTATTCATAAAATAACCCCAGTTTGCCCATGGGATACAGATGGTTGCCCCGTTCCCATCGTGGGGTGGTCTGTTCTGCTCCCAAAACTGTGGTACCATTAGATTCATGACCCAGCTGCCAAACAGATCAAATTATAAGGCAGGATATTATTAGACCAAGGTCATTAAAGTATAACTGACATTTCAAGCTGAACACATCATCTTCCCAAGAATTTAATTTCTTGTTTTCAGGATAAATTTCTTTTTATTGCTGCCTCCCTACCCCCAAATACTGTGAAAACTAGTCCTGACCATGTACCTTGGGTTTACCAAAATTGTAACGACTACTACTACTTTACCTCCTACCTCCTTTTCAGGTGGGCATTTTAGCTTTTAGAAGATATCTTCCCTCATTTATCTTTTCCCCCCATTTCTCTGCTATTATCCACCATGGCCTTTCCAGTCTGAAAATCGTCAGAGAAAATAAGTAAAAGCAAGTTATACAGGGTCTATGAGTTGGTAATAAGTGCTGCGGAGGAAAATAAAGGAGGGCGAGGAATGTGTGGTAGGGAGGAGTGGGGCTGGGGCAGTGACCTTTGAATAAGGCAAAGACAGAGGCAAAGGGGTGAGCAGAGGAGGGACAGAGGGAACAGTGATCACAGGCTTGGAGGTCCCTCACGCTGGAAAGACAGCATGGAGACTGGTGTGGGCCACAGTGAATAGGAAATAAGTGGTGGTTTTGGGGGTGGAGCCTAAGAGACTGCTGTGAGGATGTGGGCATTTTTCCCTCTGAAGGAATTGCTGAACCATGGAGGGACACCAAGCAGAAAAGTGATACTCTAACATTGGATCAAACAGGTCCAAGACCCTAATTTAAGCTGAAAAAATCAAGGGCGAAAGAAGTGACATGCTGCCTCAAAGTCAGTGCAGAGCTTGAAAGAAACACAGCTTCGACTTGCAGCCCAGTGCTCTGCCCCCTCCTGGATGCTGTCTTAAAAGTTTATCTTTTTCCTCACTCAGAGGCGTGTGGGCCAACTGAATACTTCCCCTTTTTCAAATGGCAATTTGTCCTGAAATGAAATCGGAGTTGGCAGTGAAACAAGGCATGGACCTGAAGCCTACAGAGCTGTTGTCCCTGAAAGCAACAGCTGGCGCGTTGTTTACCCGTGGAGTTCAGCAGAAGAGACAGAGCAACAACAGACAACTTAGCGTCTGGCTGAGCTTCGGCTGACTGCACTGCACGTTTGGATGGATTTCAAATTTGGACAGTGAGGCGGCTTCACACGAAGGGCAGGTGTATACATCATGCATGCCCACACGTCTGTATGCACACACACGGACACACACAGGGTACATGATGTGACTTGTAAAGAGCTGTCCCTGCTAGGTTTCCCACTGCCTCTGATCTCAGCATTAACCTTTCAATGGCCATGCTCTCAGATTTGCTATGAGATTTCTTTGCAATGGAACATGCCCTTCGCTTCACAAACTTTCCACACCCTTTTCAATAACATTAGGGGTAGAGCAGGGAGCTCTGGGAAGTGGTGGGGATATGGACTCGAGATACCTCTGAATCTGAATCCACCCTTCATGGCTTATTTGTTATTTAACTTTATTTACATTCCAAATGCAATTGTTGGGGATCTCAGGAGATGATTTACACTCACTGCTATGGCAGAATGTTGTGGTTAGAAGACCCATCACTGGATCCTCTTAATCAACACGTTCTTCCAATAATTAAGATATTACTGTATCACAAATGCCCATTTCTATATTTTGGTATCTGCTTTTCAGTATAATTATCTTCCTTCTTTATTCTCTAAATCTTATGATTTTAAATCATTTTTCTGAGAAGTGGTCCACAGGCTCTTTACATATGATAAGCTGATAAAGGGATCCTGGAGATCAAAACCACATATAAATCCTGAGATAAACTCAAGTCTGTCATACATGGCTAGATTTAGTCTGCAAATACTTTGTTTAGTAATTTTTGCATCAAACAACATGGTCCTACTGTATAGCACAGGGAACTGCATTCAATAACTTTTAATAGCCTATAGTGAAAAAGAATATGACAAGGAATATGTATATATGTATGTATAACTGAATCACTATGCTGTACACCAAGAATTAACACAATATTGTAAACCAACTATACTTTCAACAAAAAAAGTTGAAATAAAATTGGGAGATGAAACTTCCACTGCCCAGGCTGCTGTCAGGATGAAACGATTCACAGCAGGCCAGGTAGTAGCATCCACCCTGACACATCAAAGCCCCATGTGGGATCTTCCTTTTGAGCAGCACAGGCTAACCGGCTGTGGCCACCTGTAAATAAGGTTGAAGTCACTTAGACCCTTGGCTTGGGATCACCGTGGCCACAGGTTTGGGGGTCACTGCAGCTCCTACGAGAATGACGGGGTCAGCCTGCTGCTGAAGCCGATACCCAGGCCGCAGCCCGGAGCGCTGCAGGCAGGTCTGAGGTCCGGCCGTGGGCGCCCAGCTCCACAGCCCCTCGGTGGCCTGCGGTGCGGGTGGCGCTGGGACCGCACTCGGCCATCACCCTCCCTGGCACCCAGACTCGGGAGTCTCCTGGGGGAATTTTTCCCTGCCTCATACTTCCTGTCTCAGCCTCTTGTGGAATCCGGTCCATGCCCCAGGGAAGCAGGGCTTTTACCCCCTGGACCCAAATCCATCACGGTGTGGATCCAGGATGAAACTTCCATGTTAACGCACCTGGCGCTCCCTTCTTGTGCTGAACTGCCCTCCCCTGTCGGTGGCATTAGGTCATAATAGAAGTCCCGACTTGCTTGTCCTTAGCTAAGACTCTGAGCCTCTTGCTCATTCTTCCTGAGTGGAACCACTCATCTGTGGCAGAAAAGCTTGGGCTGTCGTCTACCCATCATTGTCCTCGGTCCTTTAGGTTTTCTGTTGGTTTATGGTTCTCGTGCAGGGATATCAATCTGCACATGAGAAGAACCTGTAGACATTTTAAAAAATACCGACACTGGATCCGCCCCCCTTTCCAGCCAAGGCTGGAAGATTTCTCCATCTAACAGGGGTTACACAATCATTTGCTTGGGAATTGACCACACATATTGGAATAATTATAGTAAATTGCCCTTTACTCAGTGTTTGCCATGTGGCATTTTCTATTTCATGTTGTCTTTGTACCTTCATTATCACATCTAATCCCTGCATTATAGATTATCACCATTTCTGTTGAGGACACTCCCACTTGTTAATCTTGAATACAAGTATCTTTGATTCTCTTAATCTATTTCATTCCTGAGTTTCCTGTTCCTGAATTTAACGAGTGAATTATGGACACATGTATTTAAGATTCTCTTATTATATGTATCTGACTCATCCTCTAACCAAATCATATCTGGAGAAGAGAGATTTTCTCTTTTAAACATTTGCTTTTTCTTATTATATAGTAGTGCATACACACGGTGGAAAATGTAGAAAACATATAAAGTAAGAAAAATATAGCCATACATTATCTAAACACCAAAGGAGAATGCTATGCTATTTTGGGCATTTAACTATTTTTCTTAATATTTTATCATAAAATTTCCCTAGGGCAAGTTGTTTAACCCTGGAATTGTACTAGCATTTTGTCAAGTACAGAATAACATTCCCACAAATGACCCCAATTTCAAAATAGTATGTGAGGCTGGGAAGGCCACAGGGCTCTCAGCTTATTCTCTGAGTCCTACAAAGAATGCTATTAATTCACTGATGTCACACGTTTGATGCCTGTGAGTCACTCACTCAGCTGGCTCGGACTGAGACCTACTTTATACCAGGTGCCGATCCAAGTGATGGGGAGACCCCAGGGGGAGCCTGGATTATGGCATCACTGTCCTTTTCCATTTGCTCCCAGAATCCTACTCAAGAAACCCACATGGAATTGGGGGGGTGGAGGCAGGTGAGTTATGGTGAAATTCATTTCATTATGTTCCTTTAGACATATTTAAATAGCATGAAAAGAGTCGCTAACTTTAATAAGTTTTCTTTTCCCTTCATATGTATTTTTGAGGATAGGTATAGTTTTGGTGCAGCAAGAGTAATTGATAGATCTTTGGTATGTTAGGATTTTATATGAAAAATTAAGAAGGAAACTGGCACCTTATACAAAGAGAAGAGGCAGTGAGGAAAACACAAGCCACCCTTGAACTTGGCTACCATTCAGCATTCCTGGTTTTCAAACAAGGGAAACATAATTCAACACATATTCCCTAAATATTTTAGCCCATAGTAGAAATACATGGAGGCAAAGTTCAGTTCACTGGAACCTACAACGATGGCTTAGTTAAGCGAAGGTATAAACAGACCACAGATACTATAATGCATCCTTTACTTTAAACTAGTTCATATGAGCAAGTTTCATTTCACATGAATTGCTCAGTAACAATTTAGGGAATATATCCTTCTCCTTGATTGGTAAAAATAGCTCACTGATAACCAGATTCAACAAAATTTATTGTTAAATAATTAACCTATTTCCTTCAGGAAATGCTTTTGTGTAATGTGATTTAAGTATTTCCTCTATCTGATCTATTTCTTTTCACAGAGAAAAATAGTATTATTTGCACATGAGCTACTTTTACTCCTCTGGAAAAATCTGACTGTGAGATCAGGATAAGAGTTGTCTACTACACAGTAGGGAAAAAGAAAGATTCATTTCACAGCGAAGATCAGAATCTTGTTTTTTTTGAGGGGCGCGGTGAGCTGGGGGACAAGGGAAATGCCTTTGTTTCGAGACAGACCCCAGGAATCCACACTGAAGCTGGAGGATGAAGCCCTTGTGAAGAAATGTGGAAGGACACACTGACACCCAAAGGCGTTCACTCTGCAAAAACAGAAAGAAAGATAGAAAAAATAATTTAAGTGCCCTATAAAGAGAATGGACAGAAACTTGGTAATAAGGGAGAGAGAAGGAAGTTTAGGGAAGGGAGGAGAAACAATGAAAGGGAACTTGGATGCGGTGGGCAGAATAGCAGGTTTCTGGAGCCTACAATGAAGGATGATACGAAAAAAAGTAAAGTTTGAAAAAAGTAACAAAGTTTAAAATAGATTAAAAATTAAAAGTGATGTTAAAAAAATAATTTTTTTATAGTGGCATGGAAGATTTTAAAATGATGGATGTTTCTTATTTCAAAGTTCAAGTTGCTTGAGTTTCTCCTCCATGCTCCAAAAAACAGAATGGCCTGCTTGTGTAAGTGGTTTTGGGGGACACCACAGAGAGGGGTGAGCTCTGCAGTTAGGTTGGCCAGGAGTAGAATGCTGGTGTGGAAGGCAACACAGAAGAGAGATCAAGAGTTTCATGAGAACAGAAACTCAAAGCCAGAAATTATCTTAAAAACGTTATTGTGGTAGGCAGAAAAATGATCCCTCCCCAAGATGTCTATGTCCTATTCCCCAGAATATATGAAGAGTTCAGGTTCCCTGGCAAAGGGGGCCTATGGTTGCAGATGCGGTTTAGGTTGCTAACCAGCCGACTCTAAGAGAGATGAGCTGGATTATAGATGTGGGCCCAGTGTAATCACCAGGGTCATTAAAGGACGACGACGGAGGTAGAAGAGGAGAGACAGGAGAGGACATGTGACCACAGGATCAGAGTCAGAGACACATAAACATGCTGACCTTTAGAGAGAGAAAAGAGATCACAGGCCAAGAGATGCTGGTGGCCTCTGGCAGCCAGAAAAGTCAAAGTTACAGGTTCCCCTGAGGCCTTCAGAAACAGCCATGTCAGTACTTTGACTTCAGCAGGCTTCTGCGTTCAAGAACACTTCAAGGTTAAATTTGTGTTGTTTAGTGGAGACTTTTTCTTTTTTCTTCCTACTACCATGACGTTTGGGGATACTTGTTACAATAGCAATAGAAAGCAAATACAGTAAGCTCCTTGAAATGTTCAGAAATTGCAGATAACACTGGACTGTCCACTTTGATGTGGGACTGGGCTTATGTGAAAATCAATAGGACAGTGTGACCTTTGCTAACATCTGTTTTTCTCATTTTTAGGAAGAGAACAGTAAGTCAAAAACTCTGTAGTTATTATTTTAGACAAGTGTCTCTTAAAACATTATGTAACCCTGTGCCTTAGGAACACAAGAGAGTCTCTGTTCTTAGAAGAACATGGATTCAGAGAGATAGGGTCTTACATCTGAGTCCTACAGTGGTCTCTTATCGGCAATGAGAACTTGGGCAAATCATTTACCCTCTTTAAGCCACAGGAACTTCATTTGCAAAAGGAAGATAAGAATAAGGATTGTTTGGGTGATTAAATTGTACACACACACACACACGCACATGCACACACACATATATGTACAACATATAATACAGTGACTAGCACATACTAGGCACTCAACAAATTCCTGTTATGGATTTTTGAATGCATGCATAAAAGGAGGAGAAAGTTGTGGGAACTTGTGGGAAAACTTTGTTCACGGCCCCAAAAAGGGCCATCTCTCAAAGGGCTCTGATCAGTCTGTCCCCAGTGATGGGCTAATAAGCAGAAACTATAGCACATGGGGATTTAAGTTAAACATAAAAAGGAAGGTATTTAAGCATAATTATTAAACAGCAGGTACGTTTACACTGTTGGCTGGATCATCTTATCTGGAGAACATTACTAAGCAGAGAGTCTCCCCAGTTTTAGAGATGGGCAAGCAGAAAAATGACGTGGATGGGTGGGCCGTTCTCACCCCAAGATCACATGACTGAGTACTCACGGAAGTAACACCTCTTGTATGTTATTCCAGATGGACTGTCCTCCCATGATTATAGTCAGCTGTGCCATCAGTTCAAGGAAACAGCCTCCTGGGTCACACTGGGGTATTAGAAAGAAATCTCATTAAATTTTAGATAGCTCTAACATGAAATAAAGTCATTATTTTATGACTAAAATATCTAAGGAACGGAGAGTAAAGACACTCTTCATTGGGGAACTAAGAGAAAACATGAAACAGGTTAGAATGTCAGAACACAAAGCTGTATTCACACCTCTTCATTTCTGTATTTTCACAGCCAATACACCAGATCTCCCAGATAAGTCACAAATCTGCCCTTAAATAATGTGATGTAGGAACACGAGGCGTAGTAGTTGACAAACTGGAAGAAGAACACCTTCATGGCTAGGTTGTTCCCATAGTCAGTCTGGTCCTTTGGAGCTCTGCAAAACTGTGAACGGCTTTGAGATCCTAATCAAAGCCACGGACACATTAGTTAACACGCTAAATATGTATATATATATATACACACACAATTCACACTGTTTTCATTTAAGCTGTTTTGAATTCCTTAACATAGCTACTATGTTAATTCCAAGTGTAAACACTGTTGTAAGAGTTTCTCCTACTATGAACGCAATATCCCACAAGCCAAAAAAAAAAAAAAAGGTCAGCCATTCCTTAAAATTTATTAGCACAACAGTATCAAATGGGCAAGAGCTGTCCTCTGTCAGGTGTAAGTTGACAGAAAACTACTTTTAAACATCCTGCTAAATGATATTCTCTTGTCTCCCGGAACGGCAGTAAGGTAGGACTATTGAAGAAAACAAACAAAACACGGGGTAACTTGCTAGAAACATTTGGGGAACATAAAACGGGTCATCCTCCTAGTTCAGAATTTGAATTGGTCTTAGTGTTTTCAGAAGATGACCCCTGAACAGACCACTGGGAGAAAGACCCAGACACATGCAGCGTGTGGGAAGCGCTTGGGCCGCTAAGCCGCTGGCTGGGATACAAGCCAGAGAGAAAAAACATTTATTATAGAAGCCACAGCTGATGAGAATGGAGCTAAACTAACATGAACAGCATGGGGGGAAGACACATAAAACTGTGTTTACCTGTCCTCTCCGTAACGCACAAGCAAATCTGCCACTGGAACCACGACCCTCTTCCACTTATTTGCAATACAAGATTATTTAATTTCAACAATAGGGTACATGATCTAATGTAATTGAAATTATTATTAAGCACTGACCTGTTTACACAGAGCTTGGATATTCTAATGCTTCCTTTGCCCCTTTCACTAATGCAAAGCTGGAGCTAATTCACTTCTCCCATAGGCTAGAGAAAGTACGCTTACACTTGAAGTTTTCTAAAGACTGTAATGTACTGGAATTGAAGTGCCTAAAAGATACAGTCTCTGTTTTGACCTGGTTCTAAAGCTGGTGTAGAAATGACCTAAGCTGCAGGAGGAGCTTACCACAGTCAGTCACCATGATTGCCACTTTCTCATATATGGCGTTCAGGGTCACGATGATGATAAAACTGATGAGGGAAGCAGTGATGGGCGTGGCCCACCTGCACAGTCAGGTACTTCTGGATTGGGTCTCTTCCATTCAGGTTCTTGGGAAGTTTTGCAGAAAATACAATGAACACAGAAAGTCCGTAGACATTGATCCCAATAACTGAAGCAATGGTCAACAGGACCTGACAACCCAAAAACCCAGCAGCATGAGACTCATGATCGTATTCTTACACAGAAAATTTGCCCCCAAACCACGCTGAAACAGACAACATGCATGTGCTGTAAACCTCACATAAATGTGAGAAGAGATGTAAATCGCACATAAATGCCACAAGAAACGTGAATATCAGGCATGTTAAACTTTAGGGGAGGAAGAATGAAGGATGTCAAAAAGAATGAGTGCATCCACTAATGTAACATGCTGACAGCAGGAGGAACTGTGTGCAGGGCATAGGGAATATATGGGAACTCCACTTTCTGTGAATTTTTCTGTAAACCTAAAACTGCACTAAAGAAGGAAGCCTGTTAATTATATCTTTAAATGGGTGAAAATGGAGTAACTGGCGGCATGTTCTCTTGGAGACAAGTCTGTGATAGCAGAACTAATGAAAATAGCCCTTCTATGTCTATAGAATTACTTAAAATATGCACTAGTTGTAACCCATGAAGGGGATACGCTTCCTTTCAAGGGAGAACCTATCACTGATTCAGGGGTCAGCAAGTGCTAGCTGTCGTCTTCATTCTGAATAGGACCAGTGAAGCTGTGGACATGCCATGAGGGAAAGAGTGGAAGTGACAGCAGGTCTCTGCTAATGGAAGCTTCACATGTTTTTCATACTCCTTGAGATCTTAAAATGCCAGGTATTCATACTCCCTGCATTTGCACAAGATTCATGTCCCTGATCCATTGTAGTTCTGACTGTGTGGACCCAAGGGCAGCGGGGGTGTCTGAAGCATAATTTGCACGTGGCTGATAGGGTTTCAGCTCCTCATTAGGCAGGTTTTTTTCTGGCCATTGAAAAATGCACATTAAATATCCCATTTTTAAACTGTTCTCCTTCCATCTACCTTCTTGGTCATTGTCCAGAAGCATGTACTCAGTGTCCCTGGCTGCACTTGCTGGCTGCCCAGAGAGAAAGTTTCAACGAATGTGAATTTCAAGACTAAGTGAACCACATCATGTTATTTACAGTAACAGCGGGCGGCTGGCTTGCACCTGCAGGGGAGAGCAGAGGGAGTGTTTACAAGCCCCTCCTGGAGCCACACTGCTTCATCTGGATCCCAGCTCCGATGCTAGCTGTCGGGCCTTGTGCAAATTTCTTAACCTCTAGGGGCTTAAATCTCCTCACCCACATAATGGGGGGATAATAATAAAAATTTATTGGACTACTGTGATGAGTCAATTGTTTACTAATTGTGAAAACAATTAGAACATTAACCACAGGCATGTGAAAATCTCTACCTATGTATTAGCATTGAATATGGTGACCAAAGTCTTAAAAAGTTGTTTTTCTTAGTTTTTAAGCCATCAGTTTGTAGAGAAAGCATTTTATTTCCTCCTCTACACTCTTTCATCATCCTTTTGTTCACAGTTAAGGCTTCATGCTTGTGGAAGGAATAACTTTTTGGTGTGTGTGTGATTAAATGTGAAAATTAGTTAAGGCTGAGAAAAGTGTATTATAGAAGGTATATTAAGCTTTCCTCTCTTGTACAGCACATATAGGCCATTTAAAAAGTATGAATTTTTAAAAAGTCTGCATAATACTTTTTTAATTATGTATTAAGTAATCATAATAGTTAAGATTCTTTAAATGCTTACTATTGCTTCAGAACACATCTATTTTTCTAAATCCTCACAATCACCTTGTGAGGAAGGTAATATTATATCTCTTTTACAGATGAGGAAATAGAACCACGTGGAGATGATGCAATTTGCCCCAAATGAAGCAACTATTAAGTGAAAGAACTGAAATACTCAAAGAGCCCAAAGACACACTAACTGTATAGCACTGTCTCCTACATGGTCTGCGGAATCAATTCTAATTCATTTCAGAACTTTTACAAACTTGACACATTTCCATTTTCCTTCGAAGCACTTAATGGGTTGAATATTTCTTAAGAAACAGGAAAGCTTTCCATTCTCCTTCCTCAAGTTCCTTCCTACTTATCATCTTTTCTGATCATAACTTTAATATTTGCTCATTAAAGAAAATTTGAAAGTACTCAGTAGTGGACAGAACTACTGTCCTGGATCTGTCCCCAGTCTTAGAAGAGGACCCAGATTTAGCTTTAGGATAAATAACCTCCCTTCTGTTTTTAGTCCTGTGATTTAAGCTCGAATGACCCACTCTTTCTGAAGCACCAGAGGTAGATCTCAGTTGGCTTAAGACTAATAATACCCCTCATTCTACTGGCCTCACACATGATTTGAGAATTGGCAAATAACCCATTAAGAGCCACTATTATGTGAGGAGATACGTGCTGGTGCCCATGTGAATGATAAGCTTCCCCTATCAAGTTATTAAGCTGCCAAAATAGACCTCTCTTGGTTTGGATGGATGATCTGGAATGCTGAGTGCCTAGAAGCAGCATGCTGAGACATCCTTGGACACAGAATGAAGACAGGACAAAAGCAGCCCTTGACATCATCTGGGCTACAGTATCTCCCCTTGACTGAAGCCAGACCTCAGACCTGAGGTTTTCATTTACAGGAACCAACAAATCCCATGCATCCCCATTTTTTGGTTGTTGTTTAAGCACATTGGAGATTGATTTTGTCACCTACAATCAAAAGACTCCAACTCTGAAAATGAATAAAAAATAAAATAAGAAAAATGCTTCTACCTGTTGACATAATCCCTTCAGAACTGTGCATTGTTTGTATATTACAAATCATTTTATATATTAATTTTATTCTCAAGCTTATCATAAGCATAACACTTTGACTTGTCATAAAATATTTTCCTGGACACACTTTTTCATGGCTGCATAATATTCTACTATGTGAAGTGTTGGAAGAATATTTTGGCTGAGATTTTATATATATATACATAGAAAAGTATGTCTGTGACTTGCATCCATACTGACTTTTCCCTGCAATTTTGAAATACTTCCTGATTAAAAGTTTTTCAAAGTAGAATTAGTGGATTAAAGCATATGAATATTTTTGAATCTTGATATGAAATGCCAGACTGCTTTCTAAGAAGGCTGGAAGAGTACACCAGAAATTAACACAGCATTGTAAATCAACCATACTTCACAAAAAATGTCCAGTAACCTAGGCTTGGGATTGGTGATCACTGGCACTTCATCCTCATAAACAGAGTTGTGTCAGTTGAGAGGTGGAAAATTATTTCATTCTGATGTGAAGTGACTGAATTACTATTGGAGTGTGACATGTATTTTTTCCTTTGTGAAGGTGTGTTCATCTTTTCTGCCTTCTACGCTCCTGAGATTTTTGGATGTTACCTTTGAAGTGATCTGAACTCTCTATGTATTGATGGAATTAGTCCCTTGTCGGATTTGTAAACAAATAACATCCTCTGGTGTTTTGTTTAAAATTAGGATGCTTCTGATGCATGGAAATCTGTATATATTTTCCTCTGAAACTTACTGCTCATCTAGAGGTTGTGTATTCATCCATATTTATTTCTAGTTTTTTTCTAATTGTGTTACTTTTTTAAATCTTTCTGGAATTTATCACAATATATGGTTCACTGTATGATTTCAATCTTTTCTTTTCCCCCCAAGTAGCTAACGTGTTCCATTTACTGAATAACCTTTATTTGTCTCCATATTTGTAATGCCTTCCATTTCTTATATTAATTTATTATTGGTATGAGAGTCCATATCTGGACTTCCTGTCCTATTTTCTACTCTGGCTATTCTTGAACTTGTAAACCTCTCATTATCTTATTTATTATTATATTACTAATATGATTTTATTCACAATAAACCCCAAATCAATTTTATAACTTCTAATATTTTGGAGATATGATCTTTTAATCTAGAATCATGTGATTGAAGCATCTTTTATATCTTTCAGTAGATTTAACTTTTATTTATTTGATAGTTCCTACTATCCTTTTGTTAGGCTATTCTTAGACATTTTACCTTGGCTGTTACTTTTGGAAAATTTTAGAATTCTTCATGCCTCCATCTGGTCTCTTAATCAAACCCTGGAGAATACTAAACCACTGATCTGATTTGAATAAATGAGGTGAAAAGAATTGGGGGAAGCACTGTGAGCAGAAGAGACTGTGGAACCTCCAGAGTGGCACCCTGCGTTGGCTCAGATGTTCTCTGGAAAAAGTTTTCTCTATGAGACTACATAGTTCCCAGCTTGACTTTCAGTTTTCTCAGCATTTCACATTATATTTTAAAAAGTCTGTGGCAGGTTCTTACCCAGAAAAAGAGCACTTGCACAAATGGTTATATGTATACATTTTCCCCAGGTGCTAAAAGGAACACGCTCTTCTTCTTAATTAAAAAACAAGTTTAGTCAATCAAGGGATTACACCAATGAAATGATTTTTCTCCTAACTGGTCACTAAATCCTAAACATAATTTAAAAAAAATAATAATTTTCAGAAATAGTCTCCTTATTTGTTGCTGCATGGGTTTTTTTCCTTTTAAGTTTTTTTTTCTTTTCTGTTAATGATGTAAAGCATACAACAAAATAAGTATAGTGTCCATTTTATTACTATTTTTTGAAAATACACATGTGAACAGCAAACTGTTCCCCTGCCATGGTCTGAGCTTAGGGGTCTGGGTACCTGACGAGGCCAAGGTGTAAAGCTCTACTCCTGAGCTTGTCTTGGATTTCAGAAGTGACGGTATTGACAGCCGAGAGTCTGTGCCGGACAGAAAGTTTCACAGGTGTCTGCAGCTAACTGGTCTCCACTGTGTGTTTCTTCATTGAGCTTTATGTATTAATTAGCTATAACTATGAACTATTAGAGTTTCCATTTTAGAGTTTATATTTAGATTTTTTCTTTAGAGATGATATCAGTAAGACTCAAGATTTACCTGGATTATAAAAGCAGATATAGTATAATAATAGCTGTCACTAAGCACATGGCCCTTCCTCTGTGCCAGGAATTCTTCCAAGTATATTCTGTACATTAATTCGACCCGTCCTTACCAGAGTCATGAGGAATCAACCCTCTTATTCTTATTTTATAAGAAACTACAGCACAGAGAATTTAAGTTGTCCAAGATCACTCAGGAAGCAAGCTGCTGTGTTCAAATATGGATTACGGCAACTTCATTCCCAAGGTCTCACTACCTCAACGCTGGCCTCTCTGAACAATGGAGCATGCATTCGCAATAAAAGTTAAATGCTTCAATTAAAAAACTAAAAAACAAATAAAACAATTTTAAATAAGGAAGAATGATAAAGTGAAATGAGTCTTCATTTTCAATTTTTCAACAAGAATGTTCCAATGAAAATTTACACTTATTAGTTGGCAATTTTAAATTTAAAATTGTCAGTTTAAGTGACCAAAAACTTTTCTTCAGTATTTTTTTGTATGCTGCCAATATGATACGCTTTTGTTTCTCAGGACTCAAAAATATTATGAACATCTAATTTTGTCTAAGTTTCAGCTTTCATCTCTGAATGTACAGTCTTTCACCAACATACGCTTTGACTCCCATCTTCAGTTGTAAACAATGGGAACTATTCATAATGGGGATTATTAGAAGCGTATTACATTGTAAAAGACAAATGTCACTTTCTACTGTTAGCTGAACCTTATTTTTTTCCATTTATAAAAAGAGGAGTTTGACCTGCTCCCTCCAGACGTTTTCAGTGCAAAAATTCTGTAGGTCAGATTCAATTTATAAAATCTATAGTTGGAGATATTTTCAGATGCTCCTAGTAAAAGTATTTTCTTTCCAAGGGTTATTCTTTCTCAACCTACTTTCCTGCTGCTGCTGACTGCAAGCACCATCAGCTCTAAATTATCTCAGCTGATGGAAAGAAGCAATAATACAGATGACCCAAAAATTATCTTTTCATAGCTCTGAAATGTTGATACAAAGATATATAGTTTTATTTTTTTACTTTTGCTGCAGGAGTGGCAGCAATAAATTTAGATTTCCAATTATGTAAAATGCCTAGCTCAAACACTCCTCAAATACTGATGGCACCGCAACAAATGTTTCCCTGCTTCTTCTACACTTTCTCTGACTTTAGGAGGAGAGCCATGCTGCTTTGTGCATATCCCAACCGGAAAGGGGAGCAGTGAGTGGGGCTTAGTTGAAGACAAAGGGGCACCTAGTCTACGATGAAAAGGAGGCAGCAATAATGAAGGCACATGTGAAAAAATGGGAGTCAACTATAAAAACCAATGTGTCTTTCCTTGTACATCCATGTCATAGCGGCCAATTTTTTTTGGATTGTTTTATTGATGTTATGAAAGGATACAAATCAATGCCTCTTTTCTTATACACTTATACCAGTCTTTTTTTCTTTTTTCCATTTTTACTGTTATTGTGAAGGAAGGACCACACGTCTCTTCTGTGTCCACCATTCCAGGCAGTGCTCCTTCACCTTGGCTGCACATTAGAATAACCAGAGGAGCTTTAAAAACTTCCCTATGCCAGAATGCACCCCAGGCTACTAAGTACCATCAGAGTTTGCAGTGATGGAATCCAGGCACCAACATTTTTTAAGTTCCCCTGGTGATTCCAACATGCAGCCAAGGCTGACAAGTCCAGAAGTAAACAGACTAAAGTGCATCTAAACAGCGCCCGTTTTTTCTGGGTAATCACATCTATCTCCACGTGGGGACACTGCGCCTCCTATTCTGGCCGGACTTGTTCTTCCTGCTCAACCGTGTCCCATTCGTACTCAAGTTCTGCCTGGAGCCGCTTCCAGAACTCCAGAAGTAAGGTGACTAACAGAGAGAGAGAATAGCAGATGTGGATCTTCAGTGATGACTGATGTTTCAGAAATCTGTACTTAATATTTATTACCCTTAAAACTTTGGTAAATGGTTAATAAACTCAAATTTTATTTATACGTGATACTAAAGAGAAACATGAGTTAATGCCTTAAGAAAAAAGAAAATGTAGATAATTTATTGAACTTTTGGAAACAGACTATCTAGCTCTCTAGCTCAGGGGAAAGGTATTAACGTGATGGTCAGAGGCAGGTGACTGTGTCTCACACTAAAGTACCTGCTACCAGCACATTATGCCCACTAAAAATACAAATATCGGGGGAAGGATGGGTATAGCTCAGTGGTACAGCACGTGCTTAGCATGTACAAGGTCCTGGGTTCAAGCCCCAGTACCTCCATTAAAAAAGAAAGTTAAAAAATAAGCACAAGTAACTGTCATGATTTAAAAGCAGTGCATGGTCCACCGTCCAAGTCTTCTCCTCACATCCCTCTTTCTCTTCTGTCCGAAGGGCCTGAGGGTGGGGAAGGGGATGAGAATGCTTTAGTAGCCCCTGCATTTCTATTTTCCACCACCCCAGTCACACAAATTTAAAATAATATTCTTAAATATGGAAAACTGCCATTTTCCTCGATCTTTGGTAAAGAAATTTTTAGAATTCGTCATTCTGTTTTAAGACTCGTAACTTCAAATAGTAGACAAAAACAACATGACATGTTAATTGAAAATGTGGCTTCAGGGTAAATCCCCTAAGCCCTTCTTCCAACCAGACTGTTACCCCTAGGCCCCAACTCTAGAGAAATTCCAGAATAACCACTGTTCCCTCCACCATTATACCTGAGTCTCTACCATGCTCTCAGAATAAAGGGAAAAAAGGCACAGTCTCTGCTTCCGGGAGCTCCTAGGTGCACAGGAGTCATCGTGCAATGATGGCTGAGAAGGCATTTTAAGAGGGCTTGGATAACAGTCAGCAGAGGGTGCTCGGGGCAGAGAGCTGGAACTGTAGCCAAGGCTCTTCCAGAGGAGGGAACCACTATGCTGAGTTCTGAGATGCCCTAGAAGTGACCAGGTGAAGGTATAATGTTAAGGCCATTTCTCCCTGGGGAGCTTCGCATGCAAAGGAGGGAGGCCAAAGAGAGCCAGGTCCCTTCCAGGAACTGCAAATAGTCTAGAAGCGAGCACAGGGTGTGGGAGGCAGGTGAGGCAACCAGGTGGAGAGATCACAGGGGCACATCACACAGGACTCTGTGTGCCTCCAAGGTAGAGGAGACATGCAAAGTGATCTAGAAAGAGACAAGATAGAGGCAGGGAGACATATTGGCAGGTTCTTGTGAAGGCCTGCTGAGGCCCCGCCAGGAGGAGAGAGAAAACATTTCAGCAGGTGGACAGATTGGCCACAGGTGTGATGGAAGGGCAGGAAGAAGTGAAAGATGCCAGCCAGCTTTCTGGCTTTGGCAGTGTCCTAAATTATAGTGCCATTCCCTGAAATAAAAAAGGCAGGAAGAGGGGCAAGTCATGAGAGGAGACAACTGATTCAGTTCTGGCTGGGTGCCTATGGGCTCCAGGAGAGATGTCCAGTAGGCAAATAAAAGTCTAGAAATCGTGAGGAAGTTCTAGGCGGAGCAAAGTAGTTTTCCTGTTTCAAGAGGCTAATGGGTGTGAGTGGACAAGCTCACGAGAAGAGGTGTAGAGGGGTAGCTCTCACCCTTCTGCACATGGGAAGCATCTGGGAGCCTTTAAAATATAATGTTCCCCAGCCTGGAGTGGGGTCTTTGAACTCTTTATTGTTTTTTAAATACTTCTTTCCTTTTTGGGGGGGTATTTAGCTTTATTTATTTTAATGGAGGTACTGGGAATTGAACCCAGGACCTCTTGCATGCTAAGGACGTGCTCTACCACTGACCCGTACGCACCCCACCTTTTTTGTTTTTAGACATTAGCTCTACTGATCAGTCAGGGCTGAGAATCAACCTGTAGAGAGCAGAGAGCCTTGGGATAGAGATCAAGGAGAAGCTGCCCAGAGCCCTGCAGACCCCACCAGGGGCAGCCGGAGACGCAGGTGGCCTCGGACGGGCTGTGAGGAACGTGAACCCAATACTCCCCAATGGCGAAGACAAAAAACATGTTTCAAGCACCCACTTCCCAGCAGTGTTTGTTCTGACTTTACTAGTTTTCCAGTAATACTGAGTGAGAATAGAAATTATCTGGACACAGATATCAAATTCAAATGCTGGTACTGATCATTCTTAGCTGCGTGATTACTGATTAAAAGGTTACCCGTCTGCCACGTGTAAAATGGGGGACCTAGCACCGTGCTTGTGGGCTGCTGTGAGCGTAATGCAATGACACCTATAAAGGCCCTCCTGACTCTCAGACGTTATTGCTACTATTGTCCTCATTTGGGACACCAAGAAACAGAGGCACAGAAAGCTTCAAACATTTGCCAAAGATGAGGGTTTGGGTCAGGATTCAAGCCAAAGACTTCATGGATCCAGAACCCAGGATCTTCTTACGAGCAACACGTCACTGCCCAGGCTCCCTGCTGCAAAACCCGCCTCCCTTTGGTTCAGTTCCATGGCTCCTGCGCTGCACAGATGTCCTCACTGCCTGCCTGCCGGCCCGGTGTCTGACCCCGGCACTCCTCCCTACGTCCCACACAGCGCTTCTTTGGGCACACCATCCCCCACGAGGCCATTGCTGTGACTACTCGGATGTTTACACGGAAACGCAGGTGGCAGCCCAGCTTTTTGCTATAGCTGCTGCTGTCAGTGGAGGCAAAGAACTCACAGTTGGTGGGGGAGGCCACTTCTGGTCTCTTCCTTGGCTGGAGAGCTGGATGGAATGCAGTTTTCCTCTGCAACTTTGACATCCAGCATGAGAGATATGTAAGGCTTTCTGGCCTCTTAACATAGAAATTATACCCCCGCAATTGTACTTAACATTGTTACCTCCTGGCCCCACCAGGGAGCAGAGGCCATGGCCCTTTGTTCACCAAGTTTTGTTTCCTTGCACGACAGCTACAATGGGGTGAGTTAACACCGGACCAGAAAATCTACAAAGCCCTCGTGTACTATTTCCTGATACTTGCAGGTCACCCAAATACACCAGATCCTCCAAGTAAACAACTAGTAAGAGGAACTGAGCTGGCTCGTCTGTCAGAACCCTGATGGCAGGACTGATTTGGCCTCTCCTGCTCTCGGGATGATCCGTTCTCCTTCTGTGTGCCCTTCCCCGAGGGAAAGAGACTGTTCTTTGTTTATGGGCTAGGGAGTATTTGTGGCTCTCTGACCGGAATCTTCAAAATAGAGCTCTTGGTGAGAATGGAAGCATGGCACCCACATCTCATGAGCTCAGCTACCCAACAGCCTCATCAAGCCAAGACTGTGGCCAAAACCAGGGGTCCATGCTGTTGAGCGTTGGGTATGGAGAGCAATGCCTCCACCTCTGAGAAGCTGCCGCACCACTTGCTCCCTTGTCCCCATCCAGGGGGAGGTGACGCATCCATGGGATGAAAGCCTTGAGGGCACTAGGTGACTGTGGACCAAGCTGTGACTGGCCGGTCCTGTCCCCCATGTGACCCATGTTAGCCTCACATGCAGAAAATCCCCAAAGAGACGCCTGCTTGAGTGAATGGGTCACCTATAAGCCAACTGTCCTCGGGATGCCTAAGAAGCAACACAATATACACAGTGAGCCACCCACTCACTGAAGTCCCCAAGGCTCACAGCTCCCTAATGTGACACCAGGTACCCCCAGCAAACAAACAGAAGACCCTTACTTTACAACTGACTTGAGAATTCTACTGCCAACACTGCCTTCCACTTTCCACTTATGAAGTTCTTTCCACTCTGTCCCCTGCTCTGCAATTGTGCAGTCAGACCAAAGCTCCTCCATGAGACAGGAGGGAAGGGGGCAGGGCCCAGCCATTAAAAGGATGGCAGAGCCATTAACACCGAGACGGTGGAAAAGTCAACTCCCAGTAGATCTTGAGCTTCAATACACACTCACTGAAATACAGCAGGATGCTAAATGGCACTCGCACAGGTGCCAGGACAGGTTCAAGGCTGACCATGAAAGGTCAAAGGGTGAGGGGTGGCCCAACTTCTGGGAATCCCAACACCTTCCCCAAAGCGGTTGGAATATTCCTCCCACTTATTAGCATATGAAGATACCGAGTGCATAAAAATTAACAACCCCCCACCTCGTGGCTGCTCTCTCTGCTGAGGGAGACAGCCCACACTCTATCTGTGGAGTGTGTATCTACTTTTACTTTAAACTGGAGCAACCTAACCCCACACCTCATGGCTTTTCTCTTGTCTTCTGAAACTGCCCACTCTGTGGAGTATATATCTCTCTGAATAAATCTACTTTTACTGAACTCTGGCTCTCTCTTGATTTCGTTCCTGGGCAAACCAAGGACCAACACTTTGCGAGGTACATCCCAGGGACCCAAGTAAGACCTGGGATACAGCCGTCCTCTCCCCAACATTTTCCTGTATCATACATTCCTTCCCAAAAGATCTCACCTTGTGCACTCCAAAATAGACAACACTCATGTGTCCTGACCTGGATCTGCTTCTGCATGTATCATTTTTTATGTCCACTAGAATGTCACCTTCATGAGGACAGGGATTTGGTTCTGTTCACAATGGAAGCACCAGCACATAACAGGTGCTGGAGAAGTGTTAGCTGAATGAATGAGCTGTGGGAAGTCCTGGGATTTCCACCTGGAACTCCTAGCCAGTTGGGCCCCAGCTGACTCCAGTTGCTCCCTGCTACTCATGACTGACCTCTTGCCACCATTCTCTGCTCTGCCATCACCTGAGCCGGGATGAGCTGAGATGATCACACACCCCGGAGAGCATGGCGGATGGTTCATGAGGTTGCAACACACTCGCCCTCTGACTGCCAGGGGTTACTTAGGATGGACAAACTGAAGGCAGCACCATGTGCACCGCCCTACCCCACAACTCACTTGAAGCACCAGGACTGCACACAGGGGAAACGCTGGCCCTTTCCAACCTAAGGAGAGGGACTATGGGTGAGAAGAGGGTCTCTGTCAACTAACAGTCTCTTTACAAGCCCAGTCTTAGAAAAGCTCTTTAAAAACACTTCTGGTATCTTCCTTGTGTTTCTGTAATCCCGCTAAATTTTGTCATTTTAATCTATGCATCAGAAATACAGATGTTCTTGAAATCTCTATTGATTTTCAATGAAGACAATCCTCAATTTCCTTCTCTGCTAAGAAAACGACTGCACTTTATATAAAAAAAAAGGAGCTTCCTTTCATGAGTTTCTATCTTCAAACAGTTAATTTCACAGAATCAGTGAAGCAGAACATGAAAATCACACTGTGCTTTATCGCCTACAGGTGGGCAGGAATGAAATGAATGAGAACTGATCTCATGAGATGGGAAGGCTGGGGCTCTTATTCTTGCTACAGATGGAAGGGTCCATACCTGTGTGGGTGAGGAAGGACCAAGGACGAGAAACCAACATTTTCGTACCCATTTCTCTTTTTCAGAGTCCCAGACAAAACAGTGTGATTGTATCAACAAAAACAAGAACATCTGCCCCCTTCTCAAAGCACGCTACAACTTCACTACTACGCACGGCACTCTGTCACGGACCTAAAGGCTGACGACAGCCAAGAAATTTGCAGGGATCTTATTCTGTGCTCATCCCTTTTTGTCTTTGGAACCTCAGGAAGTTTGCCTCCTCCCCCTGAGTGTCATTTTCCTCATCCTTCAAATGGGAGTGTAACAGTCATTCATTTGCTCAGTGTCTATTCCACAACAGGAGACGGCTTATGAAAACAACAACAACAAAAAGCAGAACAGCAATTCTGATCTGTGCTGTCTTCCTCCTCCTCCCTGAAGATGAACTTAGAGGGTAAAATGGCATCTTTCACTAAACCCCGAACTTAAGGAGCAGTTCTGATAAGGAAGTCACAGAACTGCCTTGTAACCGAGAAATGACCCGGTGAAAAAGAATGAGTTGCCAGCAAATCCTCAAAACACGTAAGGGTGCAAACCCTGGGAGCTACAGGCATGGGTGGGAGTTCCTTAGTTCCCCATTTCACAACGCCGAGAATTTTGCAGGGTCCATGAAAGACACAGCCCAGTACAACCACGCCATGTTTTGGAGTACACCGAGGCCACATCGCTGCTGACCTGCACTTCTGTGTGTCCCAGAGCAAGAGCCCTGGGCGGGGGTGACTGTGTTTGAGGCTGGACAAGAACTTCCTGTTCTGTCTCTTCTGCTCTCTCTCTTCCTGCAATAAAACAACTGGTAGGACTCTGGTGGGGAGCACTGCACCCACATTCTCTGGCAAACCACACACCAGGCAGCTCTAGATGATCTGAGATAGGACCCTTCAATGAACATATACACCAAAGTCAGGCAGAAGGCTGCCTGTGAGCTTGGGAATCCAAACCAGCTTGTCCTGTTAATCAGCATATTACACATCTAAAGAACGTGTGTGCCAGATGAAGACGAAGCCTTAGACAGCGTTGGTGGTCATGTCCAGCAGTGTCTAAGGACAAGTCATGCTCTGGTAGATGGGAGCATTTTGGTTGCTTTAAGTTTGCTACTGAAGGGCTGGGACATTTCATTGGGCCTTGAAACTCCAGACCTCTTTACTCACAAAGGCAGACAAGTTAGGTGAGCCAGCTCAGCCTTTATTCCAACTTCCTAACCAAAAGGCTATGAGGTTGAAAATATATTTCTCAAACTCTTCTGCAGCAAGGGTTCCAGATGTGGCTTCAAAAATGCCCATCAGAGACTGAGATATGCAAATATTAACTACTATATATAAAAATAGCTAAAAAAACTAAATTTTTTCTGTATAGCACAGGGAACTATATTTAATATCTTGTAATAACCTTTAATGAAAAAGAATATGAAAAGGAATTCATACATATAAATGTGTATATGAATGACTGGAACATTGTGCTGTGCATCAGAAATTGACACATTGTAACTGACTATACTTCAATTAAAAAAATACATCTAAATATGATGCCCATCAGCAGCATCTGAGTGTCACTGAAAGCAGAAAGCCAGATGAATGGAGGCAGAGGTGGTTGGAGGAGCTACGTTATTTTGCTGGGGTGGATGCAGCCGACATGTCAGATATCTAGAAGGAATGCTCACAATAGCCACTAACTGATCTGCAAGTGAGTTAGGGTAACAGCTTCCTGAAATCCTCCCCACCCCACCTGATGAGCCAGATGTCTGGCGTTTTTCTGGAAATCACTAGGCGCAGCCTGGAACTCAAAGGTAAAAATTAAAAACTGCAGTCGGGCAGCGAAGAGCCTGGCAGGATGCGTTGGACAAAAGTAGGGCAGAATCAACAAGGAATGGGGAGGGGACAGAACGTGTACTGAGGACCGTGACTTCAGTGGCGGATTGTCTGTGTTGAGGACTCTGAGTCAGTATGAGTAGGTGGATTGGTGTGGACTAAAATGGTGGCCATTGTTCAGATAAGTTTATGTGATTTGGACTATATTTATTAGAGGAGGGTTTCTCCCCTTCAACATTGATCATTTCTAGGGAGCAGAAAAATACTCTGCCACACAACATCTAAGTGCAAAAGAGATGCTACGGGATGATGGTGGTATGAAAAATTTCAGTTCTGCAGTTCCAAGATTTCCTTAAAGAGGTTAACAGCAGTTGGTACTTAAAATAAAATAAGGTACTTATAATAAAGAGATCATCATATGTATATATCCTTAAAGATACACATATGGTGCTATAAGTGGGCCTGAAATGTGTTCTGCATTCTAAAATCCGATGAAATAAAATCAGTAGCTCAATATGCCTGTCAGCTCAATAAACATGATGTAGCTAATGATCACAGAAAGCAAGATCAGTTAGGAAATTTGAAATTTGTCTTTTCCAGTGTCAAAGTTAATATTTTTTACTTTACTTAAAATGCATTTTTTTAATTAGGGCTGTCAGCATCCTTTGGTATACGGGGTTCAGTAGATATGTTCAGATATTCTAGACAGTGAATCAGAGCAAAGACTGAGGTTTAGACAGTAGTTAAATGCCTCACCCGTGTGATCATCATCCACATATTGCTATACTAAAAATCCTTAAAAGTGAGATCTTCATTAAAGCAACGAAAAGAGAGGGAAAAAAATAGCCACAGACTAGTGGAAGTTTTGTAACGTGTAAAAATGACAAAGGGCTATTCATGAGCATATTTTTAAAGACCCCTACACTTTAATAAGAAAAACAACAAACTGACAACAGGTTGCACACTGCTCCCTGTAGGAGAATCCATGCAGATGGACTCTTATGTGAATGGGGCTGGAGCTGTAGAATTAGTTAGTCTTGCAAGAAACTCAGTTAAAAACAAATGCAAATGGGATACACTTCTAGAATATCTGAGTAAACATCTTGGAAAACTTACTCCTCTGTGAAGCAATGACAATGGCAAAATTTGTCAAAATTAACCTCTGTAGAACTCTGGAAATTTAACCAAGGCTTCCAGCAATAAGGGGAGTCTTTATTTGAGAAAAAAAAAAACAGCAAAATCTTCATAAAGATAGTGAGTTATGTTGCATTGTAACTTGATCTACCCCATCCCTGTATCCTCACCTAAATGGTGGCCTTTAAAAGCAGTAGCCTCACAATCAAGGTAGGGGCAGAAGTGATTTAAAGTTACCCAAAAATTCCGCCCCCAGAGAGTTGTCACTATGTGACCTATCACAAACTCATGCTGTACAAACAGCCTGTCCCCAGAGTGTGTGTGGAAAACAATCAGCAGTGAGTATTTAACTTTACAACTGCCTGAGGCAGTGGGACCAGTAGAGGCTAACTAGATGCTGACAAGGAAATTTAGAAGGCAAAATTGAGTAATGAGACGTTCTGGGGGTGAAGGTATGGTTAAAAAGGTCCAAAAAACTTCTGAGAATTGTAGAAGGCAATATACTTGTGTGGCACATGGCAAGGAAAGATCTGAGAAAAGCCTAAGCCTTCAACTCTGGCTGAACTTGAGGTTCTGCATAAGCAAGAACTAAAGGCTACGGAAGAGCTGCAGACTGCATGCCGGTGCTGAGGGCATCCCTCAGCATGCAGACACACAGCCACCTGGCAACAGCTCAAACGATTGGCTCCAGGCATTGAAAGAAATCACTGTCCAATCATTATTACAGTGATGACAACTAGGTTTTCTGCACACACACTGATCTCATGGTCATGCATGATAAAGAATACAGACTTTACAGAATTTGTTCAGGAAAGTAACTAAATAAATAGCAGCAGCAGCAATGACAATGAAAGCAATGATAAATCCTGGAGATGGGGAAAATCAGGCTTTCAGATCTGCCACATTGTAATATTTTAAATGTCCAGTTTTCAACAGAAAATTAAAAGATGTACAAAGAAACAGAAAAGTTTGGCCATAACAGATGGGGAAAAAGTAGTCAATAGAAACTCCCTGAGGTAGCCCAGACACTGGACTTACTAGACAAAGACATAAATAAGCAATTACACATATGTTCAAAATACTAACAGAAACCATGCCTAAAGGATTAAATTATGTGCACATCTCATTGTATAAATAAAATTTATAATAAAAACCAACTAGAAATTCAAGAGATACAAATATAATGACTAAAATAAAAACTTCAATAAGAGGTTTCTCTGTAGATATGAACTTGTTGAAGAAAAAGTCAGTTAAATTAAAACTACTGAGATTATACTGTCTGTAGAACAGAAAGAAAAAGGAATGAAAAAAAAATGAACACTGTGTCAGAGATAGGTGGGACACCATCAACAATACCAATACACACATAATGGGAGCGCCAGAAGGAGGGAAAAAAAAAAGGGGGCAGAAAGAACATATAAAGAAATAATGGCTGAAAACTTCCCAAATTTGATGAACACATTAATTTGTACATCCCAGCAGCTCAACAAACTCTATGTGGTATAAACGTAGAGACATCAAAAAAAGGCATATCAGATTCAGTGTGTCAAAACACAAGAATAAAGTATCTTGACAGCCAAAAGAGAAAAGTGGCTCAACATATAGAAAGGCTCCTCAGTAAGACAGTTGATTTCTCATCAAAAACCATGGAGACTGAAGGCAGTGGATGGTATCGTCAAAGAGATAAAAGGAAAAGACTGTCACCAAGTATTTTATAGCCAGCAAAATGAGTCTTTAAAAAAAATTAAAGGAGAAATTAAGACACTCCTACAAAAACAAATTCTGAAAGAATACATTGCTAGCAGGCCTGCCCTACAAGAAATACTAAGGACAGTCCAGCAGGTGTAAATGAAAGGACACTCACCTGAAAAATAAAGAGCACTACTACATGAGTTAAAAAATAAAACAGTATAAATCGAGTAGTACATGTAAATATTTTGTTCTATTTGATGTAAAGGACAACTGCATAAAACAATACTTATGAAACTGTGTAGATGCACTTATAAATGCATAAAGGTGCAATTTGTATGACAGTGACAGCATGAGGAGGGGGAGGGAAAAGACTGATACCAAAGCAAAGTTTTTGTGTACTGTTGAAAGTAAGTTGGTATTCATGTGAACTAGATTATTTTAAAACAAGTTGTTAATTATAATCTCCAGGGCAATGGAAGAGAAGGAGGAGGAGGAATAGGAGGAGGAGGAGAAGAAAAAGATAAAATAAACAAATTAAAATGGCACACTTGAAAATGCTTACTTTGTACAAAAATGTGTAGTAATAGAGGAATGGGAAAAAAAGACATATAGAAAGTAGACAGCAGATGTAACTTCAACCTGATAAGAAATTACATTAATGTAAATGAATTAAACATTCTAATCAAAATACTAAAGACAGAAATAAATGGAATAGACAATAGATAAACAACAGAGAATAATCAACAAAAGGAATAGTTGGTTCTTTGAAAAGATCAATAAAATTGACAAATTTTATCTAGTACTGAAAAAAAAAAGGGAGAAGATTCAAATTACTAAAATGAGAAATGAAAGGAAGGATGTCACTACTGCCCTTACAAAAATAACAAGGAATATAAGGGAAGGGAATACTATAAATAATTATATAGCCAATAAATGAGATAATCTAGATGAAATGGATAAATTCCTAGAAGGACATAAATGACTGAAGGAGAAATAGAAAACTCAAATAATCCTACAGTAAGTAGTGACTGAAATAGAAATCCAAAACATTCACACAAAGAAATGCTAGGCCCGTATGGCTTTGCTGGTGAATTCCATCAACTACTTAATGAAAAAACAAAAACATAAACAAACAAAAAATGCTTCACAAATTCGTCTGAAAATAAAGAGGTGGGCACACTTCCCAATTCATTCAATGAGACTAGTATCACACTAATACGAAAACCAGACAAAGGCACCACAAGAAAACTAAAGACTATCTTTTATGAATATAAATGCAAAAATCCTCAACAGAATACAAGCAAATCCAAAACAGTAACATGTAAAATAGACCACCATTAAGTGGGATGTATCCAGGTATGTAAAGGCAGTACAACATACAAAAATCAATTCATGTAATACACCATATTAATAGAATAATGGATAAAAACTACGAATAGAAGAGAACTTCCTCAACTTGACAGAGAACATCTATGAAAAACCTGAAGCAAAGTTCATACATAATGCAGAAGCACTGAATTATTCCCTCCCAAAATCAACATTGTACTAGAGGTTCTAGTCAAAGCAATCAGACAAAGAAAATAAAGCCTCTAGATTAGAAAGAAAGAAATAAAACTATTTCGATTCCAGATGACATGGTATTATATATTGAAATCACAAGGAATCCACAAAGGAAAAATAGAGAGAATAGAGAAAAATCCTCTTAGAATTAATAACCCAGTCTGACCAAAATTGTAAGACACAAATCAATATATAAAAAGTAATTATATTTCTATTCAACAGCAGTGAATAATCTAAAAATAAAATGAAGGAAACATTTTCATTTACAATAGCATCAAAAAGAATAAAATAATTAGTAATATTAAGAAAAATATGTGGAATACTGAGAAAAATATCTGAAACTTGTATATTGAAAACTAAAATACTACTGATAGAAGTTAAAAATGACCTAAAATAAATGGAAAGCTCTTCTGTGTTCATGGATCAGAAGCCTTATTATTGTTAGGATGGCCATTGTCCTCAAAATGACCTATATATTCAATGCTGCTCTGGCTTTTTGGCAGAAATGAACAAGCTGATCCTAAAACTAATATGGAAATGCAAGATACCCAAAATAGTCAAAACAATCTTGAAAAAGAACAAAGTTTTGAAGTTTCCAAATTCAAAACTCACTAACAAAACTGTGATCCATACAGTGTGGTACTTGCTGAAAGGACAGAAAAATAGGTTGAGAGAAAAGAATTAAGAGACCATAAACAAAGTCTTACACGCAGCCATTTAATTTTTGACAAAGGTGCCATGACAATCCAAAGGGGGAAAAAATAATCTTTACAAAAATGATGCTGGGACACTTGTACTTACACCTGGAAAGAAAGAAAACTGAACTTTTATCTTAACACCATTTATGAAAATTAACTCAAAATAAATCACAGACTTGAAAGTATAAAACATTTAGAAAATGAACCATGAGAAAATCTTCAGGACTTTGGATTACAAATACTTGTAATATATGACACGTAAAGCACAAACAACAAAAGAAAAAAAATCAAGTAAACTGGACTTCAGTAAAATTAAAAACTTCTTTGCTTCAAAGTTCTTCATCAAGAAAGTAAGAAGACAATCCACAGGATGGATGAAAATATTTCCAAAATTTTCCCTGATAAGGGACTTTTATCCAGAATAGATAAAGAAGGCTTAAAACATGACAATAAAAAGACAAATATAATTAAAATGGGCAAAGAATTTGAGTAGATGTTTCTCAAAAGAAGACATACGAATGGGAACTAAGCACATAAAAAGATGTTCAACATCAGTAGGCATTAGGGAAACAGAAATCAAAATCACAATGACATACCACTTCATACCAACTAGGATGACAAATATATATGATATATGATATATAAATATGAATCTATAAACCCATTAATAAAAAGTGTAGATGAGGATGTGGAGAAACTGGACTCCTCATACATTACTTCTGGAAATATACAATGCTTCAGTCACTTTAAAAGCTATATTAGCAATTCCTCAAAATGTTAAAAGTAGAATACATCCCAGCAATTCCATTTTTTGATATATCCTGAAGAGAAGTGAAAATATGTGTTCACACAAAAACTTGTCCATGAGCATTTACAGCAGAATTATTCATCATCAACTGATGGATGGATAAGCAATGTGGTGTATTTATAACTATGGCATATTATTTGAATACAAAAAGGAATTTGGGTATTGATATATGCTACGCAATGGATGAGCCTTGACAACGTCACACTAAATGAAAAACGATAATCAAAAAAGGCAGCATACTGTATGGTTCTACTTATATGAAATACCTAGAACAGGCAAACCCAAAGAGGCAGAAAGTAGAGTGGTGGCTGCTGAGGGCTAAGGGAAAGGAAGGTTAGGGACTGACTTACTAAAGGGTACTGGTTCCTTTTGGGGGTGATGGCTACACAAACCTGAAATGTACATAAAACCCTAATGCACACTTTCAAAGGCTGCATTTTATGGTATGTGAATTATATCTCCATAAACCTGTTATTCTTGAAGCTGAGCCCACCTATGGAGCAATTGACACAGCACTGACTGTGGCATCCAGACGGGGAATGACCCACCCACCCACCGCAAAGGAGAGCAGCACCTGACCCAGTGTTGGAGGGACGCAATCTTCTTGCCAATGGACACTGTGAGCAGCACAGACGAGGGGGCCAAGAGAGCAAGCTGAGTTCATGAAACAGGGCGAAGACACAAAGACCTCTCAATAAAACCATTAAGAGCATTCAGTCTCTAGGAGAACACATCTTTGTTTTTTAAATCTTTTTATACCTGTTTTATTTTCTATTAGCTTTTTAATCTTTGCTTTTTAAACAGTTCTATATGTTTACAATTCTCATTTCATTTTTAATTCTCTTGGATTTGATCTGTTATTGATTATTCACAGGTTTTAAATATTGTGTATTGATTTTTTTCTTCTTTTTATTAAGGTTTTAAAAAGACATCTCAACTCGATTCCTATTCTTCTTCAACTTGCTCTTCTATTATTGATTATACAATGTTTTCAAACCTTCTTTTCCTCCATTCTTTTAAAATTCTCTTTCTCTCTCTCGTTTTTAAGTTTTATTCCAGCATAGACCTTAGATAGATAAAGAAATAAACCCCTTTAAGGGCCACAAAAGATAAGTGATACTCCTTAAGCCACAGTGCCAGAGAGATATGAGCAGTTGAAGAAGCAGAGGAACTATTCCCAATTAAAAGAGCAAGAGAAATCCCCTGAAACTACGATCAATGAAATAGACATTGATGGCCTACTAGATCAAGATTTCTAAAAAGAAGTGATCAATTACTGAAGGAACTAAAAGAGATAGTGTTTAGAGACATAAAATATGTCAAAAACAAAATAGTAGCTATAAAGAAGAGACAAGTAGAATTGGTAAATTCATTGGCTGAAATGAGATCTGACCTAAAGGCTGTACAAAGCAGGCTAGATAATGCAGAGGAACGAATAAGTGACCTAGAAGACAGGACAACAGAAAGCACACAATCAGAACAGTTGAGAGAAAGAAATAAAAAACAATGAAAACAATATAAGGAACCTATGAGATAATATAAAGCATGCCAATCTATGCATCATAAGAGTTCCAGAAGGGGAAGAAAGAACAAAGGGGATGGAAAAGGTATTTAAATAAATCATGACTGAAAAATTCCCAAACATAAAGAAAGAATCAGACACCCAAGTACAGGAGGCCCAGAGGTTCCCAAACAGGAATAGCCTAAAGAGACTCACACCAAGACATATCAAAATCAAGATTGCCAGACTGAAGGATAAAGAAATGATCCTAAAGGCAGCAAGAGAAAAACAAAGAGTGAGTTACAAGATAAGTCTCTCAGCTGATTTCTCTACAGAAACACTACAGGACAGAAGGGAGTGGAAAGATATATTCAAAGTCCTGAATGAAAAAACAGATGCAGCCTAGGATACTTTCTGCAGCAAGGCTATCCTTTAGAATAGAAGGAGAGGTAATGAATTTCACAGAGAAGAAAAGCTAAAGACTTTAGCAACACTAAACCCATGCTAAAAGAAATATTGTAAGGTATACTCTAAATAAAAAAGTAGCAGGATGATACAGAAATGAGAGCTCATAACTGGAAAGGTGATAACTACCATGAATTACAAATAGAATAAACATGAAATTGTAAAAGAAGACATCTAAATCATTGAGTGGGAGAGGGAAGCAAGAAAATATAGAGTATTTTTTCTTTCTTCTTTTTTCTTAAATTTTTTATTCTCGGTAGGATGGGTTTGAGATTACATTACTATCTGTTTAATGCACACAGTTACAGTAATTGGTTAACAGACTTACAAAAAAGTGTAATCACAAGCCAAAAACTTACAAGTGAGTCACAAAAACTAAATAGAATCCAAGATAACACAAAGGAAAATTACCATACCACAAAAGGAAGAAGAAAGGAACAAAGAAGAAATACGAAATCAACTGCAAATATAAGTTCAAAATAGTAATAAACACTCATTTATCATTAATTACTCTTAATGATAATGGACTAAATGCTCCAGTGAAAAGACAGAGTGGCAGACTGGATAATAAAGCAAGAAACTTCAATAAACTGCATACAAAGAGACACACTTTGGGGAGAAGGACACATATAGATTGAGAGTGAATGGACGGAAAAAGATATTCCATGCAAATGGAAACTCCAAAAAAGCAAGTGTAGCGGTTCTCATTTCAGGCAAAATAGACTTTAAAACAAGGGCCATAAAGAAAGATAAATAATGGCATTTTATAATGATTAAAGGAGCAATACAAGATGAGGATATTACAATCATTAATATATATGCATCCAACATGAACACCTAAGTACATAAAACAACTACTAACAGAGATAAACGGGGAAATTGATGGGAATACAATCATTGTCAGAAGTTTTAACACCACATTAACATCACTAGACAGATCTTCCACACAAAAAATAAATAAGGCAACAGAGAAATTAAATGATACAATAGAAAAATTAGACTTAGTGGATATTTTCAGAGCATTACAACCACCCAAAATAGGATATACATTCTTTTCAAGTGTGCGTGGAACATTTTCTAGGATTCATCATGTACTTGGTCACAAAAGAAGCCTCAACAATTTTAAGAAGATAGAAATTATCTCAAGCATCCTTACTGACCACAATGCCATTGAAACTAGAAATCAACTTCAGAGAAACAAAGCATAAAAAAAAGGAAAGCATAGAGATTAAACAACATGCTATTAAAAAAAAATGGGCCAATGATGAAATCAAAGTTGAAATTAAGGAATACCTTGAGACATATGAAAATGAAAACAACCACAAAAAACTCATGGGACAAAGCAAAAGCAGTGCTAAGAGGAAAGTTTAGGGCTATACAGGCCTTCCTCAAAAAAGAAGAACAATATCAAATAAACAATCTAACCCACCAGTTATAGGAACTAGAAACAGAAGAGCAAAAACACCCAAAAGTCAGCAGAAGTAAGGAAATAATTAAGATCTGGGATGAAATAAATAAAATAGAGATTCAAAGAAATAGAGAAAATAATCAATCAAACCAAAAGCAATTTTTTGAAAGAGTAAATAAAATCGAGAACCTCTGGCCAAACTCACAAAGAAGAAAAAAGTGAGAGCACAAATTTGCAAAATAACAAAGGAAAATGGAGAAATTACAACAAATAACATAGAAATATAGAATATCATATGAGGATATCATGAAAAACAACATAAAAAAAGGGATAACCTAGAGGAGATGGACAAGTTTCTGGAAACATAAAGTCCACTAAGACTGAATCAAGAAGAAACTGACCACTTGAACAAACCGATCACTAGGAATGAAATCGAATTAACAATAAAAAAAAAAATCCCTACAAATAAAAGTCCAGAACTGGACAGCTTCACCAGGGAATTCTACCACACATACAAGAAGTACTCATACCAGTCCTTCTCAAACTCTTCCAGAAGATTGAAAAGAAGGAATATTCCCAAACTCATTCTATGAAGCCACAATCACCCTGACACCAAAACCAGGCAAAGACACCACCAAAAAAGAATTACAGACCAATATCACTGATGAACACAGATGCAAAAACGTCCTTTCCAAAATACTAGCACATAGAATCCTACAGCACATAAAAAAGATTATACAACATGCTCAAATGGGGTTCATCTCAGGGACACAAAGGTGGTTCAACATATGCAAATCAATCAATGTAATACTTCATATCAACAAGAGAAAGGACTAAAACCACATGATCATTTCAATAGATGCATAAAAGCTTTTGATAAAATTCAACACCCATTTATGATAAAAATTCTCACCAAGGTGGGTATTGAGGGAACATAACTCAACATCATGAAAGCTATATATGACAAACCTACAGCCAGCATAGCACTAAACGGTGAAAACCTCAAAAGCTTCTCACTAAATTCTGGGACAAGACAAGGATGCCACTATCACTACTCCTATTCAACATAGTCTTGGAAGTCCTGACCATAGCAATCAGGCAAGTAAGAGAAGTAAAAGGGGTCTAAATTGGAAAAGAAGAGGTAAAAGTGTCACTACATGCAGATGACACCACACTATATATAGAAAACCCTAAAAGGTCCACACCAAAACTACTAGAGCTGATTGAAGAATTTAGCAAGGTAGCAGGTTACAAGATTAATGTTCAAAAATCAGTTGCATTTCTTTACACTAATGATGAATCAACAGAAAAAGGAAGTAAAGAAATAAAACACTTTAAAATAGCACCCAAAGTAATAAAATTTCTAGGAATAAATCTAACCACAGAGGTGAGAGAATTATACACAGAAAACTATAAACCATTGGTGAAGGTAATTGAAGACTTTAAAAAATGGAAAGGTATCCCATGCTCTTGGATTGCAAGAATCAATATTGTTAAAATGGTCACACTGCCCAAGGCAATCTACAGATTTAATGCAATCCCTGTAAAATTACCCCAGACATATTTCATAGAACTAGAACAAATCACAATAAAATTTATATGGAACCATCAAAGACATAGAAATTCCAGGGTATTACTGAAGAAAAAAAAGAAAGAGCCTGGAGGAATAACTCTCCCAGACTTCAGACAATACTATAGAGTTACAGTCATCAAGACAGCATGGCATTGGTACAAAAACAGACATATAGACCAATGGAACAAAATAGAGATCCCAGAAATGAACCCACAAACTTTTGGTCAACTAATCTTCGACAAAGGAGGCAAGAATATACAATGGAATAAAGACAGTCTCTTCAGCAAGATAAACATAAAACAAGATACAATAAACCTCCTAGAAGAAAATACAGGCAAAATATCTGACATTCATCTCAGAAATGTTCCCTTAGGGCAGTCTACCCAAGCAATAGAAATAAAAGCAAGAATAAACAAATGGGACCTAAAGAAACTTACAAGCTTCTGCACAGCAAAGGACACCATAAGTAAAAAAAAAGACAACCTACAGAATGGGAGAACATTTTTGCAAATGAAACTGACAAAGGCTTGATCTCCAGAATATATAAGCAGCTCAAATGACTTAATAAGAAACAACCAAATAACCTAAACCAAAAATGGGCAGAAGACCTAAACAAGTAATTCTCCAAGGAAGACATACAAATGATCAATGGGCACATGAAAAAATGCTCAATTTCACTAATTATCAGAGAAATGCAAATCAAAACTACAATGAGGTATCATCTCAAACCAGTCATAATGGTCACCATTCAAAAATCCACAAATGACAAATGCTAGAGAGGCTGTGGAGAAAGGGGAACCTCCTACACTTCTGGTGGGAATGCAGTGTGGTGCAGCCACTGTGGAAAACAGTATTGAGTTCCCTCAAATGTCTAGGAATAGACTTGCCATATGACCCAGGAATCCTGCTCCTGGGCATGTATCCTGAAGGAACCCTACTTCAGGATGACACCTGCATCCCAATGTTCATAGCAGCACTATTTACAGTAGCCAAGACATGGATACAGCCTAAATGTCCATCAGCGGATGACTGGCTAAAGAAATGGTATATTTATACAATGGAATACTACTCAGCCATAAAACTGACAATATAGGGCCATTTGCAGCAAAATTGATGCTCCTGGAGAATGTTATTCTAAGTTAAGTAAGCACGGTAACAAGGAATAAAGACAAGTTACCCACAGGTACAGTTATTTTAATTAAAATATCCACACAGAAAGCAAGTCACCCCCATGACTGCTGCCAGGAGGAGCATCTGAGTGTAACAGCCCAGCCAAGCAAAGTAGATTCCGACCTTCTCTCCGTAGAATTTCCTGCAGAAAGACAGAAGGAAGTTTCAGAAGACACGCATAATCACTCTGTAGCTTCATCCTCATGTTAATTTATTTTTTCTTTTTGGGGGGGCATAATTAGGTTTATTTATTTGTTTTTAAATGGAGGCATTGGGGATTGTACCCAGGACATCATGCATGCTAGGCATGCACTCTACCACTGAGCTATACCCTCCCTCCATCATATTAATTTCTGATTCTAAATCAAGGGGGCTTTATGTTTAAACCTCTGACTCAATTCACTCTTAAAACATATGCGTTTTCATAGCAGCCCCCAAATTCTACTGTGAAATTAGAAGTATTTTACGTATCATAGAAATACAGATCACTACCTCACCTGCTGAAGAGAGATAAATGAGAACAGAGCAAAGGAGGGGACGAGGCCGACTCCAGAGCAGATGCAGGGGATCATCACCACTCACTGGACAGTCTGGCACATTCAACAAATCCCCCCAAAAATCATTCTTAACAGGATTGACACAAGTGGACATCAACAAGTGGCTCAGTCATCTGCTGCTGCCTTATCTCGGGAACTTCCCTGGAGCAAATGCATCGTAAACCGCAGATAATAAGGAAATGGCTGATAATGATAACAACTGGGAGTGCAATGTCTGTCTGACAAAATATTTATAAAACTCATTGTGGGACTGGGAGAGGGCAGGAGGGATGTGACTGAGGAAGGCACTGCCCTGTATTCTTTGTATCTAGCACGTATGTTGTTCTTAGGTTTTAGAATCTCCTCAGTGTTTCTCAGTTAATCTGGAGTAGATGGAACAGGCCAGGGAGGCAAGATTAGAAGAAAGGAGGCAGGGCATGAAGCGGTGCCAGGCTGATCCTAAAAGGGAGACAGACACAGACAGGCAGACACAGAGAGTTTATGGATGAGGCGGAACAATGAGACCGCGGCTCAGGTGTGTCTTGCTGTTGCTGATAATTCCCTCAATTGGCTCACTGCTGACTCGGCAGTGCTGGGTAAAACCTGTGGATTTCCTCAACTCTGAGTTCTCTCTGAGGCTTCCGGCTCAGTCTGGAGCTGAGATGAGTTCCGTGTGCTTAGCCTAGGGGGGACTCAGATCTGAGAATAGCCTGGAATCCTGGAAAACTTCACGCAGGAACCCCTTGGGCTGGACCAGCGCTCACAGGGCTGCTGTGAGACCAGCTCCATCGTCAGAGACATGGGCGTGGACCATTCCATGGGGAAAACGGCTGAGCCCGATGCCAAATCAGATAGGAGCGACAAAGTGTGTTCATTCTCATGTGACTGGGATTTGTGGCCTGGCTTCACGTGTGGCAGGCTCAGGATGGTGTCTGGCAGAGAAAACCCTGGCAATGGGTTTGAGATGTCTTGGACTCTTTCTTGTTAAGCTTTTGTAATACATTCTTATCAACTATCCATCCTGAAAATGCCAAATTCAAAACTGAAAGAATGTTAGAAGTTGCCTGCTCCAAATGGCCAATGGTAAGCACACCCTGCTACAGTTAGAGAGCTGGTCAGGCAGCCTCTGCCTGGATATTTACAATGACGGGGAGTTCATTACTTCCAAAGGTTACATGTTGGAAAGAAGGTCAGACAGAATTTTTGAACCTTAAACAGATGTCAGCCTCCTAGTCCTTGCTGAAAGGCAAGGAATAATGAGGATCCCTTCAAATGTAGTTTTGTCTGATTGTTATCACTCTCTGTCAAAAACACCCCAATTCTTAACATAAATTTTTCAAAATTCAGCTTTGATTTCTTTTTATCAAAGTAATGCCATACATTCAATAAAGAGTCAAACAGTTCTCGAACACCGATTTTAAAAAGGAGCAGTTCCCAACAACCGCCCCATTTCCTGGCCAGAAACAACCACGTTCAGCTCCTACTGCTGACTCTTGGAATACTTACTTCCTTTCTCTGACTAATATCCTTGTAACACAGCCTACTGACTTTTTCAGCTTTATGTATCACCTATTTAACATTCTATTTTGGAAAATGAGGATTAAGCTCTCTTTCAAACCCCATCTCATCTACACACCCAAACCTTCATTCTTCCAAACTTTTTATACAATTACATTATAATTTTGATCAGCTCAGTATCCTTGCTTTACATTATTATTAGTCTGTACAGACTATTCAAAGCTGTAACAATTTTTGCTAGTCTTACCTTTTCTTCCCTACTTCATTTTCCTGGAGTTAATAATTGTCTTGGTGGTTCATAGCTTAGATTTCTGTGCACTTAACAATTCAACCTCAGACCTTCCCTTAACGAACAACTTTCACAATACTTTCCAATACACTGTATACAAATTTCATCTCCTTGAATAAATCTCTTCAGATCTCCTTCCACATGGATTAACGACATGCTAGTCTTGTCACAGAGCTCAAGGGGCCACTAGTGGGAAGTAACAAGGGAATACATGGACCAGGAGCAGGGAAAAGATCAACATAATTGCCTTAGCAATTCATACTTAAAATAGTGGGAAAATTGTTTTCCTTACAAACACAAACACACACACAAACCCCAAAAGCCCATAAAGAGTGATTAAAGAGCGGTCAAACCCATTGCCCTGCCTTCAAATTCTGTATAACATAAAACAAAAATAACAGAAGGAAAATATCATATAAATATGAATCTCAAGGGGGATGGGGTACATTCAGTGGCAGAGTGTGTGCTCAGCATGCATAAGGTCCTAGATTCAATCTTCAGTACCTCCATTAGAAAAAAAAATTAAAAAGAAAAAAAATTATCAATTTTAAATATTTACATATTAACAAATATCCTCCTTTAAAACTGTGTTCTAAAGGATAACCCGGGTTAAGGAGAAAGTGCCTCTTCATGACTGTGATCCTGCTGATAATTGAGGGAGGAAATTAGAGTATGACCACATGAAATAAAATTCCTTATGAAATAATGATCACGGGTTACAATCATTATTGGCTGCTGTCGTCACAAAAAAGAGAGTCAAATGAAAATTATGTACCTTATGACAGGAGTACAAAACTTCACATAACAATTATTTTTGCACAAAGTTGAACCTCAATCAGATCAAGCTTTTAGGGGAGGATCAAATCACTTAGCTAAAGCCAATACATACGAAGGAGAAACAAGTCTAACACCATAGGGGAGAATGAAATCAGCCAAACAGGAAATAGAGAAACCCCTCAACAATTTCAAGGAAAATGAGAAACAGGAAAATTATAGATTAGAACGCACTTGAGAGATATGCTAGCTGCAATGTCTGAATCTTGTCTGGATCTTGATTTCAACCCCGAAACTACTTTAAAGTGTATTTTTGTGACAAGCATGGAATTATTTTGTAACCCTAAAAAAAAGGAATATTACAATTTTATTTGAAAGAGACCTTGTCATTTCACTAATGAAAGGTTAAGCTATGTAGGATTGTCTTCAGAATGACCCCGTAGTGGGGGAAGGGAGGAGATGGAGATGAAAGATGCAACAACAGTGACTCTGAGTTTATAATTCTGGAGCTGGGTGACTGATACAGGCAGGCTGGCTGTACTGTTCTCTCTATTTCTGTACATGTTTGAATCTTTCCATAAAATGTGAAACAACAAATAGACTTCAGTGTTTTAAAACCCTCACTTTGAAGGTTAAGAGGTTTGCCCAAGTAGGTGGGCACCTGCATGGGGCACTGAGATAAGAAAGAACAGACACCTGGCTCCAGACCGACCTGGGGCTACCTTGACCCTCCTCTTCTCCTAACCATCCACAGCCAGCCCATAACTGCATCCCGTCAGCCCCACTCCCCAAATGCATTCCTCATTGGCTCCCACCATCTCTCAACTGGCCCAATCCAAGAGCCTCCTACCTGGCCTCCCTGCTTCCTGGGTCCCTGCCATACATTCTCCACATTATCTTTGCAAAATGTGAGTGAGAGAAAATTACTTAAGTGCTTAAGCTATCATGACTGCTTCTCACTGCGCTTAGAGTCTACACTCCTTTCCGTGCTCCTGATGCCCTTCTAAACCACGCATCTCAGCACTCTCACCAGCGCTGGCTCCAGTATCTCCTCAAACCTGCTGAGCACATTTGTGCCTTGGGGCCAATGGACAAGCTGCCTCTATTCCATGGGTGACTTTTCCCAGATCCTCAAAGTCCAGCCTCCTTATCGCCATCTCAGCTCACATGTAACCTACTCAAATATAGCTTTCTTGACTCAATTCTCCCCAAGTCTCCCATCTCAACACTGTGTTATTTCTTCATTTCAATCTGACATTGTTTCCTTACTCGCCCGATTATATTTTTTTCTCGGTTGTCCTTGTCCTACATCCCCCCAGCAGCCTTGCCCAAACAGCATAAGCTCCCGGGGAGCAGCCAGCACTGGTGCTCTGAGAAGACACATGCTGAGAGCGACATTACAATCACGTGGTGTAGTGAAACGGTGTTGAACAGCAGATATAGCAAAGCAGTGAGAATTTCTCTCTTATTTTATAATTTAAATGAAATATAACATTTACTACTGTTTAATAAAGAATTTGGTAGGTCTTTGTTCCCAGTTCCTAGACAGCAACCACTAAAGCCTCGAAATTTCCCGAGATAGGATTGTCTTTGTTATTCATAGTGGAAACTTGGATGGCTTGTGTTCATGAGATGACTCAGGATGGGGACTGGCCAGCCAGAGACACCAACCATGTGATTAGAGGAGTGGGGCTTTGAGCTTTGTGACAAGTGAGTGGCCACCAGGAGAGGAAGGGGCTCAAAGTTTAGGGCTAAGGAAAGGTTTGACTTACAGTTAGGGTTTGGGTTAACCATGTGGGTAGTGACCCAATAAATCATGGCTTTGTAATAAAGCCTGCAGTAAAAACTTGGGACAATGAAGCTCAGAGCTCCTGTGAGCTTCCTGGTTGGTAACACTCTTGGAGGACTGTCACCCTCAGATGCCATGAGGACAACCCTGAGCCCTTCCCACTGGAGTGCTCTCCACAACAGCTCACCTGATGAGATCTAAGGGGTGCTGCTTGTCTGTGCTTCGAGGAGGATCCCATTCCCTGTACAGAAGGCCCTGATCTCTGGGGCAGCTGAGGTCCTCTGACGGAGGCTGACGTGGCACTGGGAATCAGAAGCAAACAGGTGAGCATCACTGTCACAACGTGTTCACATGTTCTGTTGATAAAATTTGGTGCTAACACTTCGTGTTCATTTGTAAATATGGGGCCCTCACTTGCCAAGAGGGATGGAGGTACCATATAATTTTTCATAATTCTCACCCAGGATTAATACTAACCCCTTGAGGGTCATTTGCATATATGGGTGGAAAGGAACGCTTGGATGTTACAGTCCTGGGACCACCGTGGGTACCTGGTGAGAGCCTTGCAGTTGCTTAATGTCCTACAACCGGGCCAGTCTTCCACAGCAAAAACCTAGGCCACCCAAGTGCCCAAACTGCTGCAGTGGAGGGACACCTGACGGTCCAGCCCCCTCTTTGGACACCCAGAGGAACCTGGATTCTGGCAGGTTAGGGGCAGCGTCAATTCTACAACCCAGGCTTTTTTGTCCCCACAATTCAGTAGTTATTCGGTGACAGCACATGGAATATAAACAACAAAGTAACTTGACATGATGTTATATATTTAGCTTACTCAAGAAACAAAATTTAAATCCAGTCATTCTCCTTCCCACCTGACCTACTTTCCTTTCTCCTATACTAGAACCAGATTATTACCCACCCAGCCTTAACATGGGTCCTGACTCCACTTACCTCCCTCCCAAACACCACATGAGATGATTCCTCAGCCTGGATGTGGGACCAGCAATTACAAGAAGCTTTAGTGGAAAAGATCTGGTTATGCACAGATGCCAACTAAACACTGTAGAATCCTGGTGTCCCACATTAGTAATCATGACAGCTGTTTGCAAGTGTCCCCAAAGTTCATTTAAGACTCTCACTGCTAATTTTGCTGGGACATAAATATGAAACATGTGGACTACTGGGCTGGACTGCTAAGCTGGGTCTCTAATCCAGGAAGCTCATTGTCTGCTCCCTGCACCCAGCTCCCTGTTCTGTTCATGCATGTGCATCAAGAAGCTGTTTAGTGTACATTTTAATATCTTAAACAGTGCATTTCAATATTGTCTTCATCCACAAATACGTGTACCACACAGTAGTAATGATCAATCTTAGTATTTGCTTTCTTTGGTCTTAGAGAGTCAGATAAACGGATAGCAAAGATAACAAAGTCATAGAGCGCTATAATATAGTATTTCCTTTATTTCAATGACAGGATTTACTTAAAGAGCTTAGATATAACATCCTTGCATTTATGGCATCATTAAGCGTCTGAAGCTGTTACATTATAAAAACTTCATTTCTAGCGAGATGTTATCAGTTAGAGAAGCGCTCCTGAATTTGAGGGGTTGTGTCATCTCAGACAGAGTCCCTAAAAAATGTCAGCACCCTGCAGTATTGCCATCATGACAAGAACCCAGACAGATGAAATTTGGAAAGCCCTGTGGCTTTCTAGTGCACAGACATAAAATGTTATTTCAGAGGGAAAAGCCTGAATTACAGAAAGTGATAAATGAAATGGTCTAACATGCATTTCCCTTTCAAAGAACTAATACGTCTTTTGTCGATAATAACATCTGTCAGTAATTATGAAAAGAGCTGACAGATGCATAGTACTTAATATAAGCCAGGACTGTTGTATCACTGACACAGATTCATTAATCCCCATAGCATCTCTACGAAGTGGGTACTACAATTATCCCCATTTTATTGGTGAAGAACTTGATAGACACAGAGGGTAAATGACATTTACAAGGTCGACAGCGAGAAACCAACACAGGTGTTCCAGCTTGAGTCTATGCTCTTGGCCACTTCTCTTTTTTTTTTTTTGGTGGTGGGGAGTTAATAAGGAAATTCTGGTGGGGGGTTTGGAGGTAATTAGGATTATATGTCTATTTTAGAGGACGTGATGGGGGCTGAACCCAGGACCGTATACTTGCTAAGCATGCGCCCCATCACTTGAGCTGTATCCTCCCCTCTAGAGTCTATGCTCTTAGCTGCTAATCCTCACTGTCCCACATGGTTACTCTGGGGGAACTACAGTTTATTCATTCACTCGTTAAACTCAGCCTTCCCCATGCCTGGGATTCAGTAGTGAACAAGACAACATGCTTCCTGCCTTAAATGAGCTTGTCGCCTCCTGATATATTATCTTTATTTTACCCAGGAAGAAACAAGGTCTAGAAGATTAGCCTTTACCTGTTAACACCGGAGGATACATGAGGTGCTTTATTTCAATTCTGCCATTTGACTTACACCTTTGGGAGGGAAAGCTGCCTTGCAAATCCTGGAACTCACAAACCTGTTAATCCTGAATTTTTTTAACATTGTCCCTTACTTGATACTTGATCTGAGAAAGGATGAAGTAAACCTAAAAATGTTCTTAGAGAGCTTGTGGTTTATACAAGGTAACTAACCAGCCACTGTTTACTATCCTAACAGGAATCTGTAGGCATATTTCTTTTCTTTCTCTTTTTTTCCTTTTTATGGGCAGCTTTTAAAAACCAAATCAAACCAACCAAACCAAGTCACTGATAATTCAACAGCAGGTTCTAAATCACCCCTAAGACAGCAGCTAAACTCGGTTTAGACTTACAATGCGGTTTCTGGTGGTTGGATTGAAGAATGTATCTCTATCCTGAATATAAAAGTCATTCACGGAGCTCTTCTCAAATAGGGCAATGAAAAACTCTTGCTTCGGCTTGATGATACTTTGATCCACTTGGAGGACTTTCATAAAACAGCTGAAGTTACCAAAGGCTGAGGACCGGGTTTTCAGATCATTGGGCTTCAGAGGCAATATTATGTGCAGTATCTCAGCGTATGTACACAGCACCTCCCACAGGGTGTGTACTTTTGCAAATACAAGCTTGTCATTGAAAACCTATATTGGGAGAAAGAAAACACAAGCCAGGAAACTATTTTCACATTTTTAGTACACAGATTTTTCTTACGTTGCTGGTAGTTAAAGCACTTGTGTAAACACACACACATATGGCACTGGTATAATTGAAGATATAATAAAAATAGATTTGCAAACCATCATACATTTTTGCCTTAAAGATAATTTCTTTGTTGAAATTACTGAAAAGTTATTTAAAATCCTTACATTTCCTTCATAAAATAACCAATGTTTTAGATGAAGAAAAGCAAACTTGTTAATTTTTAGTCCAAATTAGTAACTAAAAATAGAAACACCAAAATATTCTTTGCAGTGGTATTGTAATGACAATTTTTTAAATTTGTGAAACCTAGGACTATTTACTTATCTGTTCAATATATTGTTAAACAGCCATTAAAAGGGATTTAAAAGATTTATATTTATTGATATGGAATATATAATAAAAGGAGAAAGCAAAAAAATGTGAAACAATAATTTTCCTTTTTGGAAGGGAAAAATATTTTCATTTGAACAAAAACAAGTTTAAAAGGATTTTATGATTCTTCATGTATAATTAAGGTACAGATGATTTTTAATTCCACTGTTCTTTCATTTTCAATTTTGGAGGGTAACTTTTAATAATAAAAATGTCTTTTAAAAGGTTCTTGCATAAATATATAAATAGATATATTTATGACTATATTCTCTGGCTATTAAAAAAGATCTCCTAACTGTGAATCTGAAACATACATTCCATAATGCAGATTCTGACTGACTCGCCTCCCAACCCACAGCGAAGGCACGGCTAGTGTGACATGTTTCAAATACCATTACAAGGAACATGCAGTCTCCCAGCCAGTGGCTGCAAGGGGACTGACACTGACTGGTTGCTCCCAGCTGCAGACCATCACAGATGAGGTTAGATCCACAGGCTCATGTTTTCTCTGTCAAAAGAAATCAGAAAATGTTAGGTTTTACTTTCACCAGGGAACAAGAAGTTGTTTTTTAATGCAAAAAAACAACAACAAACCAATTTGAACCTGATGAAAAGACATTTACTCAAAACAGCACAGTAGCAATGAAGGTGCTCTGGCAGACAGGGACTTGTTGGATTCCTGTGAGTGCTGGACTCCTCACATGGAATTCCCTTTCTAAGTCCAGAAGGCCTGTGGTTGTCCTCATGGGTTTGTGGCCATAAGTGGTGCACAAAAGTCTCTGCCTTTGCCACAATTTCAAAGCCTTTTTTAGCTTATGAAAGGTTTTGCCCTCAAATGGAGTTTTCTTGAGTCCAGTCACTGATGTCATTTACCAGAGTTACAGTCCAGATCTGATATTCTAGACTCTTAAAATCTTGCAGACATTCAAATGGTTCAGGTTTGGATGTGTATTCACCTCTGCAGGCCTGGACCAAATCCGATAAAGACACCCGGACATGTTCAGCAAAATACAAAGAAATTTTCCTCTCTGCAAGACTGAAATGTCTGTGAAGCTATAAAAACATCTGCACCTACAAAAATAGGGAACCAACTCATCAATAACATATCTATCCATAATGCATGGACATTCAAAATAAATACTGTATTTACTCCTATTAAATTCTATCTGGCTTTTGCCAAACTGTGTCCTAAACTGAAAGGAAAGTATGTAAATGTAGAGAATTTTTTACCTTTTAAAAGAAAAAGGAACCCTCCTACTCGGTTGGTGGGAATGTAAATTGGTGCAGCCTCTATGGAGGACAGAAAAGAGGTTCCATAAAAAAATGTAAATAGAATTCCGTGTGATCCAGCAATCCCATTCATGTGTATATGTTTGGAGAAAAATTTAATTCAAAAAGACACATGCACCCCAATGTTCACAACAGCACTATTTAAAATAGCCAAGACACTGAAACAACCCAAATGTTCACTGACAGATGATTGGATAAAGAAGTTGTGGTATATTTTATATATATATATATATATATATATATATATATGTATATATGTATATATTCATGTATACATATATATACACACGCATATATACACATGAACACACACAGAAATGAAATACTGTTCATCCATTAAAAAATAAAATAATGCCATTTGCAGTAACATGGATGGACCTACAGGGTTTTATGCTAAGTGAAATAAGTTGGAGAAAGATAAACAAATATTCTATGTATTAACTTATATGTATATCTAAAAGATAAAACAAATTAATGAGTATAATAAAACAGAAATAGTCTCACAGGTACACAGAACAGACTGGTGGTTACCAATGGGGAGAAGGAGAAGAGGGGAGGCAGGAAGGGGTTAGGGGATTGAGAGGTAAAAAGTACTACATATAAAATGGATAGGTTACAGGGCTGTATCATACAGCACAGGGAAATATAGCCATTATTTTATGGTGACATTAAATGGAATATAATCTATAAAAATGTTGAGCCTCTATTTTGTACACCTGAAACTAATATGATGTAAATCAACTACTCAAATACAAAATTTTTAATCAAAGTTTTCTTTTCATATTATTTGCAATAAGTTAGAAGCCAGCACTGTCAATAGAAACATAGTGCAAGTCACAATTTTCCAGTAATCCCATTTAGAAAATAAAAAGGAACAAGTGAAATTAATTCCAGTAATAATTGCATTTATGCCAAAATATCAAATACAGTATCACTTCAAAAGTGTGATTGACACTTTTAAAGCTTATTAATAATATTTTACATCATTTTTGTTGTATGAAGTCTTGAAAATCTATTATGTATTTTCCACTTATAGAACATCTCAATTCACAATAGCCACATGTGGCTGGTGGCTACCATACTAGACAGACCAGATTACACCATTCACACTTCTGATAAATTAACTGCTCTTACTTATTTAAAAAACTTGCAGAAAAGGGTTTAGATATTCCCTCTATCAAACAAAGCAACCTTGACGGGTGGGGATTATCTCCATTATAAAGTGAAAAATAACGGTAAGAGAGCCATGCTTACATGTATGTTAATTTAAAAATACCTTCTTAATTCATTCAGGACTTTACAATCTTTCTTCATATGCCAAGGATTCACTGTCACTGCACAATGTTTTCACTATTATCATCTTTGTGATTGAGAGGCTTCTGATGACCCTGCTTTGTGCATCTGTACATAAAGTAACAAAACAGAGAAAAAGACCTTATTAAAGATAATTTAGGGGGGAGGGTATAGCTGAAGTGAACGATCATGTTCTTAGCATGCACAAGGGCCTGGGTTCAATCACCAGTACTTCTTCTAAAAATGAAATAAATTAATAAAAACCTAATTACCACCCCCAGCAAAAAATTAATTTATTACTTTAATTAAAAGTTGAAAAAAATAATTGAGTGCAGGCTTATCAGGCTGCAAGGGCTACAATGAATGCCCCCACCCATTAATTTAGAAGAAGTCTCACAGTATTTCTCAACATAAAGGCTAAAATATAATTGAGAACACTTCCTGATGGTCAGCATCATTTTAACAAAAATGTAGATAATTACGTCCCTGGTGTCAAATTTCTGTCAGAGTTGGGCATGGAAAATTTAGTAAAAGTGATTTTGCAGCTATCTTTGAAAGAAATGCTGAGAAATGATCTTTTCTGTTGGAAATTAGCCTGCTTTTACATTCTTCAGTAGGCATAAGTGTTTACAAACCAGGCAGGAACTGGATTATATTTTACATATAGTTTAGAAACTGATTTGAATTTTGCTCTCTACCTGCAAGGCTATTTCTTAGGTAATAACATAAGCTGGCCAGTATACTAAATTTTGTTTCCCTGTTTGCTTAGTCCTCACAACAACTCTGTAAGCTGCTATTATTACCCCCATATAACAGATAAAGAGCTTGAGGCAGAAAATAATTTGGGTAACTTGGTAAATGGTGGAGCTTTGTAAGACTGCAGCCAGTCTGATACTCAAGTCCATTCTTCTCACCAATGTCGGATACTGCTACCTACATTCAGCAATGACCGCTGATTTCATATTTAAGTGTGTCATTTCTAAAAGTGCAAAGCTATATTAGTACTGCTGTGTAAATTATCCGTTTGAGATGTGATTGCCAAAAAAAAAAAAAGAAATAAAATCAGGGTGCCACTGAGGGGAGGGCAAACTGCATATGAACGGACACAAGGGGACTTTATGAGGACAAAGTTGCACAAATCTAGAAATAGCTAAAATGGCTGACTTGTACAATTATAATGTGTGAATTTTATGGCCTGTAAATTACACCTTAATACAGCTATTAAATTAAGAAACTGGGATACCAAATTAAGACTAAAACACATACATATATCACACAAAGAACAACAGGCAAATATCATTATTTACTGCACCATTTTCCTTCATGCAGCTTCCTATCCTCACCCGTTCCTGAAAGGATGATTCATTTTTAAAATAGTCTTTTAATTTATTCAGCAAATATTTTTGACTGCCTACTATGTACCCAGGACTAGTCTAGGAACTTGGAATAGATCAATAAACAAAACAAAACTCCTGTCCTCACGGAGCTTGGTTGGAGTCTAGCTGGGATGGGTGTGGAGATGACAATTCACACAACAGAGCAGCAGAGGAGGTGGCATGTTAGGAAAGAGGAACCATGGAAAAATGAAAAAAGGGCAAGGTAAAGAGAGTTGAGGGTATGGGATGAGGGTGATGTTGTATTAAATACCAGAGCAGGCCACACTCAGGACTGAGGTTAGAACTAAGACTAGGAGGTGAGAAGTCCCAGGTGGACGGAATAACCATCACCAAGGGCAGCGTGCACCTCGCATGTTCCAGAATGGGGGCACGGCTGGAGCTGCTGAGAAGGGTCAGTGCAGATCCTGTACGGCCTTGGAGGACGTTGTAAGGACTGTGGCTTTTACCCAGAGTGAAATGGGGAGGCACTGCCGAAGGACGACACAATCTAACTTAGGTTTTCGAGGCTCACTTGACTGCCGGGTGAGAATAGTCGAAACAGGTCAGAGATGAAAGGTGGGAAGCCTCTGAGAAGGGCTGTGCAGGAGGAGAGGACAGTGGCTCAGGGCAGGGAAGCAGCAGTGGAGGCAGGAGGCATGGTGAGAAGTGGCTGGGTTCTGGATATGTTTTAAAGGCAGTGTTAAACCAGATCTATTGACAGAATTCATGTGGTATGTCAGTGAAAGTCAAAATAACTCCAAGTATTTGGACCCAAGCAGCTGGATGGATTAAGTTTCCACTAACTGAATGGGGGAGGTTGCAGGAAGAACCAGTTTGGGGGGTAGAACCAAGAGCTCAGTTTTTACACATGTTGCTTTTAAGATATCAGAGATTCAAGTGAAGATGTCAAATCAGCAGAAGATTGTAAGAGTCCAGAGTTGGAGAGAAAAAGTCTAGCAGGAGACAGGAATGTGGGAATCATGGGTCACACAGGTGGCATAGGAAGACATGATACCCAGGTAATCAAACATTAAGATAACCTGGCATTACCCATAGAAGTTGTCCTTGAGGGCCTGCCTATTAGGTGTGGATATCAGTCCTATTTCCCGACCACTCGAGTTTTAAAAAGCAACTTACAAATGAATTCGTGCAAGACACTACCTCCAATGGGTGGGTCCAGAGCTGGAGTGGGAGAATTGGATGGTGCACGCTACTCCCTATGGTAGAATGTGAGTGTGTGTGTGTACACATGCGTGTATGCGCAGGGGGATGAGATACACCTGGCTTAAGAAAAATAGCTAGTAAGTCTAGAAGCTGAAAGGTGAAAGAACATCCAGAAATAGTAAAGGGAACAGGGGAAACACTGTGTACTGTAAGACATATACCCATAATGCCATTTCCCACCATCCTTTCATCAGGAACACAGTTGGAAAGGGGGGAATTATGTAGATACGTGTGATGTACACAAACTTTCTGACTATGTAACACTGAATATCTACATATGTAGCAAGTTAATGATATTTATATCTGCTTCAAGTTTAAAAACAAGTTCACAACAGAGGGAAAATAAAATAGTGAGGACTGGTAAAAGTATCATAGAAGGCCTTTCAATGCTCAGAATGGAAGCAAAAGCAGCTTCACCCCACAAAGAATGTCAATAAGAGTCAAGAATGTTTATATTTGCTTAAGAAATTGAGAGTTACAACTTCCTGCCTTAAAGAGTTAACTTTAAGGCAGATACCACACTATAAGCAACGTCTATACTGGAGCTTTCTTAAAGCTATTTTAGTTCCTGCTTGTTCTGATGTACTCCAGACACTCTGCAAAGAAAACCTTCTATTCAAAGGCTTAAAGGAATAAAAAAAGAAATAACACTGCATTCTTTTCAGTGTTCTCTGTACTGAAAGTCACTTGCAAATGCAGAACCCTGCCACAGGTCTACATTTTTAACAATAAAGTCCTTTGCGCAATTTTTCAATTGCTATGTGACTCTGTGTCAGTCTCTCACTCAGAAGCAGAAAGGAGTACCAGGAAATGACACATCATGTCTAAAACTACAGATGTGGAAGATGAACGTACACCAGGAAACAGCTAAGTGGGAGGGTAAGGTTTACCTTTTAAGTTACCGTAAGTGCAGTTACACCTGCTCCCTGCTTCCCCTGTGAAGTGAAGAGCTAGTCTTTTCCAGAAAAGCTCTCATTCTGAGAACTGTCTTCTTTAAAATATTCGGAGATTCTCTTTTAAGGTTCTTTCACTTTTAAGCCTTTCCCCAACTCTACATCCTATAACAAGTGTAAAAATTATCCTATAGCCTATTGTTACAGAACATACTCTACAAAAGCTGAGGTTTCCCAGGGTTTGGATCCCAGAACTCTGCTACCAGATAATCCTAAAGCTTTCATTCCATAACAGACTCTTCCGCCAATTCCCAGCTGCGGGCAAATTCGGCTTCTCAGACCAGGTAACTTTCTAACTCTGCCTACGAACACTCTGCTGCCAGTAAAGGAACTCTCAGACAGAAAGCACACAATGCCCCTAGTGAGGGTTGCCTCCTTCAATCAATCAAGATGCCATCACCAAGCAAATATTTAAACCCACTGCAAAACCTCTGAATACATCTTACAAACAATATAGTTTCTATAGAGGCATACTATTTGCTCTGGAATAGTGATTTCCAATGGAAGGAACAAAGGACCCCATGACCCAAGCAATTTTTTAAAACTGCACATAACCATCCCTCTTCACGTGAGGATTCAGGCAAGCCCGTCTTACAGGCCAAGGTGTAACAGAATGACAGCACCTCTAGGAGTAGGGTGAAAAGCAGCGTGGTAGACTGCTAGTGAAAGGCGGTGATGTAATAGGGCCCATCGCCCACTTACCTCCCACCACAGGACAATCATCTCAGATCGAGAACAAACACTGGGAAACAGAGGTTGTTTATATTTTTATGGTGTTCTGGTGGAAATAATTCCCTGAGTCATGTGAAGTTGTGGCTGCAAAATTGAACAGGGGACTGGACTTTTTCACATTCAGGACAAAAATAGCCCCTGGATAGCCACCATATCTGCTCTCCCCTTTGCCTGTTCACCCCAAAACTGCAGGACTCTCCTGCTTGCAGTGACACCCACCACTTCTCACAAATTCTTGCCAAGTTCACGTCAGCACCTGGTGGTGTCAAAGTCACCATTTGTACTGCTATGAAGTCCCTCCATTACTTTTTATCCCTTCTATTTTCTCTGTTGTCATCCTAGCTACACTTGCATCCACAAGATGGTTACCGCACTAACATTGCCTCTGTAATCAGTCCAGGATATAGGAAGTAGAGATTCAACTGTAACCAGTCCCAGAATACTTGTCATGCCACTCTAGTGTCCCAAAAAATACTCTGGCATCCCTCGTCTCACTCAAGGAACCACTGCATTACTTAGAGGTTGTAAAATTAGAGGGCTTTCTCTAATGGGAAACACTGTGGCTTGTGGTAGAGTTGTGATTTCAGTTTTTGCAACTAGTTACAGGCAAAAAGACATGGTCCGCAAATTTTCTTCAAGCGTTTGGAATTTAAACTTTCATTAGATACAGAGCCGGTGGACTAACTGTAATCTATGAACATATGGTCATATTATCAAATAATGTTCATGTCTACCTTACAGACATGTAAGAACTTGGATTACACCTGCAGCCTCTAGGCCTTTAGAATTGGATGTGAAGCATCCTGTGAAATAAAAAACCTCCTATCCAGTCACAGAACACCTTACAGACAACATGACACTAATGTCACTGAATACATTAGTATAGTCCTTGTATGGTTAAGTTACATCTCCAATTTCTCAGAGATGGATAGGAGATGTCTAGAAAATCTGGAAAAGCCCAATTACCAAAACAGCTCAAAAGTTAAAGCAGACTCCTGCACCTCCCAGAGCAGAGGGTGGAGGGGGCATTGCCCACCACTGTGTCCTCCCCCAGGACGTGGCATGTGAGGAAGCAGGCAGGAATGGGTGGCTGGGACTCGGAGGTGGAGAGGTGATGAAAGCAAGAGTGGAACTGCTCTGGTCCTAGAACAACAGAGCTGTAAAAAGCTCGGCTTCAGTTCAACCCACTCTCTCCCCCACTTTCCCTCCCACCTACATGACAAACAGAGCACAGCCAGGCACTTTCTGCCCATGACAGTGACTACTAGCAGGAAAAGGACCAGGATAAAAGCATGTCCTATAAAAGATCAGTCTGATTTTAAGGCTATGTTTTAAACAATGAACAGCACTGTCAGAGTGGGACACTTGTGAGGCGCTCAAATAGGGAGGAGGAGGTTGAGGATCCATTTCCAGCACTTCCATGTCTTTTATCACTCCTATTTTTGACCTTTCCTTTACCACTTTTTGTAGCACTGCCATCACTGGCAGGTAAAGGGGCAGCAATGTGACTTGGCCGTTTGGCTGATGGGGCTACATTTCCCAGCACTGGAATGAAAAGGCACTGGAAGAGGATCAGCTGGAAGATGTGAACTGCGGTCCTGGCCTGTGCCAAACACTAACCAGGTGACCCTGGGTTAGGCTCTTATTCTCTCTGGGCTTCCGGCTGTTTACTTATAAAGGAAGGTTTTGTCATTGCGCAAATATATCCAACATGAAATGTAACATGAAAGTCAAACATAATGACATCTCATCTGCTTGCCTCAGGGAACTGTACAAGAACTGAACACTATGTGAATGTAAACACAGTCTTAAGAAAACTATTGAGGTAAAGTGCTAAACTGAACATGGAGATAAAGTTTTATGGATTTTCTTGGCTTTCTTTTTTAATTGCAACACTGAATTAATAGTTATTAGCTATAATCCATACCACCACCCCTGTGAATAAATAAAGTAGGTAAGCACTGCCTGGGTGCCTGTTATTGCCCGATGCTAAGCAGGGTGAGGGGTATAAAGGAGGCTGAACAAGTGAGTCTTCTCCAGTTACCAGCTAAGTGAGGAGAAACATTGGAAACCACCCAGGAATGGTACCAAGTCAGTACTCAAAGCCAAGATTACAGGCTACTGATCATAAACAGTGTAGGAATACAAAGAGGAGCTAGAAGTATTTGGAATAAATAGGGAAGACTCTATGAAGGGGATGGGGCTCCAACTAGTTCTCAGGGCAATTCTAATTTGTTTTAACTGAGGACTGGATAGGAAAAGGCTGGTGACTCCTGGTTTTTAATAAGGCACATGTTACCCTAGGAGGCTAAGTTACATGATGATTGGAACACATAAGGTAAGTCCAAAATGATGAAGGGTCGAGACTACCTGGCTGAGATCTGGTTGTGTTAAGTCTTTGACTTGACTCTAGATGTTGGAGCGCAAAAATTGTAGGTTGACTGAAAGGGGGGGAGAGAATATCAAAGAATTCAGCAGAAGGAAAAATTCATGTATCAGGGATGAAAGCTCTTCATCAGAGTACCAGCAATCAGAATAGACACTTGAAACCAAAAACATACAGTTCAAGAAGCTGACAAAATGCGGAGTGGTGAGAGAAAGATGAATCAAAAACCACTCCAAGCCTTTGTGTATTCAAGACCGGAAGAATGATTATCCCACTGAATAAGTGGAGACGCTGCAAGAAAAAAGATTATGAAATCAGCTTTAGACATGTTGAATCTGACGGATGAGCTAAGAGTAGGCTTTCTCTAAGAAGCTCAAAATTCAAAACTGAAGCACAGATGTAGAGTACAGGCTTAAGATGCAGATGGACAAGACATGATAAATCTCCTAAAAGAAAACATAGGCAAAACATTATCTGACATAAATCTTAGCAACATTCTCCTAGGGTAATCTACCCAGGCAATGGAAATACGAGAAAAAAATAAACAAAAGGGACGTAATTAAACTAATAAATTTCTTCACAGCAAAGACAACCATAAGTATAACAAAAGGAAACAACCTACAAATGGAAGAAAATATTTGCAAATGATACGACTAACAAAGGCTTAATTTTCAGAATATATAAACAGCTCATACAACTTAATAACAAAAAAAAAAAACAAACAACTCAATCCTAAAATAGGCAGAAGACCTAAACAAGTATTTCTCCAATGAAAACACAATTGGCCAATAGGCACATGAAAAAATGCTCGATAACACTTATAAACCGAGAAATTCAAATCAAAACTATAATGAAGTACCAGCTCACACCAGTCAGAATGGCCATCGCTCAGAAGTTCATGAATGATAAATGCTAGAGAGGCTGTAGAGTGAAGGGTACCCTCTTACACTGCTGGTGGGAATCTAGTTTGGTGTAGTCATTATGGAAAGAATGGAAATCCCTGAAAAAACAAAAAGTAGACTTACCCTATGACCCAGCAATCCCACATCTGAATATATAACTGGAAAGAACTCCAATGTGAAAAGATACCTGCACACCAGTATTCACAGCACCACTGTATATAATAACCGAGACATGGAGGCAAGCTAAATGTAGCAACAGATGACTGAATAAAGAAGTTGTGGCATATTTATACACTGGAATACTACTCTACTATGAATAGGACAAAATAAAACCATTTGCAGCAACATGGATGGAGCTAGAGATCGTCATTCTAAGTGAAAGCAGCCAGAAACCGAAAAATATCAAATGAAACCACTCATATGTGCAATCTAAAAAAAGAGAGAAAAAGACACTGTGAACTCATCTACAGAACAGAAACAGACTTGCAGACTTAGTAAACAATCTTAAGGTTACCAGGGAAAGGGGATAGGAAGGGATAAATTTGGGAGTTCGAGATTTACAAATGTTAGCCACTACATATAAAAAGAGATTTTAAATTAAGTTTCTTCTATATAGCACAGAAACCTATGTTCATTATCTGGCAATAACCTATAATGAAAAAGCCGATACAGCCACCAACTGAGGAAGCAAGAGAAGAAAGGAGAGTTAGTTATGCTGGGCTAGAGCCCACTTCTAAAATCCTTGTCAGCCACTGAGGCTGCCCCGAGTACACTGAGCTTTCCTCCCAGGGACAGGCTGGCATGACATGCGTCCTGCAAACCTGGGGCAGCAGAGGCCATCCCGAGTTCTGGCCCTGGGGGAGATGGGAGCAAGTCCACCTGCTCCCCTTGGGGCAGCACCCCTCCCTGCAGCCCTCGCCAACTGACTGCACCACGCCTGCCTCTCAGGAAACCACTGATTGAAATCAAGTGATCCACGAACCTGGGGTAGCGGCAGGGAGATGGGCAGCGACCTGGTAAGCTGGTCGACTTGCCCCCATCTTCCCCACGGCCTACCAAGGGCTCGGCCTCTGCTGCTCCAGGCACGGTCCACAGGTCAGCCTGCTCCCGGGAGGAGGGCGCGGTGTGGTCGAAGGCAGTGGCGGGTTATGGGGTCTGCCCATGGGAGCCCGTGGATTTGCTTCAAACTCCCCAGCACATGGCCTGAGCTTGGCCTCTGCTGCCTCAGGTTCGTGGAACTCAGGTTACAGGTCAGCCTGCTCCTGGAAGGCGGGTGCTGTGCTCTCAGGGAAAGGCAGCAGCTGCGATGGCGGGATAGGGGCTGCCCTGTGAGAGCGCGGGTGTTGCGACCATTTCCCGCTGCTGCTGCAGCCATCCCAGCACACTGATCACACCGAGCCCACCTCCCAGGAGCAGACTGACCTGTAACCTGAGTCCCACGATCCTGGGTCTTTAGAGGCCGCCCCAAGGTCAGGCCACGGGTAAGATGGGAGCAAATCCAGGAGCTCTCATGGGGCAGCCCCATTCCATCCGAGGCCCCGCGACCGCACCGCACTCGCCTCCCAGGAGCAGGCCATCGTCTGCGGGCTAGTTGGAGATGCTCTGGAACCGTCCGGCGCCCTCCCACCTCCTGGGGCTGTACCTGCTCTCCTAAACCCGGCTATAAGCGGCGGCAAAAACGCGGTGTTCAGGAACTACAAATACCGGGGTTGCCACGAACCACAGCAGCGGCTGGGACCCGCCTCAGGGTCCTAACGGGACGCGCGGCCGGGACCTCACCTCCGCACCCCTCCCTGGGCGCCTCCCCAGCCGCACAGCCCAGGCGTCACCCGCCGGCTCCCCGAGCAGCGCGCCCCCACCAGCGCCCTCTTAACTGCCCGGCAGCGGCAGCCGAGCCGCGGGCAAGCGGCGGCCCAGACCCCAGGCCGTGTTACTCTTCCAGGAGCTGGTCCAGGAGCAACCGGCTGCCGCCAGCTTCCACGCGTTCTGGGCGGGTTCTGGGGTCCGCGCGTCTGCCCGTCTGCGCGTGCGCGCCCCTCCTCCTCCCGCCCGCAGTGCAAACTGCTCGGGTGGGTGTCCTGCTTTACCGGCCCTGGCCGCTGGGGCCGGGAGGAGCCAGGTGGGGCCCCTCCTGCTCGTCCCGCCGGGTCTCCATCCCCAGAGCCTTCACCCAGCCACCGACTGGGTCCTGGCACTGAACTAGAACCACGACTGCCCTAGGCCAGGACTCACCCACCCAGCCCCACTTCCCCTGCTCAACTTCCCCTCCCTGTTACTACCCTCCCACCCCTGGCCAGGCCCAGTCTCCCACCAGACCTTGAAGACAGGGCTCCTTCTCCTCACGCCGAGGTCCCTGCCCTGACACTCCATCCTGCTAGGTCCTAACCTATGGCCCCTACACCCACAAGCTTACCCCTCATGCCTCATCACAGGACACCCAACATCCTGAAATTGTCCCCCTCACCTCTCAGCCAGGTCATTTCCACTCTGATCGGGCCCCACACCTCTCAACCTGTACCCCCTCACCATGGGATCCCCTTCACTCTGATTGCACCCCTACCCTGCGCTCACTCACCCACCCCTCACCCTGTGGTTGGGGTGGGGATATCCGTGCTCCAGTAATGATGACTACTGCCACCAGTGGGGGATCCAGCCTAGTGTGCACCTTCATAGTTAATGTCTGAGGCTACAGGGTGAGGCAGGCTGGGCTGAAGGTGGTTCCAATTCCCTCCTTGGCACCCTGATCCCTGCAGCCTGTGCCTCAACTGACCCGATAGGTCAGGTTGATCCCAGGCTGCCAGCCACTGGCCTTGGGCTTTGGTTGGTTGATGGTACTGATGGTGATCTGGACCCCTAGGGCGGAGGCACTGGGCACGCGGACCTTTTGGGTGGGGGAGTTCAGAGTTTGCACTTGATCCCAGGGGTAGACAGCAGATGGTGGGCTGTGTGCATGGCCTGGACTCAGCCCAGGTAGGTGCAGGGACCTTGTTCATTCACACCAGGCCAGAGGGAAGGGAGCTTTTAAAGCGTCAAAGTGAGGAAGCCAAAGCTTTAGAGCAATGTAGGAAGGTGCACTGGTCAGGCCACCATGGATCTCCCTGCGACGCTTGTCCCTTGCATCAGGGGAGACTGGCAGTTGACTGGCCAATGAGATATCCCCTGCTGTGGTATAATTTACAGGCAATTGAAGGGATTTTGAAAGGTAATTTTAATCCAATAATTTTCAGTTTCTCTGTGGTAGATTAGGTCCAAAATCATGGTGAATCTGGCAGGGATCCTGCCTGAAATCCAGCCTGGGACAGTGGAGGACCCACCCAGGAATCATCCACTTAGCTCTCACCAAAAGTCACTGTAATAGAGAAGAACAAATCTGACTCCATATTGGATCTGTTCCTTTTCCTTAAACCCTCTGCCGTGTTTTCTAGGCTTAGACTTGCTAGCTCTGCACCTTTTGTAAAACAATGTTGCCTTTAGCCTGAAATAAACAGGAGAGCCTATTCTCAAAACTCTGAGCTTTAAGGATATTAACACTTTGCACTCCTATAAACATAACAAGTTGCAGAATAGAAAAAGTTTGTTTTGTTGCAGGTTTTGCAGGAACACCATGATCTGACCCACGTGGACAGCTGCAAAGGATTCCAAGAACAAAGAATTCCTACATCAAGAAGTTTGCAACAACCAACCACAGCCCCTCCCCTTTTTAGTAGAAAAGGAGCCTGAAGTTGACATGGGGAAGATGGTTCTCCAAGATATTAGTCCGCCATTATCTTGGTTTGCAGCTGTTTACGGAGACCAGGTCATAGTGCCTCTGTAAATCCTCTAACAAAACAAAAGTACTTTTCTATTCTACAACCTGTTGTCTTTATATAAGTGCAAAAGTGTTAATATCCTTAAAGATCAGAGCCTTGAAAGTAGGCTCTCCTGTATATTTAAGGCTAAAGGCAACATTGTTTTACAAAAGTTGCAGAGCTAGTAAAACTAAGCCTAGAAAAGAGGGCAAAGGGTTAAAGCCAAAGGGACAGATCTTCTATGGAGTCAGATTTTCTTCTTTTCTATTATACTATATTCTATTTTTGTTTTAAGTATATAAGAATAAAGTTTAGCCTTTTCCCATTTTAAATTGTGCAATTTTAAGGAGAATTAATTGCATTCACAGTGCTGTGAGACCAACACCAGTTGTTTCAGACTATTTCCTTCCTGAAAGTAAATGCTTTTATACAAAGCGCACCCCTACCTCCCCCAGCCCATGACAAGCCGTAATCCCCTTTCTCTCTCTATGTCTTTACCTATTCTGGAGGTTTCCTATCAATGAAATCATATAAAAGGTGGCTTTTTTTTTGGTTTGTCTGCCCACATATCTTAAGTAGGGTCGGGTGAATTTTTTGTTTGTTTGTTTTCACGTGAATTAGCATTTTTGTATTTTGAGAGGAAAATCCAGATGGATTAAAGATGAGATGTACCAAATGAAGCCCTTTTAGTAACTCTGCATAATCTCGGGGTAGGCACTGTTGTTCTAAGTGTGAAACCAGAGCCAGAAGGGAGATGCTTAGCTCTTCTTGTGGCAAAATAAAACCAAACAAAGCAGAAAACAAAGGCCAAGAAAGACAGCTGGAAAGACAAACCACAGCCTGGAAAAACCTTTCCTCATGACCCAAGGTCGGAAAAAAGCTTCACATCCCTGTGGTCCAAAAAGCTCTTGAAGCCCAGTGTTCTGAAAAGAAACAAAACACACAGAGTCAGTTCCAACGAGAGGCAGTGCAGGTGGCCGGTTTGTGCTAGAGATGCTCGACCTCTCAGGTGAGGACACAGGCAGACAGACAGACTGCAGAGACAGCATTGGCCACCATCACCCTGGCAGGTCTTTAGCCCGGTGACAACCAGCCCTGGTGACAACGTGAGCAGGCAGAGGCCCCAGGAGGTACCCTGGAAGGAAGAGCAAATGGACGCTCCTCTGCGGGAGAACAAGGTGCAGGATACATCAAAGTGCCACAGGTGCATCCCTTCCCTAGCAGTGCTGAGCCTTAGAGAAGATCCCACCGAAGTGCTTGCACAATTTTCAAAGATAATGTTTCTTCAGTAATATGAATTCAAAATAATCAATATGTCATCAAGGGATTTTCAGAAGTGACCTGCCCTGGACCCGAACAATACACACACATAAATACACACATATACACATAAATATATACACACATACATACAGGAAAAGAGACAGACAGACTGAAACACAGAGAAGCAGGGGGAGACAGAGAATCAGAGAGAGAGACAAGTCAGAGAGAGAGGCACTGAGAGACAGAGACAGAGAGAAGGAACACTGGAGCTGGTAATGAGTGGAACTCACATACATTTTCAGAAGTAAGTCTATGTGTCAGAACCTGGTCCCAAAGTCCATCCACCCTCCAGGGGAGGGTGTGGGGATCCCACAAGGGTGTGGGAACAGAAGGCAAAAAGTAGGAAGCCATTGTGGGGTAGCCCATCACAGAGGCCGAGATGGGATACTGGGCCTGTATTTCAACATGACAGAATGACCTAGGAGGTTGTATCCCAGAGCGGACGATATCAGAGTTGTATTTAATTTCAGTCTCACGACTGGGAGCGGGGAAGCAAGCAGCAAGGAAAGTGACTTTCTCCAGACCCCAGGGCAGACCCCGGCCTGTGTGGGGTGTGCTTTGCACTCTGCCAGCCCTCTGTGGGGTCCTTCCTTTGCTGAGTCTGTGCACTATCTCCCTTTGATGCCAGCCCGTGGGGGTGACAGATGCAATAGGTGTTTCTAGGTCTAGAGACGTGATGGGTTCTCTAGGAAGCAGGGGCCAGAATGATCCCCACTGTGCCGATGGGGGATTAGGGAGACCCTGAGAGGCACGTGGCTTGTCCAGGATGATAACACTGCTGAGTAGGGGGAGCCAGGTCTGAACCCAGCTGTGTCTTCAGAGCTGCGGCACTGGTTACATCCAGGCTCCCCCAGGGCTATGGGGGGGGGCTGAGTTGGTGTCACTGTGTGTGGACATGGCATGGAGTGAGAAATGAGAGGTTGGCAGCCCAGAAAGGCCCTTGAGGAGCTTTGTGTCAGAAGGAAGCTTGGATAAGTGGACCCCAGGAAGTGACCTCACTTCCCTGGCAATAGAGCCCAACAGAACTTGGAACCGAAGTCACCAGGCACCCACTCTGTAGAGAAGTCCCTACTCAGCTCACCTGGTTGGAGACAGAGGCATGTTCTGCTGCATCCCAATATCCCGAGGCAGCAGCCCCGGAAAGCCTGCAGCGAGGGTCTCTACCAACGCTGCCGGCACTGGGTCAGTTCTCACCCAAGGCGCCTCTGGCCTTTTGGCCAGAGAGACCCAAAGTTAACACAGGGAGGCCCAGGGTAGGCCCGCCCAGGCTGGGCCACCACTCAGATCCCACCCAGGCAGCCACACGGCCCCTTCCTGTCTGGTGGAGGTGGAGCAGTCATGTTGGGGCTGGGTATCTGCCTCAAGAAAGAGCAGGACAGAGGCCTGGGGGGCCCGCTCACATAGACAGCCGAGGAAAAAACTGGCTGGCTGGGATGTGGAGAGCCGGGGAAGGGTCCTGCTGCCCGAGGTGGAGCCCATGCTCTCTGGGTATGTATTTTCCCTCCCGGATGTCTGAGCTGAACAAGGTTCCGGTCTGATCTAGCAGCAGAGGGTAGAGTCTACAGAATCAGGAGTGTTCCTGGCCGGGAAGGACTCTGAGACTTCCATGCTGGGTCAGCTGCTGGTCACTATCATTGCAGAGTCAGATACCACATATTGAACAGAAGCTGATGAATAAGAACACCAACGCCCCCTCCCCAAGTGAAGGGCTGGTGTGTCACTCTACTGAGGGCCAGCGCAGACTCCTGCTGGGTCTGGATATGGAGGGGTCCCCACCACCATGGCCCACAAATCAGTGCGGCAGGCCTCCGACCCAGACATCACCCAGGGCTCTCCCAGGGACCTACCCGGGGCTGACGGGTAGCTCAGCACACCCGGGTCTGACCTGGAGCACAGTGCCCACCTCGCTGCAAGTCAGGTGGAGGACCAGGAGCCCCCGAAGCAGAGACCAAAGATCAGAAAGGCAGGGCTGATGTATGTGTGTAGGTGAGGGAGGGGCGAGGGCTGGGCCACACCGGAAGGTGTCCCTAGAGGCTACTGTTGGGACCAGAGAAAAGAATGGCCTCAGACCACCTGTCTGGAAAAATTCAGTCACAGAACACATCCTGTGGGCACTTTCTGGGTGGGAGATGTCTGGAAAGCTCTGGGAATGTTTCTGTCCTTGTAGAGGCACATGGAAAGGGAGGCAGGTGCATAAATTTTTCCTCTCTCACAGCATGAGCTCTTCCACAAGACTTAAAACTCTCTCCACATCCAATAGTTACAGAGGAGGCAGGGGCATGGGACGATGTCAGAGACCAAAAATGGGACGAACTGGATACAGCAGGAGACCCCGAGCTCCCTCCTGCCGCTCCTGCAGCTCCTCCTGAACCTGCATCTGCAGCTGGACTGCTGGGCAACGGAGAAGCAGTTCAGGCATCCCCACCCCCTGGGGCAGAGCCCCCTCTGCACCCACCTACACCTTCTTCTCCAAAATGTTCTCCAAAATCCCATCATCAGTCCCCCCCCCCAAACTTGACGTCCCTTCCGCTGGAGATGTTTTTGTTTCATTTTCTTTAGTTTCCTTTGCTTGTTTCACATCATTTATGACATCCTTTATTTTTCTTTTCAGAGTTTCATGTAATAAAATATAGACATTTCCCCTATTAAATTGTGCAATTCAGGAGCATTAGAGGCATTCACAATGTTGTGCGACCATCACTACCATCTAGTTTCACACTATTTCTTTCCTCAAAGTGAAACCTTGGATCCAGAGCACGCACTCCCCTCCCTCCTCACCCAGCCCCTGACAACCCCAAGTCCTCTTTCTCTTTGCGTGTCTTTAACTCTACTGGTTGTTCCCTGCCAATGAAACTTTAAAAAAGGGTTTTTTCCTCCCTGCCCACATGTTTTAAGCTGGGGCTGAGGATTTTTGTTTGTTTTCACTTGAAACAGCATTTTTATTATTTTCAGGGGATATCCAGGGGGATTAAAGATGTGATGCACAAAATGAAGCCCTTTTAGTAACTCTGTGCATAATCTCAGGGTAGACACTGCTGTTCCCCCTGTGACACCACAGCCAGAAGACACAAGGGAGATGCTTAGCTCTTCCTGTGGCAAAAACAATACCAAACGAATCAAAAAAATTAGTAAAAGCCCAGAAAAATTGCTTGAAAGACAAACCACAACCTGGAAAATGCATTCCTCATAACCCAAGGTTGGAGAAATTTTTCCCATCCCTGTAGTCCAAAATCCTTTCGAAACCCAGTGTTCTAAACAGAAACAGAACAGGTATGGGCAGTTCCAATGAGAGGCAATGCAGGTGGCCAGTGTGTGTTAGAGATGCTTGACCTCTCAGGTGAGAACAGAGGCAGACGGCAACACTGCAGAGACAGCACCGGTCACCATCACACTGGCGGGTCTTTAGTCAGGTGACAACCAGCCCTGGTTACAATGTAAGCAGGCAGAGGCTCCAGCAGATCCCCTGGAGGGAAGAGTGAAGGGACGCTCCTCTTCAGGAGAACAGGGTGCAGGACGCATCAAAGGGCCACAGATGCATCTCTTCCCCAGAAGATCTGATACTTACAGTTCATCCCGCTAAAATCCTTACACACCTATTCAAAGATGCCTTTTCAAGGGTGTTCATCACAGCACTGGTTGAAACAGTCGGAATTAAAGCAACACTAATATTGATGGAGAGGTGATTGTTCCATTCGTTCTGGTTCATGTGGATGAATGAATGCTGTGCAGTTGGAAAAGTGGGTGCCTGGTCTCAACCCAACGTCAAGGGAGGCCTCAGGGTGGAAGTATGCAGACCCACTCTCTGCATCCAGGGTCCCATCTGCACGACCACATGTGTGTGAAATCAATATAGATGGAAATTGGTCTGATTGTGAGTGTGTGAGAGACAGAGATGGAGAGAGACATACTGAGAGACACAGAGACTGAGACATAAGCACCAAATCATTCATGACAGTCACCGCTGTGGGTGGGAATTACAAATCTCTTCTCTTTTAGGCAATATTTCAATTTTTTGTAATGTGTCTGTATTACTCTACTAATTCTAAAAGGATCAAAATCCTATGCTAATGTGACCCATTCATTACTCATCTATGGAGTAATTAAAGTACATTAATCCTATTTTTAAAAGAATTTAAAGCCTTCTCAGGACTCAGTTCCATGTCAGCTCAGTGGAAGCAGAGGTTCTCCAGGAGGTCGTGTCTCTTCTGAATCAGCGTCCAATAGAGGTGAGCAAGAAGTACCCGACTTGGACACTGAAGACTACAATAGATGAGAGAGTCTGTTGAGAGAAATTAAGACCTACATTCAAAGAGAATAATCCCATATTCATGGAGCAGAAGGCTTCATTCTACTAAGATGACAATCGTCCACGAATAGATATAAGGATTCAAAGAATGCCTACCCAAATCCCAGGTGGTGTTTTGCAGGAATTGAAAATCAATCTAAAATTCACGTGGAAAATCCAGGGGGTCAGAATACATGAGTGAATCTTGAAAAAGAAGAACAAAGTTCGAGGAATGGAAAGTCAGATAGAACCCACGGTTAAAACAAAACCTCTTTAAGCTGAAGATAACTGAGAATCAAAAGATGTAGAAGAAAACCTGTCATGGAAGCCAATTCTCTCCTCTCCCTTTTCCCTATTAAGTTAGGTTGATAAAAAAGCCTTTAACTTTCACCATTTAACATGGTAGGTACTTTTCTGGTTGGCTCCTGCATGTGTATAAATAAAAAGTTTCTCTCGTTCATCTCCTCTTTACTTCTGTGGGCTCTTTGGGAGGGACTCTGGATTATGGGGACCTGCTCTTTTCTCACCTTCTTTAGTGACATCTTTTGTCCATGGTGAAGTTCTTAAAAAAAGAAAAGGCTCATTGGTTTTGGGTCAGAATTGCAACATGTATACCTTTAGAGGCCCCCTGGAGGGACAAGGGGGTTCAATACTGCCTGGAGAATTCACTTGTCAAAATGCCTAACAAGATGCTATTTGCAAGGGTTTTTTTTTTTTTTAAATTCTTACCCTAAAACAAATCCCCTATCTAAACCTCTTGGATGATCAAATAGAAAGAAAAAAGGAGAATCATGTCTGGCCCAAGAACACTTGCTTAACAAAACGGAAGGACAGAATCAGTTTCAGAGCAAAAATTAAAATGCATTTATACCATCAACCCTCCCACCCTTTTGTACACTGTCCTCATGTAATCTGCCAGATGGCCCCCTGGAGAAGGCCCTTTGCCCGGAACTCGTGCTCATTTTCAGAGCTCGGCCAAGCGGGTGGTTGGTCCCCAGGGCCTGAGAGGGGCTATTTGTGAAATCTTCTCTGCTGAGACCCAGTGGGCTGAAGGTAACTGTGTGCTCTGAGGGAGAGAGAGCACACCGAGCCTCTGTGGAGGCGTCTCTGAGATCCTCCCAAAGGCACACAGCTCTAAATCTGGACACGGGAATTTTTGATTGGCATCTTAGTTGGAAATCTCCTGGATAGAAAGAAGCAGATTCAAGATGTTGCAATTGGATGGGCAGGTCGGCCTCTCGAATTAGTCGATGAGGAGGACACGCAATTCTCTGCAGAAGTAGGAACACCCATCCCTGCTCTGCTGACTTCATCTACAGAGATACAGAGACGCGACTCTAGCGGGAATTCAAAACCCACCAACTTTTCTTACCGAGGTCAACGTCCCCACTTTATTCTCCTGTCAGGTCTCTGCACAAAAACTGTGGCTCATCCCCAAATATCACATACCCATCACCCTGTACCACTCTGTGCCTGTGTCCAACTCGAGCATTAAGGCCTGTGACTGTTACTGTTAAATCATATCCCCCTTTCAGCCCGTCTCCCGCCACCATCCCAGCTCAACCTCGTTGTCTCTCTCCAGGTCAGCAGCACTCTTCCCACTGGCTTCCCATCAGCTTACCTTGCCCTGCTTCCATTGCTTTTTCCCCATACGTTACCCACAACAGTCTTATTAAACTATGAATCAGATCAAGTTGTTCCACTTTGCAAAATACTTTCCTGATTTTCCATTGTATTCAGAAGGATATCCAGAGTCCCTACCAAGGCCCTATGTGATCCGGGCCCTCACCCATCTCTGCAGCCTCAGCTCTCACCGTTCTGCTCCAGCCCATCATCACCGCCCCGATGGCCCCCACCAGGACAGCTGTGTTTCTAACTCCAAGTCTCGTACTTACACTTCTTCCAGCCTGGGAGGCTTTTCTTGTCTGTTACCTACGTGGCTTATTCTTTTGCTTTATTCAGGACTTTGTTCCAATTATTTACCCTCAGAGAGGACTTATCTGACCAGATTATTTAAAATAGCACACACATATTTCCTATTCAAACATTTTCTCTCCTAATATGCTTTATGTTTCTTTGTGGCAATTATTAGTTCCTGGCAGTACATCATATATTTATTTGCTTACTAGTTTACTGATTGTCTTTCTTACTAGTCCTATATTCATGGAACCACAAATAACTGTTTTAACCAGTAACTTTCAAACCACCTTTAAATGAATTCTTTTATAAGATGAGAATTTCAGAGGCTTCCATGGGTTGCTTAGGGGAAAAAAGAAAAATGATTCAGGTTGAAATAATTTATTAAGGACCTGAGAGTTGGTTACTTATTTTATACATAGTAGTGTGTACCTGTTAATCCCAAACTCCTAGTCTAGCAAAAGACCTTGCTGACTACTATTTTTAAAAGACTTTTTTTTCTTTTTAAACTGGGGTTGTTTGAGATCTCTTTTCTTCTTCGTTATTTTTCTTTTTTTTAAAGACTTTTTCTTATTATTTTTTTACATTGAGATACCGCAAATTGAATCCAGCACGTACTCTACCCCTTGAACTATACCATCACCTCCAAAGACAATTATGTTTATACTTTGACAATACCATATTGAATTTAGATTTTTTTCCATTTTCCCTTCATAGAGTTTATAACTGAGGGAGAGAGTCAGAGGAAGCCTTGGGCCAACCCTCCCTTCTCAGCGGGTCACTACACAGCAGAGGAGCTTGGCTGTCTCCAGGCCCAGCCCACCTTTCTGCTCTGAGGGCCGACTCAGGCCACTTCTCTTAAAAGCGGCATGTTAGAAGCAGCAGAAAGCCAACTAGCGAGCAACAATGACAAAACTGACCCACCTGCAGTTGGACATCATCTGCTTTGAAACAAACCTCTTAAATCTCTTCTTCTTATTAGTGGATGGTTTTCAAAAATATTCCCAAGGAGATGAATCTCACTCCATTTTTCTGAATTTCTTGGGCCTTCTATGACTTTAACTGCAGGCTTGATTTTCTGCACAACATCTGCAGGGAAGACAGGAAGAAAACGTGAACAGACCCTGCAGGCCGCGGCTGAGGCCTCCGGTCAAACATCCTTGTTGTGCAGAGCCTACGTTCATGGGACCAGTTTCATTACTGCTGTAATTAGTTCTTATCCAAGTGTCCCACCGGAAATGTTTCTAGATAGAACGTGGCCTGACGCAGATGAGCAGTGGGGATGTGGGATGCAGATGGCAGACAGACTGGAAGGACAAAAAGGAAATGTTTCTTCAGACTTCAGTTTGGAAGATTTCTGATTTTTATATGGATATTAAACTTGGTGAGGCTGAAGCACCATTTACTGTAAGACGGGCTGATGTACACGTATTCCTACAACTTCTAAAAAATATGTTGAAGCTGGGCGTGAGAGCCTAGGGGACAGACAGCTTAGAGTGACACGTTCCAGGATGCCTATGATCTCGGGCTCACAAAGAGGAAAATAATACAAATATTTTGCCTCTGTAGTTCTATGTGAAATTATTTTGACCCTTGCCGGATGGTGTAAGATCAGAGAGCATGTAGTCTTTCTTACATCGCAAAGACGACAAGTCTTCTTGATGAGTCAGCAGACTTTTTCCGATGGCCTGGGGTCTGTGCCAGACATTAGCTGTCTAGACAAATACCACACAGCCCCCCATCCCTCAAGGGGATCACAGTGTGTCGTGGAAGAGAAAAAATTATATAGGTTTTCAAAACAATGTGGTAAGAATCACTTGGCATCATATATACTATATGTTCAGAGGGGCTCTTGCACTGCCTGGGGCAGGGTTCTAGAAGGCAGGGAAGGTGTCAGAGAGGAAATGCTTTCTGCACTGACATCTGACGGATTCCAGCAAATCTCTAGGCCAGGAGAGTGAGTGCTGGGCACGGGATTCTCGGCAGCTTGTGTGTCTAGTGCAGAGGTCTGGTCTTGTCTAAGAGCACTTTGCACTTAGGGAAGGAAGGTCAGTGAGGCTAGAGGCTGTGGGGAACTAACGGAAGCTGAGGCTAAAAAAAGCAGCAACTAGGTGATGAGAAGCTGTGACGTTAAATCAGGGAGTGTGGATTTCCTCACATACGCCGTGTGGAATTCTTTGGGGTTTTAAGGAGGAGAGTGACACAGATTAGTCATTAAAAGTGAGAAAAGTGGATTGTTCACTCTAAAGAACAGCACTGGGGAGACTAGCAAAGGGTGGGAATTAATGCAGTGGGGAGCGAGGGGCGGGGACTTAGTTGGGGGACATTAAGGAATAGAATTGTAGTACTGACGGGGGTGAGGGAGTAGAAAAGTAAAGGAAAACTCCCAGATGTATGTCACGGAAAACAGATGGGATAGTGATGCCATTGTTTGAAGAAGTAAACCTAGTTCTGAGCGAGTGTAAATCCAAACATACAGAGCTTGAGATTTTTATGGGCTAATCAAGTGGGAATGTCTACTTGTCAATTATAAATATATTTCTGGGACTGAAATGAAATGTCCTTGCTCGAAAAGATTTGACAGATAATCAGTGGACAGAGAGAAGTTGAAGCAACGGGAATAAATGCCACCCACTGACATTTTTATCAAAGAAAAGGGAAGGAGGGCACTTCTGGTTCAGAAAATATGGCAGACGAGAATCTTGAAGACCCACTCACTTAAGACACATAAAAACGTAGGAAACAATGTCGCCAAACTTTTCTTGTTGCTTTTTTTTTTTATTTTATAGGCACCTTTATTGTGGTATGATTCCTGTATAGTAAATTACACATATTTCACATGTCCTATTTGATCAATTTGATAGATGTCTACACCCAGAAAACCATCACCACAATCAAGATAGCTAACATTTCGATAACTCCCCAAGAGGGACACTTTTCCAATTCCCATATTTATCCCTTCCCATCCCCTTCTCTCCCTGGTAACCGTAAGTTTGTTTCTGTATGTCTGTGGGTCTGTTTCTCTTTTGTAGTTATGTTCATTAGTGTCTTTTTAAGATTCCACATATAAGTGATATCATATGGCATTTTTCTGGCTTTCTTCACTTAGAATGACTATCTGTACGTCCATCCATGTTGCTGCAAATGGCATTATTTTGTTCTTTTTAATGGCTGAGTAGTATTCCTTTGTATAAATATACTAGTACATCTTTATCCAGTCAGCTGTCGATGGACACTTGGGTTGTTGCCATGTCCTGGCTATTATAAATAGTGCTGCTGTGAGCATTGTGGTACATGTGACTTTTTGAATTAGAGTTTTCTTCTGACATATGCCCGGGAGTGGGAAGACTTTATCATGAGTTTAGTCTATTTTCAGCTTTTAAAGGAAATTCCACACTGTCTTCTCTAGTGAAAATGCAGCCCATTTTGTGAAAGCACAGCCATGTTCAGAAAGTAATGGGTATTTCTAGGGGCCAGACATGAAGCGCAGTGAGTGTGGCCTGTACAAGAATCAGAGGGCAGTCTGCCAGGGCTGGGGGAGAGTGACAAGGAAAGTGTGGTACAGGTAGGATTCAGACAACGTGGGGACATGGCAGGCTGGGATAAGGAGCCTGGACTTCCAGTCATCCCTTGGTAACCATGGGGCACTGGTTCCAGGACTCCCCCCTGACGTCAACATCTATGGATGCTGACGCCTCTTGTATAAAATGGCATAGGACTTGCATGGAACTTATGCGCACCCTCCCATGTAATTTATATATATATATATATATATATATATATATATATATATATATATATATATATATATACACACACATATATATATATACACAAACATTTTTTATTTATAGTCATTTTACAATGTTGCATCAAATTCCATCTTAGAACACAATTTTTCAGTTATACATGAATATACACGTACATTTATTGTCACATTCTCTTTTGCTGTGTCCTCCTGTGTACTTTAAATCATCTCTAGATTACTCACGGTATCTAATACAACATGAATGCTATGTAAGTTGTTGTCAGTGTATGGCAAATTCAAGTGTTGCTTTTTGAAACTTTCTGTTTTTCCATGAATATTTTCAAACCACTGTTAGTTGAATCTGCTGGATAGGGAGCCCCTAGATACGAAGAACCCCCAAGCTCTTCCTTTCCGCCTCCTAAATTTCCACTGCAAACACTGGAGTCCAAACATAGGAGAGCGCCATCTACCTGCTGGAAACGCTGAGGAATTCCTTCAGTTTTGTAGCGCAGGACAGAAGGTATAAGGACAACTAGTGGGAAAGGAGGGCCTGCCTGGAGAGGAAGGAGGAAGGTCCGCAGTGGAAGCCAGCTCATGCACTTACTGGAGCTAGCTGATAGCAGTGAGGGACACCGAGGAACTGGAGACACGTCACATGGGGGGCGATCCTGGCCACCATGTGCAGGGTTCGCATAGCTGGGACCCAGTTTGCAAGATGAAAATAACAAGGGTGGAGAGGGGCTGCCTCAGCCCCGGGATCCTGACAACGGCCACAGCGCCGTGACTCCAGCTAATACGGCTCCAATAGTAAGCCAGAAAAAGGAAACTCTGAGCCAAGATATTGCAGATTCCACCACAGGCACACGGATAACTAGATCTCTAAGCTGACAAAATGTAACCACCAGAAACAGGAATCTTTCCTTTTCTCTTCATTTGGACCTTTGGACAGGGAGCCACACATCTCTGACGGGAATCATCTTTAATCCAATAGAGAGCTCACTTTTTCAGGAATAAGCATGGAGAAAGAGTGGGGTGATGGTTTAAAGCAGAAGTCAAAGTGGAAGCCCATCTGAGAAATGGTAAAAACATGCATCTCGATGAATCCGAGATATGGCGAAAAGAAGGAGGAAGGTTAAGGAAATCTCTATCCAGCTGACAAGTCTAGCCAGTCATAAAACGACAGGACTTTAAATCAAGAAAACTTTTTTGTTTTTTTGATGATGAAAAACAATGCCATATTTTAAAACAAGTCTTGGGCCATCAACAACACGCTGAGAGTTGTTGAGGAGAATATAAAGCTGCATACATACATGAAAGTGTTCCAAGTCCAGCACTCGAAAAAACTTAGTGAATCATGTGTCCAGTTGATTTGAAAATCCTGATAAGTAAATAACTCAATAGTGGGAAAGACATGGTATTAAATTGTGGTAGTGAGCAATGAAATCCAAGAAGTTTATACCTATATTTTCATTGTTAATATAACAAACTGAAAGCAACTGTCAAAAAGTAGTCACTGGGGGACATACACACACACACACACGCACACACACACAATCTGGAACAGCAGAGAGGTAAAATATGCTAAATTTATTATTATTGTGGTACAGGATCTAATAGATTATTTCATTTTTGATAGTGTTATAGGAATACTGGTCCAATTACATATAAAGTTATGAACTTAGAGATGATTTATAAAAGTTTAGAGAGAATTTTCATTAAAAGGCAATATACCTTCCAAATCATTGAAGAGAAAATTATCAATAAAAAAATTAATCAATCCAGCTAATATGGAGTAAAAGAGACCATATTTATCATCCTAAAATAAACCACAAAATGGATACAATATATGAAACAATGATTTTTAAGACACGTGAAAACGATCATCCACTAGGACCCTGTCCTGCCACCCCCATAACAAGGCTGCTAGGCCTCCTACTGCCATCACCAAGAATGTCCACCAAGAGGCTACATTTCCTTCCTCTGCCCCTACTGCAGAGCCAGTCCTGAACAGTCCTTTTCCAGGTTTTGGCAGGCAGCTCCCAGAAGGGCTCTCGTGGGCCTTGGTCCCTTTTGGCCACTAGCAAAGGGATCAAGGCTGAGCAGTGAGCCTCCTTCCTCATCCAAGACCTAGGAACCTCTCTGACTTCTGAGCAGGTCTTCACTCTTGTCTGCTGTCTGGTACTCTCCGCCTGGCTTCCCGAGTCCCCGGCTTGGACAGCCTGCACGCTGGCCACAGCCCATCAGAATCTGTTCCCCTGCCAAGAGGCCACGTGTAATCGTGAGCAGGGCCCCAGGCCTCTGGAGCAGCGTGGCTTGGACTGCGTCCTGGCCCTGGGCGTGCGGGCTCCATCCCCTTGGTTGAGTCAGTTAACATCTCTAAGCTAAGTTTCCTCATCAGTAAAATGAAGACATATCAATATGGAAAAAAAATCAGAATCGGGGGGTTAATAAATTTCTGGTGACTGAAGATTTTTTAATTTTGAATTATACAGCGAAAGACATCATACAAATTTTACTACTTCAGAATTCTAAAAGACAGCTTCTACTGTTAAAACTAATGCATGCACATACACACAAACACACGTGCAGACACACTGGCTTTGCTCCACATACTTCCCTATACACACACACGTACATGGACTCATGTACCACACCCACACATAGCATACACACAACCACACACGTCCTCAGGCGCACACACACACATAGCATACTCACTACCACATACATCACCAGGCGCACGCACGCACAGCCACATACACACTCACAGTCATGTACAACACAATTCCCCAGGTGCTTGTGTGCGCACACACACGTCATACACACCTTTGGCTTTATTCTAAATCTATTTACATTTGAGGGTCTCAGTGTCCATTGTTTTATCCTCTCAGTAGATCATGGCTTCGGAGCATGAAGCAGGAGCCCCTCCTCTCTGGAGACGGTCTTTGCCACTTACAGTCTCAGTAGAGCCAACATAAATGCTCTGGACCTTTGGAAGTGCAGTTCCAGAGCATATCTGGGAGCTCACATCCTATATATCTAAACATTTTAAGTGCAGTAGGTTAAAGTCCTACCTTTACAAATATACATTCATTATCAGGGGGAAGGCCAGGTTCAAAATTAGAATTCCCAGACTCAGGGGAGTCCTGCAAAGAAAGTGAGTGTGTGGGGAGAGCTGATTCCAAGACTCTGATCACTAGTCTGACTCTTTTCTTCCCAATGCTGGGTCCATCCCTTGCCATAAGGGGACTTGGATGTGCACATGGGGACACTCAGAATTCACTTCCGGCTCTGCCTATAACCTCCATGCAAACAGCTGCCCTTTGGCCTCTCTGTGAGTCCTGGGAATCTGAATTCTGGGGAGAGCCGGTGCAGGCACTAGAAATGGATTGGGGCTGCTGAGGCAGGGCATTCGTGGTCCTGGGTTTCTAGAGCACGGGAAGGAGGCAATGGCCATGTCCCCTTGGCCCTGCTGACTCCACCCAATGGAGGGCGTGGCCAGAGGAAGTGTCAGGGCCAGGGGGACCGTCTGCAGTGCAGGACTGAGGGCAGCGGGCCCCCTTGCCGTGGTCTAAGGCGAGAAGCCCTAAGGAAAGTTCTGAGGAGGCTGTAAAGTATCTTCATTCCCATTAATTAAAAAAAAAAACAAAAGCTTACCACAGGCGTGCGTGGGAAATGTTTTGTTCTAACAAGGGAAGGGACTTGACAAGGTCTGGCCATAGAGGGCTGGTGGGCTTGCCAGGTTGATGAGGAACCAAGAGGCCGTTAGCCTCCCCTGGGTCTAAACACTGCCTGAATTCCTCCAGGTGACACTTAAATGCAGTGAGACATGGAACCCTCTCAAGTTGTTAAAATATTCATGGTGAGCCATTCAACTCTCTCCTCACTCTTGGCTACGAAAGCACGATAAACACAGCTGGGAATCTCATCAGCCTGTTGGTTGGTTCACTGTCCATCAGGCGCCCCCTCTTGTAGGAGCCTTTATCACATCACTCAGGGCTGATCCATCCCAGGATTACAGCTGATTTTCTGCAGGTGGCACCACTTGCTGGTAACACGAAGGAGGCATGTTAGCCACCTCCCAAACACTGAGGCTTCTCCTGGGAGGAGCCTGCAGACACCCAGTCCAGCCTCTGCACAATGATGCTCCTCAGTGTCACTCCTGGCTTGCTGCCCTGGCCAGAACCTCACTGGATTGTCAATAAATGTCACCCAAATACCACATCTAAGCTTGGGGTCCAGATGTGATCATGGTTCTTATTTTCTTCCCATCGATGGATTGTTTGATCTTCATGTAATCGTGTCGGCAGGAAGGCCAGTACCACCCTCTTGGGGCCTCCCCGAGCCGCCTCTGTCTATAACTGTCCTTGCGCCCCAGGGGATCGGGTCTGAAGCCTGGCACTCAGACACGAAGATGACAGCTGGAGAGACAGGAATCCACACCTGCTGTGGCTTCTGCTGAGGCTCGATGTGGCCATACAAACGGATCCCACAGGCCCTGAATTCACTTGACTCGCTGCAGGGATGCTCCCACACTGCCCAATTCCCCCCAGAGACCGAGGGCTTTCTGCTTGTTCCGGAAGGCCCCACCCCCGAGGGTACACTGGGTCCAGTGGAGCGTCCAGCCTGCTTCCCAGCCAGCCCTTAGGGCTTTCGTGGGGCCTGGAACATCACCTAACCTCCCCTTAGGGGCCCGTTTGTCCTTTCCAGCCAACAGACCTATGTCATAAGCACTTTAACTCATCTGAGGGTGTTTTCCTCACTTCAGGGGCAGTGAGAACTGGGTTTCTTCACACTCCAAGTGCCCCCGGTCTGGATGCAGACAGTCTGGCTCTCCCCCAAGTCCTGCAGGTCCCGGCCACATCTGCTGCTGGTCACTGAGTCTGTGCTGTGTTCTCTTCCAGGACAAGAGGTGCACTTTGCCCCCTGCCCCGCCCCCACCAGCGGTAGCAGAGGCGGCGAACACCCAGGTGAGCTGGGGCCTGAGACCGTGCCCGCAAATCAGTGCCCCAGAGGCCACTGGTGACTAGAGGGACCACGGGGCAGAAGCCAGCATGCAAAGGGAGGAGGAGGAAGGTTCAGGATAAGGAGATGAAAGGGGGAACGGATAGCACCGTGAGGACCACGACCATGAAAGGGAAGAGGAAAGATAGTGACAGCAGGAGTGGTGTTGGCGTTAAAAGCTGTGGGCTTTTTAAAAAAAATTTATTAATTACCAATATATATTGACAGATTTCTTATTTTATTAACGATTATGTGCCATGTCATATAACAGGATATAGTATGATATTATTTATTAAATTATACATAATAGAAGATATACTAGCATATTATGTTCTGTTTATTTATTAGCAGATAGTATATAATACATATGTAGGTGTTTATATACATAATATATAATTCATGCACCTATATAACATATAACCCATAACAAATAATGTAAGATTATGATTAATGTATAATATAACAAGATTACATAACAATAATGATGTAATATTATCCATTGTATGTCTTGGTTCATGAAACATTCTCAACGTAGGTGACTGTCAGAGGTATTTATGTATTAAAATTAGTATTATAAGATACAGCTATGAACTTATCACCCAGCATCGTAACAGGAATATTGACAGTTACATACTGTGTCCTCTTTCCCTATCCTGCTCTTGGCCTCCTCTCACAGGAAGTAACCAGCATCCTGAATCCTGGCTTACCATTCTCTTGTGTTATTTTCACACACACAATATTTAAGATCAGTTAAAACAAATGAACTGCAGGTACATGCAACGAAATGGATGAATCACACACTCTATGTAAAATTTAAAAAGTAAGCCGTAGAAGGTAGCCTATAGTGTGCTATGCTTTTAACTGGGTATATATATGTCAACTAAACTCACTAAATTAAGAACAACTACAGCTAGAGTCCAGGTGGGAGAGAGACAGATAAAAGGTGAGGTGAGCAGATTTGCTGCAGGTGAGCGAGTTCCTTTCCAGTAATATGTCATTCTCTCTGAAGCAGGAGGCAAGGCCATCTGCTGGGAGTCAGGGAAGAGACAGAGGGAAGCTTAGAGGTGTGCAGAGAGCAGAGAATGTTGACACGACTGAGTGATAAGCGGGGAAATGTGCTCACTAGAGAAATCCTGGAGGATTGCCTGGCAGTGGCAACATGGTGGGCATTGATTTGTAGTCTTAGAAATCTGTGCTGGGAGAGCCTGCTGCCTGCAGGCTCAGAACAAATAGAGCTGGGTGAACCGAGATGGAAGTCATCCTGGTGAGGAACTGAAAAGATCAAGGGTCAAGGGAGTTTTGTTTGTCATAAAGAGAGTGCTGACTGTGGATGCAGAGCTGGAAGTTGGGGAAGTGGAAGTAAGAGGAACGTGGACAGGCAGGAAAGCAGAGGAGTCAGTGCTTGACGCCCCAGTGAGGGTGAAAGAGGGCCAGGGAGGCTGGTGGAGAAGCAGCCGGATGGCTAGTGGTGGGCACTTCAAGGAGAGAGGCTTGACCCTGGAAGGAGACAAGCCCGGGTATGAACCTGGGGATAGGGTGAATGGGGGGTGGCTGGCTCAGGCTGAGGAGAAGAAGACCCTAAAATGATCATACTGGGTGGTGGAGGGAGAATCAACTTTGATGTTTTGATGGTAGGAGGTGAGGCAATACAGAGCTGGTGGTCCAGGTTCTCCTTACTGAGGCAGATGAGCAGGGAGGCTAGGGTGGCAGGCACTTCTAGGAAAGGATCTGGGATTTACAGTAGCTCCCAAGAGAGGAGGAGCAATGATCTGAAGGTGGAAAGTGAGCACAAGGAGGTCAACCGAGGCTCCTGATCAAACGGGGGTGTGTGAGGGGGCAAAGTGTCAACTCCAGAGATGGTTACCCAGGAAGCAGGGACCACGGGTGAAGTGAGGGGACACTCAGAGAAGAGAGGGAGGAAAGTCTTCTGGGTGTAGGGGGAAGAGAGGACCCAGGACAATGGAGCACAGAGTCACAGTGATGAGGATGGACTGGCTCTATGGTGACACTGAAGGGTTGGCTGGATCTTTGTCCTGAGGGCTTAGTTTGGGGGTCTACTGGCCTCATGAGGACTCCCCTCTCAGCAGCCTTCACAGAGGCTCTCGCTACTGAGAGCTGTGTGGCCACAACTGTTCCCGGAGGGGCTCTGCCTCCATCTTCTCTTATCAGACTTTCCTGCCCAGCCACTGACTGCCGGCGAGGGAGCCTGGGCCTCGCAACTGCTTCCCGTGGAGGGACACCGGCTCCTCGGAGAAGCAGGCTGATCTTACTTTTCTCCGTAACCCATGGCCTAGCAAAGGGCCAGCCCATGTGTGGGCCATGTAGGGGCTCGGATACTTACCGAACTAACTCAAAGCAGAATAATAACAGAGCTGGAGGAAGTGACCACTGAGCTCACAGAGTTCACTGCCCACACCCCCATTCTACAGATGAGGAAACAGAGACCAAGTGTTGAAGCAGCCTTGGCCAAGTTAACGCTGCTCTTAAATGCTGGCCTGTGTCGGGCATGCCAAGTGATGAGCTGCAGTGAAGGGGCTGAGAGGGGGCTCTGGGGCTTGACAGCTTGGGTTCAAGTCCCAGCTCTGCCATTTATTAGCCGTGTGATTAATGAATGTCCTTACCTTTAAAGTGGAACTCATAGTGGTGCCTACTCATTGGATTGTCGTGAACACAGCATTCCTGGAACAGCAGGACAGAGTTCTGTAAGGGTTTGATGTTGCTTTGGTTACTACTATTATCACCAAGTGAACCCTGTAATGAAGAACAAAGGCAGAAAGAATTTTTATTTTAAAGGGTTTTAAAATCCTCTGATGAATGATTCATTTCATCTATTCAAGTTTGCATTTGACCCTTATTAACAACTACACAATGGATGACTTTTGAGGCAATCTTGCTTCATGTCTTTTATTCTTACTTTCGACACAGGCTACTTAACAGGCAGCAGTTCCTTTTCCAGGAAGAGGGACAAAAAGTTAAAAATGACTCAGTGCCTCTCGGTCCCCAGTGAGTTGGTTGTGACCTGTCAACCCAGCTTTGGGGAAGTGCCCACTCCCCCTGGGCTCACTGAGCTGCCCCGCAGCCTCCAAGGGGAGCCGTACCCCCACACGAATCCAGTCTCTTGGTTCCTATCTTTGCTTCAGATCCCTCAAGGACTGTCCATGCTCCAGGGCCCCATCTGCCCCACCAACCTTGGCTGTTGGACTCCAGGACACTATCCTGGGTCTCAACCATCATCTGTTCCTATGACTGCCCGACTACTCTACATTTTGTCCTTCAAGTGTGGACTCCTGTGGCTCGACACACAGCAGGGGTCTCCCTGTCCTCCACCTTGGGTTACTGCATTGTCCTGCACGGTGCCTAGCGAAACCGTGTGGAGGCAGGAAGAATACAGAATAACAGGTGCTCAGAGGGGCTGCCTTTCCCACTGCAGGGGCCCTGGAGAGCTTTCTCCCAGCTGGTTATTCACAGGCGCTGAAGCTGTGGAATCTCGATCTCACCAATTTAAAGGGCATCATCACTAATTAAAAAAGCAATCATTTCTTCAGTAGCAAAAGGAGAAAAGACTTTGTGTTCCCCACCTCCAACTTTTTCCCTCCACCTTCAGATGTTTCTCATCTCTGGGCAAGGGTAGAAAGCAACTCACAGAATATTATTTTTCAATGTTTTTTCCCACTCTGAAGATTGCTTTCCCAGAACCGATGAAGGCTAGAATGGTTTAGCTTTCCTGGACTGAGTATTCAGAGGCCTGTGGGGGAGGGGAGAGGGGGAGGGGAGATAATTCAGTAATATTGAACCTAACAGAGACATTAAAAGTTTCTATTCTAAATAGAAAGGAAGCAGGATGCTATAGAAACAGGACAACCATAGTTGGAAATGCAATAACGAGTTACAAGAGAATAAACATAAAGATGTAAAAATGAAAAAGGACATCAAAATAAAAAAAGGTGGGAATGGAAGAGGGGAGCAAGAAAATATAGATTTTTTTCTTTCTTTTTTTTCTTTGTTATTCTTAGGATGTGTTGGAGCCTACGTGATTATCAGTCTAAAGGAAATAGATATAGTAATGGGTTGATATATTTGAAGAATAAGGTAACCACAAATCAAAAGCATACAATAAATTCACAAAAAAACCAAAAAGAAACAAAATCAAAATGGCTTAAAGACTTAAATATTAGACAAGACACTATAAACTTCTCACAAGGAAACATAGGCAAAACATTATTTGACACACATCTCAGCAATGTTTTCCTAGGGCAATCTAAGCAACCCAAGCAACAGAAATAAAAGGCAAAATAAATAAATGAGACCTAATTAAACTTATAAACTTCTGCACAGCAATAGAAACCATAAGTAAAACAAAACGACAACCTACGGAATGGGAGAAACTATTTGCAAAAGATGAGACTGATCATGGCTTAATTTCTAGACTATATAAATAGTTCATACAACTAAATAAGAAATAAATAAACAACCAAATCCAAAAATGGGCAGAACAACTAAACAAGCAATTCTCCAATGAAGACACACAAATGGCCAATAGACATATAAAAAAATGCTCAATATTGCTCAATTATCAGAGAAATGCAGCTCAAAACTACAATGTTATCATCTCACACCAGTCAAAATGGCCATCATTCAAAAGTCCACAAACCATAAATGCTGGAGAGGTGTGGGAAAAGGAAACCCTCCTACATTGTTGGTGGGAATGTAGTTTGGTGCAGCCACTGTGGAAAACAGTATGGAGATTCCTCAAAAGACAAAAAAAAACCAAAACAAAAAACTTATCACCTAATCCAGCAATCCCACCCCTGGGCATATATACAGAGGGGACCTTAATTCCAAAAGATACCTGCACCTCAATGTTCACAGGAGCACTGTTTAAAATGGCCAAGACATAGAAGCAACCTAAACGTCCACTGACAGATGACTGGATAAAGATGTGGTATTTAGATATAACAGAATATTACTCAGTCATAACAAAGAAGGAAATAAGGCCATTTACAGCAACTTGGAGGGAACTGGAGATTATCTCACTAAGTGAAATAAGTCAGACAAAGACAAGTATCATATGATATCATTTATATGTGGAATTTAAAGAAAATGATACAAATAAACTTATTTATAAAACAAAAACAGACTCACAGACTTATAAAGCAAACAGGAGTTTGGGATTAACAGATACAAATTAGTATATGTAAAACAGACAAACGACAAGGATTCACTGTAGAACACAGGGAACAATATTCAGTTCTTGTAACCTATAATGGAAAAGAACCTGAAAAAGAAAAGACTATGTATATGTACAACTGAATCACTATGCTGTATACCTGAAACTAACAAAACATTGTAAATCAACCACATTTCAATTTTAAAAAATTGATAAGCTCTAAATATCTTTATTCAAAGAACATCTTGAAGTCTTCCCTCTTACAAAACTTAAAATGTGTAGCTTGAGCAGGACCAAATTATACTGGATGGGCAGTTACATACCTTCTCCAGCACGTGGCCCATGCTACACAAACATCGTGTTTTCCTACAGGTAAGAAAAGCCCTGAGTGCAGAGGGAGCGAGTCCTTCTGGGACAAGGTCTGTGGCAGTGGCCTCCTTGTCACCGCTCCATCTCACCAGGAGGCCAGGGTTTTCAGAGGTGAGGGGACATAGAGCTCATACACTTCAAATTGATTTCCCGAAAAATCTATGGAAAAACCAAATTCACCTGCAGTGTGGGAAATATGAGCAAGGCCCCTAAGCAGACTGACAAGACCAAAGTAAGATGGCCCGATGTTCAGATCGGAACCAGAACAACGACCACCTGGCCCCAGTTAAATGATCACCGCCTCACCTGCAATGAACTGCTCGTACTCAATGTCAGGGATGTTTCTGTTGAGACTTGGGAGGTCAAAGGAGTCGGACCAGGGAATCCAGACCTGGTTGATGTCGGGGCTCTGCCAGTGGTAGAGGTGGCCCCAGTACCGGCTCCTCCATCATCAGCAGGGCCTTCAGGAGGAAGGCAATGAGGATGCAGATGTTCGTACGGAGGCTGAAGCCCTCTGGAAGGTTGAAGTCACACAGAAGGTACCTGGCAGGGAGCAAAGGAGAGCAGGTCTTCAGGGCCAGGCCTTTTCACAGGAATCCCGGCTTAGATACAACAGATAAAATGGGAATCCCTGCACAGCCCATGGCCTAGACTCCAGACACATTCAGCAGCTTCTGGTTTGTAAAGTGGAGGCACTGCCCGCCCATTTCCATGTGGCCAATTACTTCAAGTCCGGGAGCAGTTGCGGAAGACATCTTGGCGTCCGTCTGACACCACTAAGCACCTGAGCACTCGTTCTCCAGGGGCTCTCATACTTCTTGTTCTACAGAACCCTATACACTCTTAACAATTACTGAGAACCCCAAAAGACTGCTATTTATGTGAGTTAAATCTATCAATATTTCCTGTGTTAGAAGTTGAATAAGAAGTTAGAAAAAGTGCATGAATTCACTTAAAAATATTAACACTCTGCTGTATGTTACCATTAATACTCTTAAACAAAATATAATTCTATTTTTCAAAACAAAAATCATTAGTGAGAAGAATAGCAGTGATTTTAATTTCTGCAAATCTCTTTTGGACTGGTGAGAGCTGAATTCTCCCATCTGCCTCTGCATTCCCTGTTTTTTGATATCACAGGCCAAGTTTTCCCTGGAAAACCCCACAGGGACACGGGAGAGCAAGAGTGTGCAAAAGGCAGGTGACATCCCGGCGTTTCTATGAAAATGGTCCTGCACCTCAGGGGCCTTGGATACACTTTGATAACTGCTGCCTTATCCTAGGTGAGACTCTTCTACACTAGAGCCAGGCAAGGGTCCTAGATTCTGTAATGAGTTACCGCCACCACACCCCTCCCTTCTCTGTGTGTTTCTCACAGCCTCCATTTCTGCAGATGAGGATGTAATCCTCATCCAGAGCCTCTAATCCCATAAGACTGCTAACTTCAAGAGAGAGGGTCCTATCTACCATCCCTACACCCCGCATAGTTTATTTTGAGTTAAGCCCTAGATAACTGCTTATCGGCACTGACCCTTGTGTCTTATTCCTGAGGTTGACTGAAGGAACCAACATCTGGAATGAACTGAAATTTCCCTGCAGATAAACAAGGCTGATAAATCACACCATTCCAACATCTGATTCTGGGGCTCTTCAAAACCCGGGTAAGGCCCCGCTTCATCTAAGATGGGTTCTCTGCCTGCCCTTCCCGGGGGGTTCTGAGAGGCCGAGGCCACTAAGGGAGACCCAGACTCGCGGCCCCAGCCCCAGGGCCTGAGGGGGAGGAAAGCTTGAGGCTGTGCCCAAGCCCTGCCCCGCCCCGCCCCAAAACGCTCCCCGGCACCATAGACCTCCCCCGCCACCACCCCAACCCCGATCCCACCACGGTTGATGTCCACCGGCCCCGCCGACGGCGCGGACGTACATTTACCTTCTGTGGGACGCCGCCCCAGACAGGATGTCGGCCGCCTACTGACCAGGTCAGAACTAGTCGCCCGGCCAAGCAAGCCGCCAAGCCCAGCAGCAAGCACCGCCATGGTCCCTGGCAGCTACACACTTCCGGAGCCCGCTCCCCTCCCCAGAAGCGCACTGTGGCCCGTGCGGAGCGCGGCGCCTGTAACCATGGCAACGCCGCAGGGCCCTCCCCTATCGCTTGCGTCGTGCGTCCTCCCGAGTCTAGATGTGCGAGGGCAGAACTTGTGGAGCCAATGGGAGCCAGGGCACGGCCAGCACGGGGGTGGGGGGAGGCTTATGGGACAGCTGGGCGGGGCCGGGGAGGGCGGGGCCGCGCGGACATCCTCACCTGCAGGTGGCGCCGGCCAGAGGCTGGGGCGGTGCTGCCACCAGTGGGCGGGGCAAGGGGCAGCGAGGCTGCGGGGCAGATGGGCAACGGGGCAGCGGGGCGGGGGCACCCTCACCTGTCTGTGTGCGGGGCTCAGCCTGGGCTCCGGGGCCTCCCCTTGCACCGGACGTGGACCCAGGCTGCCGGTGGGCAAGATAGAGGACTGAGCCCAGGCACGCACGGCTGGCCAGTTAGGGCACCTGAAATGCAGATCCGCCAGGCCCGCTGCCGGCCTTGAATACGCGCTGCTAGGCAGTTTCCATGAAGACGGGATCTGTCATAAGAGGGGAGGTAGGGCTGGGGTGCCAGATGCCGGATTGGGTGCAGTCTCAGAGGAGAGACACTGTGAGAGAGCGCAGAGTGGCCCCTGTGTTGGCTGGGCTAAGAGTTTGGTTTATAGGGTGGGGGTGGTGTGTGCCTTGCTCTGTGGTCTCCCCAAGAACCCTCACTCCAGAGCAAGGGGCTCTGCTCCCCCCACACGTCACTGCACTCCCTGCCTTCCCCAGCACCACCTGGGGTGTTGTCATGCCAGGGCAGGGAAGGCCCAGTGAAGGGGCTCAATCAGGGGGAGGGGCCATTCTGTAGGGATGCTGGACCTGATAGCGATGCGGTGCTTCAGAACTCCCCTGGGATGGGTTTCTAGCCAGTGGGATGGAAGGGCCTCTCCTTCCTGGGGTGCAGTTGGGGAAGCTAGATCCATCATGAATGTCAGCCCTGAAAATGGAGGCTGCACTACATCCATTCCTGGAACGAAAAATCAGGCCCCTCTGGCCAAGGTGACTCAGAAAGTCATTCAGCAATGTTCGGGGTCCCCAGTTTAGGCTTTCAATTAGAGTTGAGCGGCTCAGGAGGCCAGAACCCTGTCCGTGGCTCCAAGAGTAGGCTTTCTGCTGGGGGACAGGATCCTCACATACACCTGTGTCTTTGTGGGTCACTCCTTTCTGACAAGCTTGGAGGCAGGGTGCAGTTGTGGGAAATCGTGTTTCCATGAGGAGAGGGCCACCAAGTGGTGGGGGCACAGGAGACAGTGAGAAAGAGTCCCGCAGCCTTTCTGGAATCAAAAAACTAGCAAATGTGGAAAAGTGCATAATTTGTTTTATTGAACAGGCTGCTTATGTACGTCTGGAGGGCCAGGTTCAAGGACTCTGTATCCCTCCCGGACAACAGCCTCAAGAGTAAAGCAGACAGAGTAGGAGGAGATGTGGGGTTTCTCCCAGGAATGAGGCAGAACAGGGATTTCTGCAGATTTGCAAGGAGACCCCGACCACTCAGCACGGCGTTACAACCCCACGTGACCCTTGTCGTGTTTGGGCTCTGGGTCTGGACTGATCATGTATTATTCCAGGTGAGTTCCAGAAACATAGAGCGTAGAGTTAGAGGGGCTGAGCTTGGAACCTGGTGTGGAGACAGAGGGTCCATTATCCTGTGTCCCCTCAGCCTAATCACTGTAGCTGAGTTCCAACACCACCCAGGCCCCCAGAGTGGCCGTGGAGGGAGAGAAGCCTGGTAGGTGACCCAGGGGTCCCACTGCTCTTCCCCTCCCTTATCTTTGTTCCCTTTCTCCCTGGAAGGTGTGGATTGTCTCATGTCATGGTGACAAGCCATCTCTCTTCTCTGTCAGGTGGGGTCCCCACCCCCACTCAGCCTTCTCTCTGCATGGATGCTGAAGGACCAGTCTCACTTGAAGTTCTGAGCTTGAGCAGTAAGTTGGAAACAAAGAAACCAATGGAAACAAAGAAACAAGTGATTGTGGCAAAGCTCCCCACCACAGAGAACCTGCCCTGAGTGTAAGGGAGGGTGTGGGCATGCCCATTTGTTTCCTGTCTCCCAGTGCTCTTCATTTTCTTATTGCAGACCTGCATGGTTACAATAAAATGATCTGCAAAACTGAAAATATTTACTCTCTGGGTTTTACAGAAAAGGCTGACCAGCCTCTGGTTCCCATACCGGTCAAGTGATTGGAGTACCTTTCCAGTTTGCAAACATCTGGGCAGACCCAGGTTTACAAAATTCTTTAAGAGTAGTTACGGAGTTTTGCTTCTAAACATTTTTTACTGCTGTATACTTCTGAGCTGAGGTTGTGCTGTGTAATTCTTAGCCGGGATTTTCTTAAACTGTTTCTCATTTCTTATACCAGACACCCCTAAATTCCAAGGGGAATGGGATGTTAAGGAAGCCATGGAGTTTAAGAAAAAGTTACAGATTTAATTTCCACATAAGCATTGATGTATCTCCATCCTAGGCAGTATCAGTTCTGTGGTATTGATAGGGGAACTAAATAGCAACCAAATTTATAGAAAATAGTGGGTCATTGGGTACACAAGTTCTTCTTTTCAACATTTTTGTAATGTTTACAGTTTAAGATGACCATTCCTGAGAAACAGGCAGCCTCTTAGAATGAAATAGCATTTTCCCTGAACCATATTCAATTTTTATTTTGTAGACAGCAGGAAGGGCAATTACACATCCAATACTTGGGGACCTCAAAGATAAAATGTAACTTTCTGAGAGCACACTCCCCCCTTCTCCCCCTGCTCTTTTCACTATCCCATTGTCCCTGAAGGCTCTTTCGTAACTCCTGCTCCTGACTCTAGTAGCTCTTCCTCCTCGTTCCTCAGCTGGTAAGTTTACTTTTCTACTTTGACCAAGCAAACTGAAGCCAACAGAAGGGAACTTTCACCAGCAACTCCCAGCACATCCTCTCGCCTTCTGATGTCTGTGACCTCACTCTCACTGCCCCACCTCTTATTACAGGTGACATCGAAAGCCAGATCATCCAAAAGTCTCCATGGGTGCCATCCATCCAATCTTCTCCAGGCTGTCACTCCCACATCCATCCTCTCAGTCACTACCTCATCTATTTTGTTCTCCTGCTAGTTGTCTCCTATCAGTATATAAAAGTCCATCCTCTTAAAAGAAAAAACAGCACTCCTTGACCCTAATTCGCCCCCACCAATTGCCACCCCATGTCTTTGCAGCAAATCTTTAATGAGTAGTTTAAACTCAATGTCTGCATATTCTCTTGAGCCATCCCATTTTGCACCCACTCTGGCTGTTCCCCTGATCCCTTGCTCTATGGAAACTGCTCTGTCAAGGCCATCAGTGACCCCACGTTGCTAAATATAGTGGTCAGTTTTTAGTCTTCATCATGCGTGGCCCTTTGGCAGCATTTGACCCAGCTCTTCCATCACTCCTCCCCCGTGTTCCTGCTTTACTTGGCCTCCAGCCCATCGCTCTGCTTTTGATCCACTGGCTGGTCTTTTGCCAAAGTCTCCTCTTTTTTCCAAACATTTAATGCGAATGTGTCCCGGAGTTGGGTCCTGCGATACCTTTGGTGGAAGCAACCAGAACTGGAAATTGACATGTCCTCAATGTCTCGATTTGTCCAAAACTCCCTGATTGGCCTTTTCCATTTGGAACTCTCTCCCTGATACTCATATTCTTTTTCTTTCATTCATCTTGCTTTCACATTCATACATGTGTTCTACTGAGTAAATTACTTTTCCAAATTTTGAATCAGTCCATACATATCATGTGAAATGCTCAGATCTCTATTATTTCCACTAAGATGCTCATTCTACCTTAGAACATTTCTGCATTTCTTTATTTATATTAATAAAGTGAATAGTATTTCTACAAGCCCCATAGTTAAACAGTGTGTTTGTTTGGGGCTGTTATGTAACATGAAATAATGATACATCAACATAGTCCTTTTTCATTTAATTTTATGTAGCACCAAGATGAGGTTTTTGCATTGAAGACCGGTTTTATTGAAATTTTACCTATGTTATGGACAGTCAGTTTATGTGAAAGCCCTCATTTCTCCCCTTTTCTGATATATTTTCCATTTGGCTATTATAACATATAACTTGGCATGAATAAAATTCCAAATTCATTCACATAATAAAATTAATACATTTAAATTATATTTTTAAAGTTAAAAAGAAAGAAAAAAAACCCCAGACTCCTCTACCTATTAGGAATTTTGGTAGCAATATCTTATAGACTCCTTAACCATGACATTGGAGAACTGAGCTGATTCTAGCCCCTTTCCACCTGCTCAACCCCATCTTGTCCTATCCCCTGTGGATGGAGAGGACATCCATCCCATTTTCCAGGTCCAGATGTTGGAACCATGTTCTTTCTCTCTCTTTCTCTTAAACACACACACACACACAGCAAATCCATCTTGTTAGAAAATTCTGGCTACTCTGTCTTCATTAACCACCTACTCCCTGTTCCCCACCCTCCTAGGAGCCACCTTCAGCCACTTCTTGGACACCAAATAGCCTCCTTCTTCCATCTTTGCTTTTCTACAATCTCATCCACACAGAGTCAGAGGGAGCCTATAAAAGCATACATTGAGGGGGTGGGTGTAGCTCAGTGATAGAGCCCATGCTTAGCATGCATGAGATCCTGGGTTCAAACCACAGCACCTTCATGAAAATAAATAAATTAACCTCCCCCCCAAAAAAACCAAAACACAAGCATAAATTGGACATCACCCATCCCATCAAAACTCACTTAAAGGGTCACCATTTCATTAGGATCCAAAGTCGCCCCAAAGTCTTCCAGGACACGGCGTGCTCTGCCTCTCCGCCCACACTCTCCCCCTCAGTCTGGGGGCCTCTGGCTCCGGCTCTTCCTTCTTCCTCCTGATCTATGCTGCTTCAAGTTCATTACTCTGTGAGATCTGCCAGAATTGCCTTGTTCCCTCCTGTCTGCCTCGCACCCCACCGCCATCACCTGAGTTTGCTCATATCACTCGTATTTTTCCCCAAGCTCTTGCTACCCCCAACATGCTGCCTGTTTCCTCTGCTAAAACTCTGAGCCCCCAGTGATGGGGAGTCGTGTCTATTTTGTTGAATAATAAAGCCCAAGAGCCTTGGGAACGGGTTTAGTTACTAGATTCCCATATGTAGTAGGAGCTTACACAGATTTGCTGAATGAATGCAGAGGTCCTGGTCCAATCTGATGGAGCACTTCTGTATCCTGCTCAAAGAATAACTCTCCTTTCCCCCTGAGAGGGGGTGACCACTTCCTTGGTGATCAAAGGCAAGGTCTATTTTCTTTATGCTGTTAACCTTAGGCGGGGAGACTGGGGGATCTTCATTTATATTTTAAAATTTGATTCACTCTGTAGTTTGTCTTCTGTCTATGTATTCTTTTGATAAACCATTTATGAGTGATCATTCTTCCATCAGATTGAACAGGATCCAGGGGGAATTACCAAGCCTGTTCCATCGGACATCCTGTGTGTCATGTCCTGTGACCCAGTGGATGCTCAGCACATAAGTGAACCGACAGGAGTGAGTGAAGAGATGGGAGCATCTCATTATTGTGTTGGCTGCACTCTGTCCGATGCCTTGAGATTTGGGGGTTTACAAGTGCGGAGGGTAGAGGTAAGGTCCTCTGTGATCTTCCTGAGTGCCCTGGCCTTACCCATTCCCCCAGCCCCCTCTGGGCAGCCAAGGCCAGGAGCTGGGCTACCGGCGATTGTGCTGATCATTAATCCACCTCACCCAAAGTCCGGGGGTAGGAGCGACCAGCACAACTGGTTATAGACCCTAGAGTCAGGTCCTTGGAGGAATTCCTCACTGAATGATGTTTTGGACCTTTTATTTTTCTCTATAGCCTTCAGCTGAAGAAACAGTTTGCCTTAGATACATGAAAGTTGAGGACACCTACTATCCCCATCGAGCCCTGGTGGGGCTGGGAGTGTGCTGTTTGTACAGCCGGTGGGCTCGTGTTGCTTTGGGCATCCCTGTGCGTGAATTCCTGCAGTACACTCGGTGGTAAGGATGGGGGTGCCTGGCAGGGAGGGAAGCGGGTCGGGAGACGGCACAGCTGGGGTGATGTTAGCCTGGGGTGAGCGGGAACCTGCTGATGCATGGCATCTCGGTGTAGGGAACTCTCCACACTCAGAGGGGTTCCCACTCCTGCCGGGGCCCTTTGATCAGGGTGCTGGGCTGTCAGCACAGCAGGGTCCCTGTGAGGATCATGGTGCCTTCAGGCAGTGGGAAGTGAGGGGTCAGTGGCACCTAATGTGTTTCCTAATCTGCAAAACTGGAATGATGTTAACCATCCCGCAGGTTCGTTGATGGGCTGGGACACACTAGACAACCAGGAGCTAGAATTCCTCTGTCCGGATTGTTTTCCTTCCTTCCCACTATTTGCTCTCACATGCTCAGTCTCTCTGTCTCTCTCTCTTTCACTTGTAACTTTCTCTCCTGCTCTGGTTTCATTTGATTCCCACCCTCCTCCCAATCCCCAGATGAGTGAAATTAATTTCTGTGTGTCAGTTCCAAATTCCCGGGAAAGATGCTCTGTCCCATCTGGATAAGTTGTCCAACCAATCAGTTGCAGCCAGAGGAGAGAGTCCCTCTTTGACCAGTGCAGGGGCTCTGCCCAGCCACCCAGCCACCACTGTGGGAGCACATAGCTCTCCGAGGAGGAGGTACTGGCTGTGACTTGGTGTCACTAAGTGTGAATTTATGTCTCCACTTGCCCCACCTTCATCCTCCTAAACAAAGATGAAAATTAAACATTCCTGAGATTTGTGTCATGGAACACTCAGGGTGGGGGCTAAGAGGGCTGGATTCCCTGCTGAGGGTAAGGGGCTGCAGTGACTCCCCAACGAGAGCTTGTGAAGGGAACAGCACCAGCCCCACCGGACGCTTAGCACGCTGAGTCTGCGTGACATTGAGTCAGGCTTCTGACCACAGCTCAGGGGTCTGGTCCGACTCGTTAGTCTCTGAAACCAACCAGCTTTGGATTCCTCAATCCCTCCATGAGGTTTTACCTGTATCACCAACTTCTGTATCTCTGAAGACAGATGATGAGGACCCTTCACGTAAGGCATTTGTACAGCCCTGTGCGGGAATTTGTGCTGCACGGTCTGCCCGGCGAGCTGACCGAAGTTGGTATTTTACTGATCTTAGAAATAGTCTGGTTTCCTGATGCACTGTTTCACTTAACAAGCAACAGAAGCAACCTCTGTCTGATAAAAACAAAAAGGGACTTAATGAAAAGATACTGGGAGGTTGCATGGAGTTGCCCAGACCAGAGCCGACCCGGGGGCCGTAGGAGATGTTGGGGAGCCCTAGGCACCAGGCTGGGCAGGGTGTCACCGGGCCCCCTGCTGCCCCAACAGGGACCCCCCTCCTCCTGACCCTCCACCTCAATGCAGGTTCGTGTCCTGGCAGGGCCAGGTCACACTGAAGCCACCAGCACACAGCTCAGTAGGGGAGTTGGCCCCGTCTCAGCTAAGGGCGTGCCTGGTGTGGGGAGAGGCCCAGTTAGAGGAAGGCAGTTCCCCTACTGTTCCGAGTTAAGGTGCAAGTCAGTGCCGGTCACTCAGGGGAGCCAGGGTGGTCTGACTTCATTGTGGTGACTATGCCGTCTGAGTTCACTTATTACTTTTTAGGTTGGAAGGCCCAAGAGGGAGAAAAATTGGAGGTTCTAGTACTTATTTTATATTTCCCATGTACCAGGTATAGTAAGCAAGCCACTTGGGACAAGGCCCAGAGCAACCACTTTAATAGGCCACGGAGCAAGTCGTGCAGTCAGGCCCCTGCAGCCCCGAAACCCATGTCCTCATCAGCTCCGTAGTTACCAGTGGATGTTGTAGGGATTTATGGGACTGTGTGCTCCTGTGGGGGCTCGGATGTGTGTGTTTAAATCCACATCTTCAGAAATTGGGCTAGAACCACAGCCACTGATTGTCTGCATGGAGGCAGAGGAGGGGAGGCTTGCAGACTCTAGTCCAGCTTGTGAGGAGCTCAGAAGTGGCTCCTTCTGTCCTTAAAATACCAGAGCTGAGGGAGCTGAAAACCCACTGCTCTTCTTAGATCCATAAGAAAACTGAGGGGGAAAGCTGCTCCCAACCCAGAGAGGCAGCCGGGCAGGCTTAGAAAGTCACAGCTCCCAGGGCAGAACCGTCTTTTGTAAGAACCTCAGGGGCAGGCAGATTTAACAGGTCCCTGAGGCCAGCGGGAGGTTCAGCGTGGGGAAATCTGAGTGTGACAACTCCAGGGGGCCAGTCAGATGGGCCCCCTGCTCTTTTCCATGCATTTTACCTCCAAGAACGTGTTCTGTTCTCAGAATGAAGGTCAGAGGAAAATTCCTCATGCTTCCTGCCTGGAAAGGAGAAAATAACTCTATTGAAATACACCCAGAACATTCTGTTTCATTGGGGGTAGTTGTTTTTTGTTTGTTTTTTTAATGAAAAATTATTTTGCCAGAGCCTAACCAACCTGGGAGAAGGGAAATCCCTTCTGTGTCACCCAAATTGGGGTGGGGGGAAAGAGACACACTTGTGGAGGTCACAGCTCAGGGCACAGGCTCAATGAGAACTAATCACAGGACTGCAGATGCCCTGCTCTTTCCCACTCCCCCAACACCTTACCTCCATGACAGTAGGGCCCCTGTGTAATAACAGGAATAAAACTAAAAGAAGTAAATGTCTCAGGAGTGTCTAGGGAAAATCCAGAGACAGCGGGGAGATGAAAACAAGGACACGCAGGCTGTTTTAGCCTCTCACACCAATAGCTGTAGCAAACTACACACAGCCCAGCCCCAGTAGATAAACAGACAACCTCACAGAAGAAATTATTTATTTTGGTTCTCTTACCCAGTGCATTCCGTAGTGCATCCTCGCCTAGAATTGAGTGGAAGCAAGTCCATCTCAGAAGGGACATAACTGAAGAGGGATGACTTCCCAGACTCTGATGGGCAAAGAGAGCACCAGCCTGGGTGAGAGCACGGTGAGGGGAGGGGTAGGGGGTGGGATGCCTTCTTCCCCAAATAAGGAACCTTCCTGAGGCCAACACAGTAGGAGGGAGGGCCATGGGGTGGAAGCAGACAGACTTCTTCCTGAGAACTGATGGGATGCCTCAAAGGGACCATTCAGGTGCCCAAACTGGGCCCTGAGGGTGGGAGCCAGTCGGTCTGACTCAGAGCCCAGGACTGAGGTGGGCGCACAGCAGGCCGGTCTTACTTGGCCGGATCCATTTCTCTTCTCCGAAGCCCTGTGTAAAACATGAAGCGTGGACGGCCTGGTGAGCACAGCTCTGCCCTCAAGACCTGTTTCAACTCCTCTCTTCCCGGAAAACAGCATCTCTAAGCCCGTCCTTGGTGACCTCACAGAGATCACCCAAGTGGCCCAGGCTAGTGACCGGGAACATGTACCTTCCTGCAGGCAACCCCTGACGTCCACTGATGCATCATATACTGGCAAAGAATGAGTCCCTGTGCATTGGTCTAACAGCTGCCAAAGGCCCAAGAGGTGGTGTGTAGGACATGCAGGGGTGCAGGTGTGTAGGCAGTGCAAAAGTAACTTATGACAGACGTGCAGGGGCTGTGGAGGGCGCAGGCAGTTCAGGGGATGCGGGAGTGGAGGGATGCAGAATTGCAGAGAGTAGCAGGGGTGCAAATGTGCAGGGAGTGTAGGGATGCAGGGAGGTGCTCAGGAACGTGGCCAGGATTAGAAGGCAAGTGCACATCCTTGCAGTCAGCCTGACCCCGGGAGGCTAGTACAATGCTTTTGGGCGGCGGCGGCGGCGGCGGCGGCGGTTGGGAGGCTGCCCGGGCAAGCCGGTCGATTTCTTCTCTTCCCGGCAGCCTGGCCTGGGTGGGGCTTGGCCGCCAGAGATTCGCCAGATTTTGGGCTCCAGGTAAGCTTGCTCCTGGGAGGTGGGGCGGTCAGGTCAGGGGGCGGCGGCAGAGACAGAGGGGCGGAGCGGGGCTGCCCCTGGCGAACTGGTGGAATAGCTGCCTTGTCCCGGCTGCCGGGCCTGGGAGCGGCCTCTGCTTCCCCAGGTCGCCGGACACGCCTGCCCCCTCAGCTTGCTGAGTGGGGAGCGGAGGCGGTGTCGTTAAGCTGCGGGGCCAACGGGGGGAGGGGGGCTGCCGCGGGGAAGCCCGTCAATTCGCTCCGCTCTCCCCGGCGGCGGAGCCAGGGGCGGCTTCTTCTGCCCTAGAGGCGGGACGCGTGTCTCCAGGTGAGCTTGCTCCTGGGAGGCGGGGGCGGCGGCGGCAGGGGGAGGGGATGTGTTCCAGGGAGCTGCTCCATTTCTTCTCTCCCCCGCGGCCTGGCCTGGGGGCGACCTCTTCCACCGGAGATTTGCCTGAGATCCGACTCCAGGTGAGCTTGCTGTGCGGTCAGGGGGCCGATAAGGTGGTGGCTGAGGGCATAAGGAGGCTGCCCCGGAGGAGCTTGTGGATTAGCTCCCTGTCTGCATTGCGTGGCCTGAAGGCGGCCTCTGCTGCGCCAGGTCCCGGGCCACCCCTGTCCCACTTTGCCTGCTGGGGGCGGGAGGCAGGGTAGTCAGGGTGCAGGGGTGGCGGTTGTCGGGAGCCTGCAGTGGGGGAGTGGGCCCATTTGCTCCCATCTTCCCCGCGGCTTGTCCTGGGGGCGGTCGCTGTTGCCCTGGGTTACGAGACACGTGTATCCTAGTCGGCCTGACCCCGGGAGTTGGACTTGGTACGTTGGGGGTGGTGGCAGCAGCGGCAGGTTTTCCCATGGAGCTTGTCCATTTGCTCCCACTTCCCCCCATGGTTTGCCCTGGGGTCGGTCCCTGTTGTCCCAAGATCGCCGGACGTCCATCTCCAGGTCAGCCTGCTCCATAGAGGAGGCCACTTTGAAGTCAGGGGCAAGATTGGTGGCTGCTGCGGGGGTAGGGGCTGCCTTGGGGAGCTGGTGGATTGGCTCCCGTCTCCCTGATGGCCTGGTGTGGGCGTGGCCTCTCCTACCTCAGATCACCAGACACACCTGTCCCACTCAGCCTGCTGGGGGAGGGGCGCCCTGGGCGGTGACTTTAAGGTGCGTGGGTGGCTACGGCGGGGGTAGAAGACATGCAGCGCGGAGCCTGTCAATTTGCTCTCCTCTTCCCTGTGGCAAATCCTGGGGGCGTCCTCTGCTGCCCAAGAAGCCGGATGCCCGTCTCCAGGTCAGCTTGCTCCTGGGAGACGGGCTCGATGCGGTCGAGGGGCAGAGGCAGCTGCGACGGCCGGCTGCCCCGCCTAATGGGGCCACTTTTTCTCCTCTCCCCTGACCTGCCCTGGGGACGGCCTCTCCCCCCCAAGATTCGCCTGACACCACACACCCGGTCTGGTTGCTCCTGGGAGGTGGGCGCTGTGAGATCAGTGGGTGGAGAGGACAGGGTGCTGCCCCTGGTGAGCTGGAGGATAAGCTCCCATCTCTCTGCAGGCCTGACGTGGGGGCGGCCTCTGCTGCCCCTCATTCCCAGGTCACACTTCTCTGGGTCATATTTCCCCGGGGTTGCAGTAGGGTGCGGGGGTATCGTTGTGTTGGCGGGGGTATGGAGCCTGCCGCTTCGGAGCTGGTGGTTTAGCTCCCATCTCTTCCGCAGCTTGGCCTGAGGGCAGCCTCTGTTGCCCCAGGTCGCAAAGCATTTTCCCTGACGGGTTAGCCACCGGAGGTGGGCAGGATGGGCTGACAGGGTTGAGGCAGCCGCCAAGCCGCCTGGCCAGCTGGTCAATTTGTTCCCATCTCAACTTTGCTGCCCCAGTTTCACAGAACTCCCTTCTCCAGTTTATTCTTCTCCTGGGAGGTGGGCGCAGTGCATGCAGCCCAAGGTCTGGGCTTTCCCCTGGGGAGGGGCAGAACTCTCTTTTTCTCCTTTGTCTTTATTCTTCAGCGAAGTGGTTACTGGACGCAATTCTTAATTCTGAGAATGTGTAGCCTGTGTTACGGAAGAGCTGCTGGACAGTGAGTTTTCTGGGTGGATTTTCACATCAGCTGATGCCCCAGGCAGGCAGGAAAGCTATTACTCAGAGCTTCTTAGTCTGGAGTTGGCTGTGGCCCCGCAATCCTCACCACGCTTTTTAAAAATGTGTTACTCCCCTCGTTTTCCTAGGTGACATTTTAGGTTATTGGGTCACAGATTCCTGGCACACTCATCCCTGTTCTCAAACATCTTTTAAACATGGGTGAAGTGATAAGTAGGGGAAGATGATTTACTGAAAGTTAAGAATACTTAAATTCGCATTAAAGCTACATTCTGTCAATCTTTCTCAAATGATTTTTCTCTGATTCTAAATCCACGACCTAGTGAATGTTGTACTCCTGTGTAAATCATTGATCTTCACATCACATTTGTTGAGTGGTCAACGAGATTTGTTAATTAGATTATTCCTGAAAGGAAAAGTTCTGGCTTTTCAGAATTCCTTGTCTGATGTCACCCAGGCAGTCACAGTAGAAGACAGAGCTGATATAAAAATCCCTCAGCTGGCTGAACTGCAAATCTTCTGGGATTACTGATCCCTGAAATGCAGGTGACTCTTGATAATCTGGGGGATGGTTTATATGATCAGATTCTTCCAGTCCTATAAATGGGTTCCATGGTCCCAGCCCCGGGAGAACTGGTCATAAGGGCCATATCATGAAGGGTGGGATGGGAAGGCAAGGTGTAAGAGCTGGAATCACTGAGCTTCCACACTCACTAAACACAGACTCCAGAGCCTAATTGTTGTCAGATTCTGTTCTGGATTTGAGAGTGTGTTCATTCATGATTCTTGCCCTTCTGGAGTCACTGCCTGGGTGGAAGTAACCTTTACATAGATCTGTGGAGGATGACAATTAAGTAGATGGGCTTTTATGGTTCTCAGAGTGCCCAGGCTTGCTCTTCCAGGCACTCGTGGGACTAACGAGAGTCATGTTATTCACTCATTCACTGATTTATTACCCTTGAATTGATCACTCGTCCCACAGTAAGTGAAACAAGGGATCAGGAAGCTGAGTTTTGTCCCCTCTCCTATCACTGATTGTATCTGTCAGTCGGGTGCCCTGCGTATGCATTGTGAAATGGTGGTATTTCGTGCCCAATGGGGCAGCCCTGTCAGTTCTGAGAATCAGTGTAGACACGTGGTTAGGACAGCAGCCTGACACAGATGGCACCCCCCCACCCCGTGAGACAGCATTGTCGATGCTCAGGTGACCCGATGTAGACCGCGGTGCTAAACCTGAGCATGTTTAGTGATCCTGGTGGCTATGGGAAATACAGACTACCGGTCGCTACCTCTGGAGTCTCTGAGGGTGTGCACCCCAGAATACTGCATTTTAATAAGCAATTTAACTAATTCTGATGAAGAGATCTGAGTGTCCCACTGAGAAACACTGGTGTGCGAGGCACCAATATTGAGGATTCTCAGGGAACGATGTCTTTTCAGGATGGTCCAAGGGCCCTCACTTGAGACTTTTGCCTTGGGTTTAATTGTATGTGTTCAGAAGAGATGTCTTTCACTTCCAGTGCTTGTCAGCATGCTCTGTGCAGGGATTTGCTCTCAGTAGATGGCAAAAACTATGACTCTTCAGGTCACCGATCTACAGTGTGAACGATATTTTATTTTGGTTTTCTTTATAGCAATGCAGAGTCTCCCGAGAAGAGATTCAGACTGAACAGACTTTGACTTTGGAAGACTGCTGCTGCCCAAGGTGTTCTCTGGCAGTGCAATGACGAATCTAGGCCCCTCTTTCACTGCTACATCAATGAAGTGGACCACTTGGACAAAGCCAAAGCTGGTATCCCTACCATAGTCCTTTACAGTGATATTCGGCTACAGGAAGTCATCAGATGCAGCAGGTGGCCAGAGGAGGAGCCGAACAGACTCATGAAATGTGACATCCCCAACTTCATCAACACGGACCAGAACTCTTCCTTTGAGGAAGATGATCTCCTGATTTTGTAACTACCGATTGTTCTAGAAAATAAGCCAGTTGTCCAGAACTCACACAAAGACTTGAATTGAGAAACGTGCTTGTCAGGTATCTTTCTGAAGATGTGAAGTCTGTCTTTGTATGGCAGGAAGTCCCCTTTCACAAAACTGTATGTGTTTGTGTCTGAGAGAGGGAAATGGAGACAGACAGAAAAACGAAGGAGCAGAAGAGAGCCCCCTCAGAAGAGAGCTAGTTAAGGTGAGTTTTTGTGCCTTTAATAAACATTTGGGGTTTTGGGGGGAACAAAGTATTTACACTGTCTTATTCTCCTCGTTGGAAACCTTGGCCCCGTCCTCAGTGTCAGTGGCCTTGAACGGGGGTTGCACGCTGCGTTACATCTGGCGCTGCCACTTCCACGCTCTGCCTTTAGCACGTTGCTTTGCCTGTCAGGGTTGTTACCATTTTAACTGTAAGGTGAGGAGTCTAGAGTAGATGATACATCCCAGCTCTGCTGTTTTGCAAATTTCTGATTTCGTATTCGGATGAGGCTGGGATACACCCAGAGCAGTATAAACCAGGCCCTATCTCCTGCCTACTGCTGGGGCATCCCTCAGGTCTGTGCCTTCTACTCAACCCTTTACTGAGCCCAGCTTTTGTCAGGAGCCCAAGTGCCTACCGGGATGGCAGGGGACTTGTCTTTCATGGTCACGGTGGCCTACAATTCTATTGGTTGTGCTGAAACAACTCTTCTGAGATCCTCCACCCACCCTTGCTCACACCTAAGGACAGCCCTACGGTTCCTTTCCTAGGAGGAGGATCAATCCATGGTGCATTTTATGACAATCCTGTCCCCAGGAATGCAAGGAAGTTTATCAGCTGAGTGAGGGGAGGTGCCTCTGTGTCCCTGTATCTCTGTCTGCTCACAGTTCCCTGCCACCGGCTACTGAACAAGAAAAGTGCTATTCACCATGCTGTGTGTTTTGCAAATGTGTAGGTGATGGTCTTGTGGCTCGTGTGTGGGCTTTGATTTGGGAGGGTGAAGGGCTTATGTATACCTCATCAACATGTATTCGAGGTGGCCTGGTGCCACACAGATTTGATTCATGAAGGCATCAAGCCTGCACACTGGTTTGGAAACAACTTGGTTTTGATCATTCACACTGCATGCATGGCTCGCTGCTAATCTGTGGGTGATTTTTTCATTTTAGTTTTATTCACCCCGTGTCTTGCTTAAGCTGATAAATACATTTATTTCACCAGAATATTCTCTGATTCTTTGTTTACACACATCCAGTTTTTTTAATTCCTTTAAAAATGATTCTGTGTTTATAATGCCTCCTAATTTCTATCATCTCTATGTTCCCAGTGGCCTGAGCCATGCACCAGATTTGATGCCGGAACTGTTCCACCAAAAGAAATCCCTTCGCCGTAATATCTTTTGAGGAAAATATTATTCTTTAAGGCTCTAATAGTAAATCGTAGAACAAAGCATGGAACATTTCTTGTAGTTAATATATGTTCGTGCAAAAAGAAATGATATTTTTATTAAACTATGTTGATTTTAATAACTTTTACAAATGTGAATATTGTTATTCATAATTTAAGTAACCAAATAAAATCACAGTTATTCATTATGAAGATTGAAAACTATTTACACGGTCTCTTAATTAGAAGTAGCTTTATTAGAAGACTGAAGGGTATTTAAAAGATGGAAAAATACCCATGATGACAGCATCATTTTTATTAACTAAATATCAAGAACTCTGCAGGGTTAAGATTTAACCCTCTGCAAGCTGCCAAGTTGGCATGAGGTAGTTTGTGGATGCTGCCAGAAGACAGGACACTCCCCCAGGATCAGAGACATAGGACTTCCTGCCAGCACAGCAGACAGCCAGTGGTTCATGTTCATGTTGGTTCCTGAGTTCCTTTCCTATTGCTGTTGTAACAAAGGACAACAGATTCAGTGGCTTAAAGCAATACACATTCATCTTCTCACTGTTCTAGGGTGCAGAAGTGCAAAGTCAATGTCACTGGGCTAAAACCAACGTGTGGCCAAGGTTACGTTCCACACCGAGGCTCTAGGGAGAGATTCGTCTTCCTACCTTTCCCAGCTTGCAGAGGTGCTCACACTCCTTGGCCCAGGGCCCTGTGTCACTGTGACCTCTGCTGCCACTTTACATCTCTGTCTCTGACTATATAGATATAGAGGAAGAGTCTTCTACATCTGGTATGGACCCTTTTTCCTAAATGGACATTGTATCCCTATTTATGTGCAGATGTAAACCCCTTCCCTCCAGGTTGCGGTGGCATCAGCTCACAAGATGACCACTCTGGGCTTTAAGTGTCCTCTTTGTATTGTCACCTGGGATATTCTCTCTCCATATTTAGCTCTGTGTTACTTTTGTTGTTGTATTTTACCCGGCATTACTGAAAATTTTACTTAAAAGAGATCCTAATTAACTCTGTTTACCTGTTTCCAGAGCTGAAAGTTTCAGTTTTAGAGTATCTGTTTGATTTTTCTTAAAAATACATTCCAGTATATTTCTCTGGTGAAAGTCTTTACCCTGTTATCTATTCTCCCATCATTTCCTTATTTTCTTGAATATATTAAAAGTATTTTATAGCCTTTAGGGGTAACTCTGATGCCTACATCACCTGGGGGTTTACATCCTTTGTCTAATGCTTCTTATTCTCATATTATCCGTCATATAGTCTTGACATGTTGCATGTCTAGAAATTCTTTATTACATGGCAGACACTGCAGATCAAAAATCCATACATTATCATCCGTGAAAGGTTTTCTACCTTCCCGTTAGGCAGACAGGGTGAGGGACTTATCATGTCACTCCAATCAGGTGCTGAGTTGGATCAGGCCTGAAGTGCCTTTTTTCTTAAAACAGCTTTGAGGTATACTTGGCAAAACAATTTTCACACGTTTAAAGTGTACAGCTTAATACGTTTTGACGTAGGTATATCCCCAAGAAACCATGACCACACTCAAGACAGTGAACATACCCATCACCCACAAAGCTTCTCTCCTGCCTTTTGTTGTCCCTCCCTCCCTCCCCATCTCTTCCCCTGGAAACCATTGATCTGCTTTCTTTCACAACATATTGGTTTGCATTTTCAAGATCCTTGTATGAATGGATACATGCAGTATCTACTCTATGTCGTCTGACTTCTTTCATTCAGTGTAATTATTTTGAGAGTCATCTGTGTTGCTGTATTAATAGCTTATTTGTCTTATAGCAGAGTATTGTTCAGTGCTGAGTTTTTACTGAATAGTTTATTGTGGCCAGTGTTTGAATAGACCATCATTTCTTTCTGCATTTACTTCTTTATGGATGCATGGGTTATTTACAACTTGAGCTATTATAAATAAAATTGCAGTGAATATTTGTTTACAAGTCTTTGTATGGACATATGCTTTTATTTTCTAAAGCACCAGATGAGGAATATCTGGGTTATATGGTACAAAGGTGTTTACCTTTTTTAAAGAAACTGTTAAAGACTTTTCCAAAATGGTTGTACTATTGTAAATTCCTCGTGGTGTGTATCAGTTCTGGTTGCTCTACTTCCTTGCCAGCACTTTGTAAGGTCAGTCTTTCTAATCCTATTCATTCTAGTATGTATGTGAACTAGTATCTCACTGTGGTTTTTAAAAGCATTTCTCTAATGACTAATGGCATCTTTAATCAGCATCATTTCATATGCTTATTATCCATCTGGATATCTTTACTGAAGTGTGTTTCCTGGCCTCATTCATTCATTCATTCAGGTGTTTGCATTATTATTGAATTTTGAGACCTTTTTATTCTGGATCAGATACAAAGAGAGATCTTTATCAGATATATGATCTGCAAATAACTTCTGTCTATGGCTTGTCTTTTCATTTGCTTAGCAGTGTTTAGAAGAGCTTTGAAGAGTCTTCATGTTGATAAAGTTCACTCTACCAGTTACTTTTTAAAATACATTATACTTTTGGTGTCATAACAAAGAAATATTTGCCAAACCCAAGGTCATAAAGCTTCAGCCTATGCTTTTTCTCCTAGCTGTTTTATAGTTTTAGATTTCCTATTAAGATCTATGATCCATTTTAAGTTAAATATTGTATATTTTGTGAGGTATGGATTAAAGTTCATTTCTTTTTTTTGCGTATCACTATCTAATTGTTCCAGCACTACATGTTGAAAAGATCCTTTCTCCACTGCATGCTTTTTGAGAATCAATTGTCTATGTAAGTTTTGGTTTAGTTCTGAACATTCTATTGTGTTCCATTATTCTATTTTCCTGTTTTACACCAACACCATACTTTCTGATTACTGTAGCTTTATAAAAAAGTGTCTGAAAATCAGATAGTGCAAGTCTTCCAGCTTTGTTTTTCTTATTCAAAGTTGTTTTGAATATTTGGGATCCTTTGAATTTTTTTTTTCCATGTGTAGAAGTGTTTCACTTTTTTTTTTACATTTTTTTCTCTGTGATTTATCATAACATTTTGTGTATATTTCCCTGTGCTATACAGTGTAATCTTGTTTATCTATTCTACAGTTTTGAAATCCCAGTCTATCCCTTCCCACCCTCTACCCCCCCATAACCACAAGTCTGTATTCTCTGTCCATGAGACTATTTCTGTCCTGTATTTATGCTTTGTTTTTGTTTGTTTTTGTTTTTTAGATTCCACATATGAGCGATCTCATATGGTATTTTTCTTTCTCTTTCTGGCTTACTTCACTTAGAATGACGTTCTCTAGGATCATCCATGTTGCTGCAAATGACATTATGTTGTTGGTTTTTATGGCTGAGTAGTATTCCATTGTATAAATATACCACATCTTCTTTATCCAGTCACCTGTTGATGGACATTTAGGTTGTTTCCATGTTTTGGTTATTGTAAATATTGCCGCTATGAACATTGGGGTGCAGGTGTCATCCTGAAGTAGATTTCCTTCTGGGTACAAGCCCAGGAGTGGGATTCCTGGGTCATATGGTAAGTCTATTCCTAGTCTTTTGAGGAACCTCCACACTGTTCTCCATAGTGGCTGCACCAAACTGCATTCCCACCAGCAGTGTAGGAGGGTTCCCCTTTCTCCACAGCCTCTCCAGCATTTGTCATTTTTGGATTTTTGAATGACGGCCATTCTGACTGGTGTGAGGTGATACCTCATTGTAGTTTTGATTTGCATTTCTCTGATAATTAGTGATATTGAACATTTTTTCATGTGCTTTTTGATCATTTGTATGTCTTCCTTGGAGAGTTGCTTGTTTAGGTCTTCTGCCCATTTTTGGATTGGGTTGTTTATTTTTTCCTTATTGAGTCGTATGAGCTGCTTATATATTTTGGAGATCAAGCCTTTGTCTGTTTCACTTGCAAAAATTTTCTCCCATTTCGTAGGTTTTCTTGTTTTATTCCTGGTTTCCTTTGCTCTGCAGAAGCTTGTAAGTTTCATTAGGTCTCATTTGTTTATTATTGCTTTTACTTCTTCTAGGAGAAAATTTTTGAAATGTATGTCAGATAATGTTTTGCCTATGTTTTCCTCTAGGAGGTTTATTGTATCTTGTCTTATGTTTAAGTCTTTAATCCATTTTGAGTTGATTTTTGTATATGGTGTAAGGGTGTGTTCTAGCTTCATTGTTTTACATGCTACTGTCCAGTTTTCCCAAACCTTTGAATTTTTATATGAATTTTGGAATCGGTTTGGAACCTTACATCCTGTTCTGCCAAAATTCCACACATGTCTTTGGCCATCTCCAAAGCCACATTTTCTGAAGAAGTCTCTCTAGATCCCAGATGAAAGGAATTTCTCTTTCATCTGTGCTCCAATCACATTTGATATTATTTGATTACCTTTATGCACATTTGGCTGTATGTACTTCTCTGATCTTTCCAGCCATATAGTAAATCTCAAAAGATTAGGAATCTTGACTTGGTTCCCTCTGTCTGCTGAGAAATTAATTCTATGTTTTGCAGGAGTGAGCCCTGCAGCAAGAGGTATCTGCAGCACACATCTAGCTCATTGCTTGCGTATTGTCAAGGAATCCTACAGATTTAGAATTGTTTATTGATTGTTGTCTCCAAGACGGCTCAGTCTTTTTTATTTCTATTGCAACTGCTGCAGTTTCAAAGAACAATGGGCTAATTATTTTCCAAATATCAAATCATACTCTAATTGTGTTGTCACGCAAATTATGTACTGCTGTGTCTTAACAACCTGCTTAGTGTTCACAGGCTCCTTCATTCATGGAACTTTTGGGAGAATGTCATATCCTTAGAGATAGTAATGCTGTCTTTGGCGACCTGAGCAGCAGTATCTGAACTCACTCCTGCTGTTTTTCCTGTGTCCCCTCTAGCCCTCCTCCAGCCCTCCATGGGGGGCCCTACATTTCTGCCTTGGAAAAGCCTGTTGCTTCTCAGGAAGACTTCCCTATGAAAGATAATCATGTCCTTCTTTTGGGGACATTCAGTCCAGAGACCTGACAGCAGGGGAAAATGTTTAGCCTGCTTTGGGTAGAACCTAAATTCTTCCATACTTATTAGAAGCAAATCCAATGAGGAAACTGTTCTGGCATCTAACAAATCAGCATAAATATCTGATAAGGCAGATCAGCTTCCCCATCCCACTCAGTGGTCATGTTGATGTGACACTCACCTTGGTTAACATTTTCTCCTGTGAGCAACGTAAAGTTCAAGACGTTATGAATGGCTTTTTTTCTTCCTTAGTCTTTCTGCATTCACTGTGTTTCGTGAGATTATATGAATCCTGCTTATTTTCAGCACAGTACTAAGCTTTTTAAAAGGATCATGTGTTTAAAAGGCTAGTGGACAATTTTTTAGAAGACAGAAATCCTCAGATTTTGGTCCTAGAGTTGAATCTTGGTTAGTGATGAACGAAAATTCCCATTAAAATTTTAAATTCAGTGATATAAAGTTTTAAAAATAGTTAAATATTAGTCAATTTCATTAAACACTATAGCAGTTATTTACTTTTAAGACTGTTTCTGGGGTAACTTTGCAATGATTCCCTCCCTTTATTGATTCCCTCTTTATCAAATCCTTGAGAGTCCCCTGTCATCATTGTCAGTATCATCATCATCATCATCATGGAACTGATTCCTCTGGAAGATTCTAGGAAAATAAAGAGATGGACGGGGTTATGTGTAGGTCAGTGTGTGCATATACAATAAGAACAGCTGTCAGACATTAGATGCAAGATACCCATTTCATTTAGGGAAGAATGTGGTCATGAAATCCTGATGTGGTGAATGAAGGAAGCGGTGGGAACAGGATAGTCAATGGAAAGGAGGAGGAAGTGAGTGAAGCGGGGAGCATAGATCCTTGGTTAGGTGATCAGCACATTGGTGAGAAAGAGGGGAGTGTGATGGCAGAATCATGTCCCTCCCAGGCCACAGGATAGCCACCTGTGACATGTTACTGTACATGGCAAAAGGGATGACAGATGTTTTAGAAAAAAAATCTTAGAGGATTTCTGTTTCCTAAATTGTCTATTAGTTAGCCTTTTAAATCCATAGTACATTATTAAAGATAAGTGCAGGGGCACAAATAAAAAGGATTCATATAATCTCACCAGACATACTGAATGTAGAAAGATAAGGAAGAAAAACAAACAGTCACTTATAAGTGCCTTGAACCATAAATTGCTTGTGAGAGGAAATTTTACACAAGGTGAATGTCACGGCCACATACATACTGCCTGAGTGGGATGGGACAAGGGGATCCTGAGATAAGACAATAGGGTGAGTAGCCTGGATTGTCCAGGTGGGCCGAATGTAATCACAGGGTTCCTTAAAATGGGGTGTATTTCCCAGCTGAGTTTAAAATCAGAGGGAGGTGTAGCCATGGAGTAATGTTCAGAAAGGCTGCTGGCCATGAAAATGGAGGAAGTTGATGGGCACAAACTAAGGAAGGTGGGTGACCTCTGTAAACTGGAAAAAAACAAAACAAAACAAGGAAATATTCTCTTCTAGACCCTCTAGAAGGAAGGAACCCTGCTGGTACCTTGAATTTAGCCCAAGGAGAACTGTGTTGCATCTCTGACCTCCACAGCCATAAGCTGATAATTCTGTGCTAGTTTAAGCTGTTAAGCTTATGGAAATTTGTTACAGTGGTAATAGGAAAATAACATAGTGAGCGGTAGTGTAAGGGATTAAAGGTCTAGGATGGGGTGTGGATAGAATTCTGACATTTACCGCTAAAAAACAACCAGGTGAAGTGGGAAGGTGTTTTAAGGAAGACCTACCTGACAGGGCTGTCAAGCAGACTGGAGCGAGCGGAGCCTTGGGGTTAGAGGAATCAATTAAATCTCTACCAGAAAAATAAGGAATAAAATGTAACAGGGCTTCAGTGTTAGTGGATGTAGGAATGGAAATGGGCAGAGAGATATAAACATTATTTTGAAATTAGCTACAGGTTTGATGACAACATGTTGGGGAGAGTTAGCCGATGTGTGGACTGAATGTTTGCATCCCCTCAAAATCCATATGTGGAAACCCCATCTCCCAGGGTGATGGTATTGGGAGGCGGGGCCTTTGGGAGGTGATTAGTAGGATAAAATGAGGTCATGAGTGTAGAGCCCTCATGAATGGTATTAGTGTTCTTATACAGGGCCCCAGAGTGCTTGCTTCTCTCTGCTCTCTGGCCCATGAAGATAGTGGGAAGACAGCCATCTTCGAGCTGGCAATCCTCTCCCAGATACATTGACCTTGAAAGCCTCAGCCTCCAAACCGTAAGGAATATGCTGGTTGTTTAAGCCACCCGACCCACGGTAATTTGTTACAGAATCCCAGACTGACGAAGACAGTGGAGGATAACACTGAGTTTGGCACTGATTGACTGGAGAATGCTGAAACCCAGGGAAGTGGGCAGCCCAGACGTTTACTCATTTAATCCTGCCAACACAGTAGGGGATAAAGTCTACATATTCCTCGCTATTTGAAAAGTAAGGAAAAAGAGGCACAAATAATAACAACGGCAACGACAACAACAATAATTTGTCCAAGATTAACACAGAACCCCCTGGAGGGAGAGTGAGAATTTATACTTATGCAGGCTGGCCCCAGAGCCCCTGCTCATAACTACTAAGTCAGACCATCTTGCTTATGTGGATCAGTTGTTTTCAACTGTGATATGAGGGTACTGTGTCCAGTAACTTATAATTTCAAAATACCTCACTGTAAGGGAAACATTAGTCACAGGCATTACAAACCACCGAAAGCAAGACATACAAAAATAACTTGTTAGGGCAAGATAACCAAAAATGTTTTTAAATATTATACCTGCTGACCCTTTGCAATAAAATGTTTATTTATAATTCTGTCTGGCTACAGAATAACATCATAATCCTGCATGTGGCTCGTGGCTCCCATGTTGGACAGCACGGGACTAGAGAATTTAAATGACTTGCCCAGCCTCGCCCAGGAAGCTCGTGGTGGGATCAGAGCTATAGTCTGGGACTTTTCCTTCCTATCCAACAAGTCCCTCATGGAAGTTTAGAAGCTTCTCCTTTGGTGCCCAGCTGTCTATCCGTACTTATGACATCTTGTCAGGTGCCCCGGCCTGCTTCTGAAAATCAGCCAGAGCCCACTTCTGCTCTTTTTTGGCCTGGTAATACCTTCTAGCAACTTCCATTGCCTTCTTGGCATCAGTTCTTACCTGGAAGGGTAGTGGCTAGAGATGGAAATGTGTCCACATGACAGGTTTTTCATAAGTATAGTAGGAGTGGTCAAGAGAAGAAAACGTCAGGAAGACGAGTGGTAGCAGGTCATTTAATATACAAAATGCATACTTTCAATGTATGTTTGTGTTTCCGAGTCCAGGCTTGTTCTACTCGTGCATTACAGGCCAACACATCAGGAGACCAGGTTTTGGGGCAAGAAATAGCGGCTTTAATTTGTAAAGCCAGCTGAGAAGATGGCAGACCAATGTCCTGGAGAACCATCACCCCAAGTCAGAATTCAGGCTCTTCTTATATTAAAAAGGAGAAGCGGGAATGCTTGGTTGTTGCAAACTTGGTGTATGAATTCTTATTTGTTAGAATCCTTGGTTCTTGCAGCTCTTCACCTGGGTCAGATCCGTGTAAATCTCCAACAAACAAATGTTATTTTCTATTCTGTATCTTGTTATCTTTATACGAATGGAAAAGTGTTAATATCCTTCAAAGTCAGAGCCTTGAGAATAGTGTCTCCTGTATATTTCAGGCTCTAGGCAACATTGTTTCACAAAAGGTGCAGAAACAACAAGACTAAGCCTAGGAAACAGGGCACAGGGTTAAAGTCAAAGGAACAGATCTAATAAGGAGTCAGATTTGTTCTTTCCTATTTCAGTAGTGCCATGGAGAAGGCACTTTGGGCAGCTTTCTGTAGGGTCCTGGAGGCATTCTCTCTCAGACTCTGTGCGCCTCTATTGAAACCTCTCATCGCTATCTGGCCTGCTGGAAAAGCACTCCGCCTGTTTTGACCTGAAGATGTGTTCTGTTTATAACTCATCACTACTCCTTGGAAAACAACTCAATAAAAACTCAGTTGGCTTTCCACCAGCTCTGGGCAGGGGTGAGGGATAGCTTGTTATTATTTTATAAAAAAAAAAATATAAAAGAAGTCTTAAAACAGCACAGGGCACCTAGGAGAGAGACAATCAATGCTTCCTGGCTTAAATCAAAAGTGATGACTCAGTGAGTCCATGGCTGCTGTATTTGCTGAGCTAGTTACTCCTTTGCTCCATTACACTTTTATTTTAACTGAAAAAGAAATATATGCATATGGTTACAAAAATTCAAATAGAGCAAAAAATACTCACGTGAAAGAAGTTATCCCTCATCCTCTGTTCTTACAGGCCTCCCTTGAGATGCCACTGATTACAATCCTTTGTGTGCTTCTCCAGATATGCTATGCACATTCCCACAAAAGTATGTAAATTCATTTAAAGTTTTACTTATTTTTAACTGAAAGGGATTTAAATCCTCAAGTGGCTTCTGCCACGGTAATAGAAAAGAACAAATCTGACTCCATATTAGATCTGTTCCTTTGACTTAAACCCTGTGCTCTGTCTCCAAGGCTTCATCTTGATTGTAAAACAATGTTGCCTAGAGCCTAAAATATACAGGAGAGCCTATTCTGAAGGCTTTGATCTTTAAGGGTATTTAACACTTTTCCAATCATATAAAGATAACAAGTTGCAGAATAGAAAATAACGTTTGTTTTGTTGGAGGTTTACAGGGATCAGACCCAGGCAGATTACTGCAAGAACAAAGGATCCTAACAAGAAGGAATTCCTACACAAGGAAATTTGCAAAAACCAAGCACATAGGAAAGGAGCCTGAATTCTGACCTGGGGAGATGGTTTCCCAGAACATTAGTTTGCCATCTAGGTCTACAGAAACTATCTATTCCATGCCCCAACACATGGTCTCCCAACTTACTGGCCTGTCCTGCACTGAGGAGAATGAATTTGGACTCAGTAACACTTCTACCTTCCTAGCAAGCTGGGCACTGGAACTGAGGGCAGCTCTCCCACACACAGGGGCCTACAGTGAGCCCTTGATTATTCCCCAAGGTTGGGGTGTGGTTTACTCAGGAGGGATGGGGACTATGCACCAACACTCAGGCAGTCTGCTCCTTCTGGGGCTCTGACATGTTACCTCCCGCTCCCTGCCAGCCCAACACTTGTGACAGTGAAGCTAAGGCAGAGATCCTGCCTCCCTGTTTCCCAGCGTGTAAAACGGGAATGTGTACTCTTCCCAAGGTAGTTTTGAGCGACACCTGCGGGTGCTTGGTTCCCGGAGCAACAGTAAACCCAGCTCCTTGTGGGGGCAACGGGTGAGATACCCATAGGGTTTCTGCAGAGACCTTAGCTGGAGGGCTGGACCAGGGACGTAAAATATGAGCTGTGGGCATTGAAGGGTTAAAGAAAGGTGCATAGGCAGGACTGCTGTCTCCTTTGTGGTGCCCCCAGAGGTAAAACGCTTTCTCCCCATCTCTGCAACTCCCCTCCCAACTCCAGATACCTGCCTTCTCTCTGCTCCTCCTGTCCATCTGTCTCCCTCCACTTTTCCCCTCCTCCCCTCCTCCTCCATTATTCTCCCTCCCTCGGTTCCCCACCTTCTCTCTCAGGATCCAGAGCGGATCGCTGGCCCTCCTGCGCATGCGCAGTCGCTGCCAGCTGGACCGCGGGTTGGAAGCTCCAGCTCAGAGTGGAGGATCGGCCCCAAAGGCTTCTCAGCCCTGTCGCCCGGTAGGCCTTTGGCTCCTGCCTGGGGCCGGGGCCTCTGGCTGTGGACGTGCAAGGTGGGGGGATCTCGGGAAAGGGGTCATTCGGCTGCGGGAGGGCGGTCGGCTTGTCACAGCCCCCCAGGGCGCCAGTCAGCGTGTGTTCTGCTGAATTGCTCGCTCCAGGCCCCTCTGCCCGCGTCACCTGCCCCGGCGCCCCGGCCACAGCTGTCCAGTGCCAGGTGTGCCCCTGCCGCCTCTTGGCTCAGCCGGGATCCCCTCAGTCCTCGGCCGGCGTCCACTTCCCCTCTCCCGCCCGCTAGTCCTCTTCTCCCGGGCTTCCTCTCCTCGGCCGCCGGCCGGTCCCCACCACTGGCTGGGCTGCGTCCCGGGCGGGCGGGGTCTGCGGACCCGGACGGGGGCGGGCACCTGGGGATGGGGCTGGGGCTGGGGCTGGCCTCTGAGCGGGGCTGCAGCCCGCATCCCCCACCCCGCTCTCCCTGTCCCGCGACCCCGGGGCTGCCTTCCTCTCCCTTTCCCGCTCCCTGAGGTACAGATCAGCGGCGTGGGCGCTGCTCTCCCAGCTAAGAGCCTCCTGCTGTAACGCCCAGCTTTTCCTGGTGGAGTCGGGAAAAGGGAGCGGCAGTTCTGAGGGAACTTCTGTCTCCTCGCTCAGTATTTCTGCCCCAGGTAAGTACCTTGATCCATTTCAGGTGTTATGATGGCCGTGCTTGTTGATGTCACGTGTTTTTTATAGTAAGAGGGATTACAGTTGTGAAAGCAGGGCTTGGTTCAGTTAAAAATAAGCTGAAGGCATGAGGCTGTGACATCCTCCATCCTTCACTGTCCCAGGGTGAAACGTGAGACCGTCGATCTTAAAAAGATACTTACAGTCCCTAACTAGCCCAGCCCAGCTAGTGTGTGTTAACAGGAACAGCACCACCCGAGGCATTGGAGACCCAGGGACTTCGCAGTCCTAAAGAGCTCCTGGCAAAATCTGTTTTTTGTTTTGTTTTGTTTTGTTTTTTGTTTTTCTTAAATTGTGGGACAGACTAGTAGTATAGAGGGAAAAATAATTGGCAAGAAGGATTTTTTCATATAACAGCTTTATTGTGATATTGTTCACACACCATGAAGTCCACCCACTTAAATGTTACAATTCAGCAGCTTTTAGCATATTCACATTTGTGCAACCATTATTATTCCAGAACGTTTTCATCACATCAGAAAGTCCAGTGGAAATGAATGACCTATCCACTCCTTCCCACTGGTGGTTCTAAAGAAGTTTCTTGGCTGTTTTTGACCATAAATTAACTTGTTACATTCCATGAAATATCTCGGAGGAATTCTAATCAGAATTGCAATGAATCTGTCTATCAAAGCAGGAAGAATTAATGTCTTTATGGCATAAACTTCTTCTACACATGAATATATCTGGGACCCTATCTTTTCATCTGTCCAGAGCCAGGCCTATGGGAAATCCTCATTAATTCTTGGGTTTGTGGATGATGAGATTCAATACATCGTTAGATGCAACTGTAGACTTTCACAGAAGAGAAAAGTAACCTCCTAGAAGCCAAGTGATTCTCTAATGGTTAGAATTAGTGACAGCCTGTGCTGGAGTGTTCGAGTGGACTTGGTGCTTGCAGAGATCTCCACCACCTACAGCTAAGGGGATTACCGTGTTCTTTTACTTTTTTTTATGGCGTTGCTTTTATTTTTGCTTATTATATAAAATTATTTTTTATTGAAGTGTAGTCAATTTACCATGTTAGCTTCAGATGTACAGCAGAGATTCAGTTATAAGCATATGCATATGTATATACATGTCTTTCAGAATGTTTTTAGTACAACTCATTACAAGAAATTGAATATAGTACCCTGTGCTATATAGTAGGTCCTTGTCATTTAGTTTATATTTATTAATGTGTATCTGTTAATCCTCCCTTTCCTGCCTGCTAACATCAGTTTGCTTTCTATGTCCATGAGTCTATTTCTAGCAGCACCGTTTTTGCTAGTAATATATGCTGGTTGGCTGCTTTCGGTTTCAGTAATTCCATCTTATGTGTGGGCGTTTTTCTTCTGGTGGGCCTGTGTGTGGTTTGCACACGTGATAATAGAGATCTGTATTTGGGAGAACTCCAGGCCTCGTGTAGTCCCTGGTACGGAGCGCCCACTGAACTGATGTTTGAACTTGGAAAAAAACAGTAAATGTTGGAATTTCCACTATGGTTGAGACTTCCAGGTTTCTATAACCTGTTTAGCTCACCTTAATGTTGGCTGCACCCATAATGGGTAATTTGGTGGAACTTCATGGTATGGTGATGTAGAGACAGGGCCTTGTATGCTTCTTCTCTTTCTGTTTTCTAACACTCATTCTACTGGGCCTTCCAGATCCTCCCCCTGAAGTGCCCAGGGCTGGCTTTGTGCTGCGCTGAGGCAATATTTGTTAATAAGGCCTTTCCTCATCTCTTCTGAGCCACCGTTTCTTTCTCTGCACAATGAGGGCTTAGACTAGACAAGTGCTTTTCAGTTTCTTTTAAAGCCATGTTTCCTTTGAGAAACAGAAAATGCAAATCTCTCCTCAACCCAACCTTTTAGATTTTGATAAGTCCTCCAAGGAGTGACATAGCTCTTTGTGGAAAATTGATGTGATTGTGATTCCAGGTGACAGAGAAAAGGCTCTTCAGAGATTTATTGCAGGGAGAGTGCAGGAAAGGGGCAGTATGTCACACTTTCTAGTGTAAGCACTGGAGCAAAGGCTTGGGTTTAAATACGGTGTCTGACGTGGCCTCTCTCTAATCTTGCACAATGTGATAAACCTCTCTCCCTAGTTTCTTAATGTGTCAAGTTGGGGTGATAATATTTTAAGGGTTTTGTGAAACATTATTCACATAAGCCATTTGTGTCTCGGTAGATACAAGACCTGCTAGAGAGTCAGGGATGTCTTTAAAAATATATATATATTGTCCACAGCACTCAGTCTGTGTGCATTTTGAAGCTCCTGGAGGGTGAGTGTGGAGTCTAAAGTCCATCGTGGGACAGGTGGCCCATGGGTCTGTGTGCCTCAGATTGCCCCCTCCTCCCCAGTCCTCTTCCTCTCAGTCCAGGATGAAGTTCCCTCGTAGATTTACACAGAGGTCTTGTGGAAATGGCTTTTCATTTTATTGTTTCACCAAGGAGGGTTGCCATCATGATCTCTGTGGTCAGATTTTGGTGACCTGAAGGCTATGCAACTGGGGATTTCTATTTAATAAAAAGAAAAAATTACAAATACAAAATTAGACCTAGGGTGATTGCAGGGGCTATTGAAAGTGGGGACCATTAGCTTTGTTAGCTTCAGGTGCAGTGGCCTCTGGTTTGTTGGAAGGGTCCTCTGGCACGAGGACCCTTCCTCATGCTCTGAAGTTGGAGGGACCAGTGGGTTCAGTGGGAATATTTACTGAGTGTATCTCATGGGCTGTGCATTGTCTTATTTGTACTGTGTGTTCATTATTTGAGACAGTGAGCTCATTTAACCTCAATAGCCTCTTTCAAAAATTAGACTTTTTATTTTGAGATGTAATGTAGATTCCCATGTATTTGTAAGAGATAATATGGAGAGGGCCTATGGACTCTTTGCCCAATTTTCTTTAATGGATCCATCTTGCAAAGTTGGGGTACTATTCATTCGTGACTCACTAACCCTTTTAGGTTTGTGTTATTGCCCTCATTTCTACTTATGAATAAACTGGTGTTTAGACAAGCACACAGGCCTGCCCAGATCACCCACGTGGTTAGTGTAGAGTCGGGTGGAATGTGGGCTTGGCATTTCCACGCAGTAACATTATGATGGTCTGTGGCAGGGAGCAGCATTCACTTTGCTTGTTTATTCATTCATTCAACAAACATTTATTGAATAAACTGTATGATTCAGATGCTTTCGTAGGGTTATCTGATTCTTCAGCATTATGGAGAATCAGGTAATGTTTTCTTTTTTTTTTTAATATGAGAAAAGTATCTCTGAGAGGTTATGATCTCCCCAAAGGAAAAATAGCTCATAAATGAAGGATAGCACATTTGTATAGTTCCTACTTATGCAGGTGGTACTCTACGCATTTTACATTTGCAAACTTCCATAATCCAGATGTATTCTTGTAAGGCAAGGATTTTTTTAAATTGTTTTATAGTCAAGTTTACAATGTTGTGTCAATTGCAAGGTGTTTTTATTTTGAAGTTTGAATTGAAAAAATATTTTTGAGGGGGTAATTAGGTTTATTTAGTTGTTGCATTTTTTAAAATGAGGTACTGAGGATTGAGCCAAAGTCCTCGTACATGCTAAGCACGTGCTTTACCACTGAACTGTACCCTCCTCCCCAAAGGAAGTTTTCTTACCCATTATTCTGCACCTTAGGAGTTCAAATAAATTGGAATTGAAATCCAGATCTTTTGATCCCACTATGGTTCTTTGCATTATATCCTGCTGAGAGGTGGGGAAGCAGTTCCTTTATTCATTCCTTTATTCAGCAGTTTTGAGCACTGACTTTGCATCAGGGCCTGGCTAGGTGCTTGGAAACAGAAAACAAGAAATGACCCTTTCCTGCAGGGGATGGAAGCCTAGACCAAAAGCTGGGTAATGTGATCTGAGCTACAGTAGCCATGTGCAGACGCTGAGGACAAACTTACCCCCGATTTGCTAGGGCTTCCCTTGCCTTCTGGCTGGTACACACCAGGTCGCTGCAGCCCAGTGAGGCACGCAGCCCACAGCACAGTATGTACCTCGATCTCTCCCCTCTCGGCAGGGCCTGCAACATGAGTGCCCCTGACTACGTGCAGTGTGCTGAGGACCACCAGACTCTCCCCGTTGTGGTCCAATCCGTGGGGATCATCTTAGAGGAGAATTTCTTTTGCATCTATAATGGAATCTCCTTGGTGAGCCAGATCAGCCAGTGCGGCTCCCAGTGGGCACTCTGTATCTTCTATAGGTATCACTATGTGCCCGAGAATGGATGGAGTGGCTTCCAGACCCACCGCAATGTCGTGGGCCTTGTCACCATTACCGACTGCCTCTTGGCCAAGACCTTCTAGAAGCTCCACGCACAGAGGAGCTGTATGGCACCACGCTCTACGACTCTCAGCTCTTTGTCTTTGTGCTGTATGGGGAGGTGGCCGAGCAGCCGCGCGCCGACATGGCCTTCAATCTACGAGGACTGCAGGGTGGTGGAGAAGAGGATCGAGGACTTCACTGAGTCACTCTTCATCTTGCCCAAGTCCAAGTGGCTGGATGGGGACCCTGAAAAGTCTGGGGAGAAGACTCCCTTCCTCTACATCCTGTTTGAGAAGGAGGACTTCGTGGGACTGAACACAGACAGCAGGCAAGTCAACCTGGAGGCCGGGCCACCCTGGCTGTGTGAAAGGTTGCTTCCCTACATCCTGAATGGGATCAGCAAGGAAGACGGCTGTCTTGAAGCCAAGGCCGGTTTTCAGACGTTTAAAAGTGAATCCGCCTTTGTTTCAGAGAGATCCTTTTAGGGTTAGTGTGGACACTTACTCCCCCTTTTCAGCCAGGACACTTGGTGGGACCCCTGGAGTTGCTGTCCAATAGAGTAGCCACAGCCACTGATGCTAGCTGCGCTGGGGAGGAGGCTGGTCTGAGCTGAGATGTGCTGTAGGTCAAATGCACATCAGACGCTGAAACTTGTCTAGTAAAAAGAATGTAAACTATCTTCTTACTTTCTATATTGATTACATGTCAAAATGATAGTATTTTACATACAGTAGAATAAGTAAGATCTGTTCTTAAAATCAGTTTCTAGTTTTTTTTTCTCTTTTTTTTACTTTTTAAACGTGGCAACTGGGAAACATTATTTACATGACTCTCATTTCATTCCTGTTGGACAGCCTGTCGTGGGACAGTTTCATCCCGTTGCTTATAGATGAGACTCTGAATCCCGAGATGCAGAACGAAGCGCTGGTTGAGCTGGGGGTGGAGCCGATGTCTCCTGCCTCCCAGGCCCAGCACCAACACGGCTCAGGCCCTCTACCCTGCCTGACAGCCGCCATGCCAAGTTATGACATCAGAAACACTGCCAGGGGCTTCCGAATGAGCTCCATAAGCAGGGAAAAGCGTGTCACGGAGAATGGGACAGGGCAGGGAAAAATTCGTCCTCACTTTGTCCCTGTGATTAGGTCAAAGGCCCCACTATGTCTTGGAAATGCAGACGAGCTCTTCTGGGCTGCCTAGCCCCTCACCCTCTACCATGATTCCCTGTGTATCTTTCAAGTTGTACCTCGGGCGGAAGAGGGTGAGATGTCTTTGCCGATGGGTTGTCCCCCTTTACTGGGGAGATTGAGGGCAGCTGTGTCCCCCTGGCCTTCGGCCTCGGGCCCTTAGTCTGGAGAGCGCTCATGGCGGTCCCACAGGTGAAGGTCGGAGGACCTGGCACGTGCTGCCGGGCCTGATGTGGAGGAGGTGCTCTATGATTCTCTGTGATTCTAACGTCAGATTCTATTTTCTGGTTGTTGGTAGATTGGAGGAGAAGATGCCAGAGAATTTATAAAAAGAAAGTCGACACCAGTCCTGTGAATGACAGGCACAGGGGATCCGTGTCCCACCTTCGTGTGGTGCCTGGCGGGCTCTGGATTAATTTTCACTTCCTCCCCGGACATGCCTCTATGGTTTAAGGAAGGGGAGAGTCATGTCGTGGCCATGATCTGTACTTGTCCTCGCAGGGCCCTATGATCTACGTGCCTGCACTCCCCTTCTGCTCCTTGTAGATGAGCTGGCAGGTTTAGTGGCCTGGGCAAAGCTGAGGGCACAGCTGCCAGCACCGGCCACTCCCAGGCTGGCTGCATTCACCTGATCTGTCACCTCCTGCTGAGCCCCCAGGCTTTAGTCAAGGTAGGTGCATCGGTGCAACGTAAGCAGGGACCACCTTCTCCCCCTGGACAGACTGGTGAGTGAGCAGTGGAAGCCTGGAGCCCTGCCCCAGCCCCCAGGACAGTGCCTCCTCTATTGTCATAGGAGACACTGGTGACATTTTTGCTCAGCAACTGCTTGGCTGTGAGTCTGCAGACCCACCAGAGAATGCGAGCTTGTTTTTGCCTTTTGAAGTCTGCCCTTGGGATTTGGCGGAGTAGCTGGATGTGTGCTTAGCCCATAGTGGTTGACACTGTCACCATTGTTTACCCAGAACCTCGTGTACCAGGCATGGCTGCCGGCATCAAAATACAGCAGCGCATTAAACCTCCCTCCTGGTGGGTCTGTCTGTTCTGGTACCATAAGGGCTCAGCCAGCATCTGAACGTCAGTGAGATAACGTGGCCAGTGAGCTCGGGTCAAGCAAGTTCTCTTCCAGTCACTTTTACTCCATTGTTGCTTTTACTATTCCACAGTCATTAATTTTTAAAAGAATGTTTTGGTGCAGGAGCAGAGCCTAATTCTCCCGTTTCTCTTGGTGGGATTGAGTAAAATTGTCCAGCTTGAAATGAGACCACATTTTGTAGCTCAAAAGCTGTCTACACGCATCTAGGTGAAGTTTTGGTTTGGGGCGCTGATCACGTTGGGGTTCCCCGGCAGCGCCGCTTCCCTCAGGGCCCTGCCTTCCCTGGATCAGGAGGTGAGGGTGGGTCTCACCGTCCCCACGTCCCTGTCCTCATCACACTCACGTAAATTCTTGTAAATGCTGTCAGTTATTTTTGTTCTCGTGTGTTTCTAATTTTTGCTGTTCCTCTTTTCCTTTTTCTATTTTCCTTCTTCTCTTATACCACCCTGTGAGCATGTTGTTGGGTCTGAAAATGTGGGCTGTGCACACCCTGCATTGGAAATAGCCAGATCGCCCTCTGTGCTGTCTCCATCGCTTTAAAAAGCAAAAACTTAACAGTTGCCTTGATCCATATATTATCCTGGTCATCTTTTTCTTTTCTAGTTTTTTGAGATTTTTGCTCTGTTAGCACATCACCCACTGGAGTTTGATACCTGTTAAAGTCCTTGCTTTCAGGAACCTGTTTGTTCCTCCTTATATTTGGTGACAAATGTGCTCTTACTAATTTTGTTTATTTGTTTTGAAGAAGTGAGATGCGAATTGATTTAGGCGGCTGCTGAGGGATTTTTTTCATGGAGTATTTAAACTTGGAAAGTCAAAATCTGCAGCACCTTGCTTGATTCTGGCTTTTACACAAACGTGCTCGGTACGCGGTTCCTGGCTGTCACTGTGTGACGTGCGTGATGGCTTTTCCTGGCCCGCGGTCACTGGTGAGGAAGTGGCCGGCTCGGGGGTGAGCAGCTGCAGGTGACGCTGTTGGAGGAAGCAGTCACCGGTTTTTTGTTTTTTTGTTTTTATTTTTGCATTCACTTTCCCAGTGCCATTTGCTTTACTTTGCATTCATAGAGGGGCAGGAGCGGGCCTAAAACCATGCCACTCTTTTGTTCCCTTTATGAGGCTGGTTTTTCTAAGCATCAGGACAACATGGCCTTCTCCTAAGTAGCTGGTTCACTTGGATCTGGTGGACACAGGGACTGCTAAAGGGGACCGTAGCTTCCACTCTGCTTCAGCCAGTGAGCATTCAGAGCCAGGTCTGTGGTTTGCCTCAGCAGCCGTGCAGGCCTCCCTGCAACGGCCTTTACTTTTACCCCTTTTTGGCAGTAAATAGCTGACTCTGTGTCTGTTGCAGCTGATTCCACCACTGACGGCCATGTCGTTATTTTGCGGTAGTGAATCTCCAACACCCCTGTCAGCCGTGAAGGGACCTTGCATTCTCACCCCGACCCTGGTTCTTCTCACCCAGGGGAAGGGTTTGGCCACCACCGTCATGCTGGCCATGAGACCTTGTTTCTCCTTTCATGCTCTGGTCCAAATGTGGACACTTCATCCTTCACTGACTTGGTCTCGTTTGAGACAGGCCAGACTTTCTGAAAGAGTCCATCACATTCTGGAGGGGAACAGAACAGAAGTAAGAGTCGCAAGTAGCAGTCTAGGCTGTCTGGGTTGGAAAATGCCGGCTGGCATCTGTGATGACCGGGCTGTGCCAAGAAAACAGGCCTTTCCCGTGGCTCCCGAGAGACCAGGGGTCGGAGCGAGAACAGACTTGCCTGGGTTCCCCCATCCTCATCTGCTCACTTGCAGGAGTGTCAGCTAACTAGGAGCTCCCCCAGACCTCGGGCCCTTCAAAGCTCAGACCACAGGAGATCCTTGAGTCCCTTCTCCTGGTCCTCCTTTGTGAGAATCCAGTGCCTTCTAAGGTGACCGGCGGCAGGAGATGCCTCCCCCTCCAGGGAGCTCCCTTCGGAGGACTGTGACTCAGTGCACCTTTCTGTGAGCTTGTGGGTTTCCGTCCGTGGTCCCTGCAGAACCAGACTTGAGACTGGCTTAGCGACAGAAATGACAAGACTGATTCCAGGGAAGGGTCAGGTGGAGGGAACAGTGGAAATTGAATGTGACCTCAAATACCTTGGTGGGTGCTGGGGCTGTTACTAAAATGGGGAGCCTGGGAGGTACCTGCCAGGAATCGAAGTCTAGAGTAAATGGTGGACATAAGGCTTATTTTTTTTGACATAAGGCATTTTTAAGATGCCATTTGTCTTTCAAGTTAGGACTTCCAAGAGGCACTCGTGTCTATGAGCCTGGGGCTCAGGTGAAGTAGGCGGACTAGAGATACACGTTGGGATTCGTCATTCTTAGCTGGTGTTCACAGCCGTGCAAATGGATGAGCTCATCTCAAGAGGTGCCGACTGTGGCTGAGGGAGGGCAGGGCTGTGCCTGTGTTGGAGGAAAGCCCAGACCATGCAGCTTTTCTGTGTCAGTCAGCAGCGTTTGCGATTTTCAGAGCAATGGCATTTATCCTTAAGGTTCTGGGGGTGGGCAGGGTCACCCAGGAAGAAATCTGAAGGGAGGGTTGTGGCCACGTGTGCCTGTCTTGGGAAGATCCAGAGGCTGCAGGGTCCAGGAGGGGAACCTCCTCAGAAGCTGGAGTCGGAGTGGGGAGTTGGGAGAAGGTAGTCACGCTCTCCTGTGAGGAAGGGACGGAGGCCTAGGGAGACCACTCCCTAGTGGACTCTCTTTCCCATGAACAAAAGGCAATCAGACAGAAGATTTGAGGTGAGAAGGGATGGGCGCTGGGAGAGGAGCCAACCTGGAGAAAGGTGGTTGAACAATTCTGGAATTGTCTCCCTGCAGCATAGAGTTAAAAAAACCCAGACTCTTAAGAACATTGATAGTGACTGTGGAGGACGCAGTTGTTTTTCTGGCCTCCTAAGGGTAAGGTATGTATCCGGGGATACACAGAAGAATCGGGCAGTCTGTTCCGGGGTCTTCACCCTTACCAGGGGGAACAGTGCAAGTTTAAAGGGGGAGAAGGGCAGCGGTGGGAAACTAGCCAGGCCCCGTGTCAGGTACCAGTCTGCCGCCCTACTTGTGTGTTGCATTCACATCCATGCCTCCCAGGTGGGCGGTGGCAGCCCCGTTTTGCAGATTGGGAAACCTTCTCAGAGGGGTTAAGGAATTGGTCCATTTAGCGGCTAGTAAATGCTGTAGCAGGATTCAAGAAGGGCCTTGTCAGACTTCAAGGGCATGTTCTCTCTACTAATTCCGGTACCTCCTCTTTGTACCTGAAATTGTGAAGTGAGTCAGTTTCGGAGTATTTCAGAGAAAGTACTCTTTAAGTGCCTCAGGACTGTTGCACAAAGCTTAGTGTTCTTTGATGGTTCGACAGCACCGCAGTGCTTTATGCCCCACAGATGTAAGGTTTTACTCTTTTGACGATGACGTGGTTGCAAATGACGTACAGGTGCAAAACCACACTTAGCAGCTTCTGAAGGGAAACTCTCCAGTTCTCCCTTGATCGGCTTACTTCCTCGGGATGTAACTGGGCTGCAGTGTAAGCCTGAGCTTTCCGTATGGAGTGAGGGTTTGATATCCAAATTTAGCATAAAACAGTCAGATGGAGAAAATCGAAGATGATAATATATTTTGCGGTTTCATTAGACAAGATATATTATCTGTCAATGGCCCATAAAGCGAATGAAATTGAGTACAGAACATTGCATTTCTTACTTTCTACTGAGAGCTGTCTTCCAATGTAAGGTTCTCTGCTTTGGAAATTCGGCTCAGACACTAGGGCGCCTGTCATTGTGTTGGTGTGATTGCATTTACACAGTGCATGTAATCTGGGCTTCATTAGCCCCAAACACTCCAGTGCAGAATCATAGGCTGTAGCCATCACTTAGTTATACAAATACTTCTAAAACTATATAATACCAAAATAAATAAATAAATAAAAATAAAGAGAGAGAGGGAGATTGCCTTTATCAAAGTTCCTTTGGATTTTAACTGCAAAGTGTTGTTGAGCAGCTCTGGTTTCCTTTGGATATGAATGTATACATTTCTTTGCATGTAACTTGGATTTTATACTTGAACACCAAGCTCTTGTTTTCCATGAGCCACAAAAATCATAGCCAAATGACACACGTATGAAACATTTTATTCTTTTTATCTGAGGCAGAATCCTTGAATTTGGGACTTGGGCTGTGATTTTGCTGTTTGTTCTTCCCACCCCTCTTGTCACCTCACTCCTTTTTCCCACGTGGCCTCCAAGAGGTCATGGTCTCAAAGGAGCAGGTGGACAAATACCAGTTGGTCGCCAAGCAGTGCTGCTGTAGAGGGAGCCCAGCCAAGAGCTAAAGGACATCATCAGAGAGGACTTCCTGGAAGAAATTGGCTCTACATTCAGTTCTGAGGACAGAGTAAGAGTCAGCCAGGGGAAGGAATCAAGAGGGTGACTCAGGTGGCAGGAGCAGCCCGGGTAGAGGCCTGGAGGCTTGTGGGATGGGGACTCGGGGAGAGTGCCCTTTGTGGTCCAGGGTGGTGGGTGCCCCTGCTGGGAAGGACACTGGAGAGGGCCTAGGGGTGGAGGGCTTTGGAGGAGCTTGGTTTTTACTAGAACTGACTCAGAGGAGGCAGTGAAGGGTGTTAGCAGGAAGTGACCCTCAGGAGAGCAGCTCTGCCTGTCCCTTTGAGCACCACCCCGTCATTCATTTATTCATAACACACGCAATTCTGAGTGTCTAGGGGAGAGGGGGTGGACCCACAGTAGTAAGCAAAATGTACTTGCTTCTTGAGAGCTTAGTAGTGTCAGAAGTTGACTTAGTGTAGATTGTTCTAGGAACACAGCAGGGCACCTAACTCAAAGTGCGCAGGTTGGAGGGAAGGAAGGCTTCCTTGACATACAGTCAAAATGAGCCTGGAGGCAAGTGGGAAGTAGCAGCAGGTCACGAGGCCCCTGAGGTCACTGGGGACCTGGGTACTGAGGTGAGGCTGGGCAAGCAGGGTCGGGGGTCGGGCTGGAACTCTACCCGGGAGCCTCTGAAGGGTTTGAAGTGGGTGATGTAATCAAATTTGTGCTTTGGGAAGGCTGTCTTGGCTCTGTGTGTGTGTGTGTGTGTGTGTGTGCACGCACGCACGCGTGTGCGTAGCAGGGAAGAGGGGGATGGTGCCACCAACTGGGAGGGTCATTAGAAAACCATTCACAGGCTGGGAGGTGACCAGTGGGAGAGGGGCATCGGGGCTGCTTGGGGACTTCAGGGGCAGTGTGGATGCCGGATTTCCTTATGGGGAGCGCTTGTTAACGGGGTCTCTCTAGCGGCACCTTGTGGCTGGAAGAAAACAGATGGAGGCCGCCAGCTGGACTTTCCTCTTCTCTCCTTCCCTGCCTTGTGTGATGATCCTAGCTCAGCCAACAAAAGGAACAGAAGAGCTAAGTTCCAGGGTAGCCCAGGACTTTGTTGAGCTCGTTCGACTGAGATCTGATAGGATATAGGCTTTTGTTGAGATTTGCATGTTCACTTAGCTAGAAACGTTCCATCATTTCGATTTCCATAGGGGTATTAATTCTTGATAAAAATTGTTTTCTTGATGAGAGGAAATATAATACAACTGCTTTCTCAAAAAATCTTATCTTTTTAGAAATTTAATATTCAAAAGAATTGGAATATTTAAAAATGATAAATTAAGGCTTTGGTGTAGTTTCTTTGGTTTTCTGAGTTGATGTGGAGGTAGAGCCTATGCATTACTTAATAGCACATCCTTGTCAGTATTTAAAGAGCTGTTAGTGAGCGCCCCATACCGCACTTTTCAAAGCATCATTAAAGCTTACTCTGAAATAGTGAAGTCATATAGGTCTTGTTTGCAGAAATCAAACAGTTGGTTTATAATCTGTAGCATAGCTCCCTTTATAAAATAATAATAGGTTTAAATTAAGAAAGTGGAAGATAATTGATTTTTTTTTAAACTGAAACATAAACTTTCTTCTGCTAATGTTGCAACTGGAAATTTCAAAAAGAAAGATCCCACTGTAATATCATCTACGTGAAATACATATATGTCTGTCACGTTTGAAAAGTAACTGCGCAGTGGTTTTTGAAGTCAGGATCATTCCAGCTCAGATACTGGCAGTGATGGTTGCTGGTTTTCAATGGAAGAGACTAAATTTGCTTTCTTAGCTTTATTCTTTTCTTTTCTTTCCTTTTCTTTTCTCTTTCTCTCTTTTTTTTTTTTTTTTGTAGTGCAAGGGTTGAGTAGTGCTTTCCCAACATGATTTTGGGGCAATTTGGGGGCAGATGTCGTGCACCAACAGTGAGATATTTCCATGCATTTTAATTTCCGGACATCACCAGGGAACATGTGTGGTTTGTGCCTGCAGGCTGGGATGCGGCAGGACTCCATGGTCCATCACCGTTATGTCTTGGAGCTGCTCCGGTCAGTGAATGATTTTCTGTGGCTTGGAGGTAATGTGGTCTGATGTAGTTGATCAGATGTTTAACTAAATTACTGTTACTTGAAATAAGAGAAAAGTTAGCAAAAATGGCTCTAAAATACAGGATGAGGGAGGAGAATTGGCTGAGCTGCTTGCAGTGGGGAATATTCTCAGGTGACTCCCTCACTGTGTCTCCTGTCACTCTCCCCCACAGCCCTGCACGGCAGTCCTACTGAAGCAACCATGCACTTTCTCAGAAATGTGCTGAATTTTGTTGTGCCTCTGACTGTTTGCTTTTTTTCTTGAAAGCACATCTTGCCCTTTGCTTAAATGCCATCCCTGCAAGCCACCTCTTTCACTCATTTTCCTGGACCTCGTCCATATATAGCTGCTGAATGGATGAACAAAATGCAGTATCTCCATTTAGTGGAACATTATTCAGACATAAGGGTGAATAAAAAAGAAAAAATAAATAAAGGGGAATATGAAAAAAGCCACCTGCTCTGGGAAGTCCACGGTGACTGCTTAACCCACCCTTTTCCCTTTGAAATCCCACCCCTTAAACTCCTCTCTACTCTTTTTGCTAGTATTTACCACCTTCTAATAAAGTTTAACATTTTCATAAAAAAAAGAGAGATGCTGATACCACTTCAACATGGACGAGCCTTGATAACAGCACGTTAAGTGAAAGGAACCAGACACCAACGGCCACATATTGTTGACTTCAGTGATCAGAAATGCACAGAAAAGGCACATGCAGAGGCAGAGAGCAGGTGATGGTTGCAAGGGGCTGGATGGAGGGGGGTTGGGGAGTGACTGCTAGTGACAGGGGTGTTCTTTTCGGACGATGAAGTGTTCTGGATATAGATGGTGTTAAGGGCTGCACAACCGTGACTGTGCAGAAGACTGCTGATGCTGTCTCTGGGAGTGCCTGTTGTTGGGGCGGCTTTATTTTGTTCTCACCCTGCAATGTGAAGACTCATCTTGTGCTGAGGCCATTCTACTCCTGTGAGAGTTGAGGCTCAGAAACTTTGTAGAGTCATGTTTCTTTTTTCCCCCTGGCTGAGTGTAGGCGAAAATGTTTTAAGCCTGAGAAAGTGCTCCATCTGCAGAAATGTCTTTCAGATTTGCATGGTGTAAAATTCTTGACAGTTTTTTAATCGTTGAGGACACTCTGTTGGGGGAAACCGCCCGTGAAGCCTGGGTGAGACCTGGAAGAGCCGCGCTTCCCTCCCAGACATGGGTGGGGATTTGACCCCCGTTCAGGCATTGAAGGGCCCAGACCCATGAGCGGAGTTGACAGTCGTGAATATTTACGTGTATCCGCTGCTTCATCTTGGATTTTAATTTCTAGCTGAGTCATTTTGTGGCGGCAGCCTCATCCTACATCAGGAATTTATAGTATCTGTTTTTTGAGGTGAAGACCTGACAGATTTGATTATTTAACAGTCTCCCTTGAATTGATATCTCAGATTCCTTTGTCAATCACAAAACAGCAGAAATACAGACATCCTTTAATGAAGATGTGACCTGGAGCAGGTTTAGTTTCTGTGCCTCAGTGGCCTTATCTGCAGGTGGGGAAGATGATAACAGTGCTTCCCTCAGAGGGGCTGGTGAGGGGAGAGTGAGAAGCACAAATGGAAGACTTACACGAGATGATCATGAATGACAAAATTTATTGCTCTCAGCCTGGTGAGGCCTCAGGGGCAGAGATGTCAGAACAGAGCATTCCTAGCCAGAGCTCGATCCGCCTTGGCAGCTTTTATGATCAGTATAAACACTGTGGGTTATCAGGTAGTTTTAAGACTTGGTAATATGAATTCATGAATAATGTTAAAAGACTAGACAACTCAGAGTCGGTTTACATAGTTCTCAAGATTTCCTGTGAGAAATGGATTTTTTTTCCCCATGTTAAATGTGAGTTGAGTCTCTAAAAAAATTCTGTAGTCTTCCATCTTTTTGCTTTAATTCTCCATTTTAAAAAAAAATAGTTTTTAAATGGAGTTACTGGGGACTGAACTGAGGGCCTCATGCATGCTGAGCATATACTCTCTCAACTGAGGTATAATCTCCCCCGTAATTTTTTTAACTTTACTTTCCTTGTATTCAGAGGTTAGAGGCCTCTAATTCTTTTCCTGGAGACTTGTCCATGAACCTGTAAATCTATAATTAATGGACAAAATTTGGTTTATTAAAAAAATCAATAGAACTTTCCTCAATCCATTCAAAAGGAAATGCTCATTGAGTTTAAATGTTTCTCCTTTATGGTGATTTCTAATTTTTGGTCTAGCTTAACTTATTAAAAGTAATCCTCATCATCATAATGACCAAGCTTGCTGTGAGTGGACACCTACCAAAGGCTAAAATGCGTTTCTCATGTTTCGCTTCAAAGCAGGTGTTTGCGGGTAGGTATCAGTGTCTCCTTTTTTGCAGCTGAGGGACTGAGAAGTGGGCAGTTTGTCCCAAATCAAACGTAGCTGGCGGTGGCAGGCTCAGGGCTGGAACCCAGGCTGCACAGAATGCATTCTCAATTGCTCCTCTGATCAGCCTCCCGTTGAGTGGTTTCCAGAACTCCTGTGAGTCCATAAATGACCGATTTTGGCGATCTCAGCCTGATGAGGCCTTCAAAGGAGAGACACCAGTGAGAATGTGAGACAGAGTGGCATAAATTAAAATTGTATATTTTCACACATGTTGCATTCTCAGGTAATGACTTAAAAAGTTTATGTTTTCTTTATTTTAGTGTTATGAAAGCACAAATAACAAAACATTAAAAATGATTATAGTGCAAAATAGGAGTAGGCTTTGAAAGTCCAACCATTACTAATGATGTTGCTTGTTTTTCTCTAGTGGTTTATTAACAGAATAATTTGCAATGACTGAATTTGTTTTATGTAGTCTTAGTATGGAGGAAAAGTTTGTCAGTGAATATTGAAAGTAAAATATTTACTCTTTTCTTTCCTGATGACAAATATGTAAGTTGTTTTTATGGCTTAAGTATATTTCCTCATAAAATTTGAGTGATGCCGTTTACCGTGTCTGACTGTGAGAGTTAGACGCCTTGTATACAAAGCATCCATGAGCTGCTTAGTAAAAATGTGCTGTCACAATGACAGGGATTTGCATGTGTGTGTGCATGCAGTATGAACTTTTAATGAAATCTGTATCATTCTATTGAAACAGGGACTAGTTAAATTGTCTTAAGCAGACGACCTTGAAGATTATTTACACAGAATGTGTATTGTTGCAACTCAGTATTCATGTTGCCGTGTAACTATCCACTCAGATATTTAAATTTGTAGGAATCTGACCAGAAGCATTAAGTTTATAAAAATCCACATTGATCATTTTCAGGGAATAAGCTTCTCTCTTTTGTGATTAAAGAAAATTTTGATTTATGTTTCTGCACTTTTAATAGGTTTTAAAATATCAAAACATTGATTTGACATGTCAGCTTTTTTAATAGAAAAAAGCTCATGCTGTTTTAATATGTAAATAAATGTTTTTGTATTTCAATACACTTGTATGATTTCTTGGCTCTTTGAGAAGTATTTTGCAAGATACGTAGATTACCTACTGTTGGCAAAATACAGACGTGGCTTTTATGAATATAGGCCTAGTACAGGTCTGTTGGTTTTTGCTACAGTGCAAGACATGAGGCCTAGGAGAGCTTTGCTGCCAATGGCCATGAGGACAGATCCCAGATCTCAGTCTCCCCTCCTGTAAAATGAATTGGCTGGACTGGATTCTTTCCTCTTCAAAGATGAGTTTCCATGAGCCTGGGTCTTTTGTATATATTCAGGAGTATTAGCAATATCAGATTAAATACTGAATACCCCTTCCTTTCCCCAAGCGAAGTGCAGTATGTGCTACATAAGCTTTTAGTTATCTGATTCTTGTTTCTGATCCACAGGCAAGTTTTTTGTTGCATCTTTCCCGGCAACCTGGAAGGTCTTTTTAGCCATAGTTGGCGCTGTTGCACCTTCTTACAGTCTTAATATTCCTGTTTGTAAAAGAAGGCTTAAACAACGTTATTTTGTTTTGATTCCTTTGCTTAGTGCTTTAGGATAGCACAATGTCCATTATGTCTGTCTACCTGGAAATATTATTCTGCTTATATCTTAGTTTTATTCTATCATCTCGCTGTGAACATTTCAGACTTCCTGTGCAAACAATGGCAACATCGGACTTTTCTTCCAGTGTTAGAAACCAATGAGCCGGGATTTTATAAAGCAGATAGAAGCGGCCTCTGGAGCACCTTAAAGCTGAAAAGTGTACTGAGTTCCCTAAGTATTGACCCCGCTGCTGTGTGTCAATTGGTGGTAGGAGATTTGGTACATATACGATGGGGTGTAGTGTTTTGACTTGGGTTTGCGTGCACGCGCTGCCACTGAGCTACGTGATCCTGAGTCAGTTCGTTCTGAGTTTTTCCCTCGTCTATGAGATGGGGACACTCATTTCTGCTTTGTAGAATTGTGAGAATTAGAAATTTTGTAAAGTGTTTAGCACAGTGCGTATGTCAAAAGGGCTCATAAACTTAACTGCTGTTTTGTGTGAAGCCAACATTTGATAGTCTTTGGCAATTATTGAGAAACAGGAAAATAAGAAAAGGTGGTTTTATGATGAAAGATATTTGAGGAGGTTCCATAGTTCCTATATTCATAATTTAGCATCAGCAGAGTCAGAAGTGTTACACAGTCACCCTGAACCAATGTTAAGCAACAGAATTTCTTGTTACTTCATATATGTTGGGGCTTAAGGGGACCCAATACTTATATACATGTCTCCAGCAGCCAACTGAGAGATAACAAAGAAGAACAGGCAGGTGATAAATGTCTCCTTTATTACTGATGAAGCCACGTTCTCCATGAAATTCAGTGCTGTGGGATAGTGGGTGTCATGACACTATGTCCCAGAATTAGAGTCTCACGCAGTCCCACGTAACTCTGGGCCACAGCAAGCCTTCCCTTGAGAGGATCTGACCCATAATGTACAGGGCTGTCTTGCCATGGAGCTGAGCATCCCGGGTGCTTCCTAAGGGTGGCCAACACTGGAGGGAAAGGAAAGGTTTCATATGCCCTGTTTGTCTCCCCGGACTCACACCTCAATCTGTTAGTGTGAGGAGGGCTAGCCGTGGGCCAGGGGTCAGGGGTGTGAAAAGAGAAGCAGTCTCCCATGGCCCAGAGGAGTGGGGAGGAGGCATCCCCTCCCTCAGTTTAAACAGGTGGTGGACTGGAAGAGAAGGGTGCTCCCCAAGAGTTTATAAGAGGGGAAATAAGGATTTCCTTTGGGACTCAGACTAGCCATGAAATACAGAAGATGAATAGATGGGAGACGTAAATCATTTTCTTATTAAATTGACATTTGTTGGGCACCAAAAATGTGCTACATTCTTTTCTGAGAGTTTTACAGAAATGAATCCTTCAAACTTCACAACAAGTGAGTAAGGAAGATTTGATTGTTATCCCAGGTTTACAGTGTGGAAATTGAGATACACAGAGGGTAAATAAGTTGGCCAAGGTCACAGAGCTAGTAAGTGGCAGAGCTGGGATTTAAACCCTGGCTGTCTGGTTTCCAGGCTGCCAGGGATGGGCTTTGGGTGTTTAGAGGTATCTGCATCCCTGGATCTCTGTACCTCTGTGCATCAGTTAACCCAGAAAGGACAGGGAAAAGAGAGTTACACAGGTGCTCACAGTCGTGTCACAGCCACTGTTCACGGAGAGTGCACCGTGATTGGCGTTAATTGTCTTCTGGGCAGCAGACCTGTTCTTATAACAGAAATTTAGTCCATTGAGTTAGTCTAGAAACCCTTCCTGCTCTGCTTCTGTCCACAATTGCCATGTGACTGCCTGCCCAAGTTTGGGCCGTTGAGGAGAAACTGTACTCATGGTTGAACTCTGATATTTCAGTCTGGTTTATAGTTTCACATTTCCTGTTACATTAATAAGTTAAATTTCTGGTTTTCTTGCATCAGTGTGTCATAAGTTTGGTTAATATGAAACCAGTCAATGGGAGCCCAGGGGTGCTGACGGTATAATTTCTGAGCACGTTGTGACATTTCTACCCGTGCAGACATGGCTGGAGGATGTCCATCTTCCTCACTGATTTCTCCCAACATCAGGGTCCTCTCCCACCCCAAGATATGAGGATGGGAGCTCTCTGAGTAGGCCAGTCAGAGGCCGAGTCCATCAGTCAGAAAATGATGAAGTACCTGGAAGTGGGTTTAATAGAAGAAAAGGGCTCCCAGGTTTTCCGATGGGCTGTTAGAGTCAATTTGGTGAAAAGCTGTCCACTGTCTGTGGTTGAGCTACTTCTTTGCTTTTTAAAAGTCTGTATTACATGAAGGGATTTTAAAAAGTAGAAGGAGTGATTTCAGGTGGTACATCTGCACTGGTGAGAAGTGATGGATGACCGCCTGTGTGAGGCTTAGACAGAGTCTTACAAACTTCATAAAACAGCTTTAAAAGCTCTGCCATCTGAGTGCTCTTCATAAGGGGTCCAGTTCATCATGGCCGTGCTGAGAGGGCAAGTAAATGATGATGGCAGAAAGGACACAGAGGCATCAAATAGGTCTCAGTCATGTTCCGTGTTTAGAAGATGCGGCACAGTATAATATATTTGAGCTGTTTTTTCACTGAACACTTTTGAGTGTTTTCTGGGACTCCCCAGTTCCACAAGTTTCCATGCAGCTGGGTGTCCCCTTAGAGCAGCACTGTCAGCGCTTGCCCTGGGCTGACGCGGTGTCACGGGGAGCAGGACGGTCAGCGTCCCCGGCTCCTCCGAGCTCCGTCCCCTCATCCGCAGCACCGGGTTTCTCATCCGTGTCTTCTTAGTAGGGATGCTGAGAATCACACGTGATGCTTGTCAGGTGTGATTTCTGGTTGTCTCTGGGATTATCATTTAGTCAATATTTGATAGAAACTCTTGTTTTTTATTATAATTGTGGCTCCTAGATTGCAGTGGTTTTCAGTATGCATTTTTTTAATAAATTTATTCTTATTTTTAAATAAGCACTTGTGTTTATTTATTTTCATGAAGGTACTGGGGATTGAAGCCAGGAACATGTGCATGCTCAACAGGTGCTCTACAACGGAGTAAAACCCACCCTCCTTGTCTGCACTTAATAATAAATATTTCAATACACAAAATAGTTCTTAAACACCATCATGGGACCTATTTTCTGCATAGACAATTGAATACATATGCTATTTCAATAAGAATAAATGTCGTAGGGACATACGTTTCTGAATCTGTTTACGTGTTTTAAAACGATCATAGGTAGTGATAAACACGAGTCTTGGATCCACTACTTCTTAGGGTTTGCTTTGCCATCATGGGAAATTACGTTCTACAGAGAAGGCTAATTGGGTCCCTTTGATATTTGGATGATTTAGCAATGTTCAAGGCTTTCAAAAGCTGACAGTTTTGTATTTTAAACTAACTACAAACTTATCTTCTAGAAGTTGGAAGTCCTTAGCTTGTGAAGTGCCCAGTAATTCAGTGTGTATGTCTGTGTCTCTGTGAACGTGTGTGTGTGTGATTTCAGGAATGTAGCAATAAGTTCCATATAGCCTTCTGATACCTTTCTCCTCCAGTTCAAGGTGTAGGTATATATTTACACAAATAAATTGATACTCTTTTGTCATTTGGCATATTTGTGGGAATAAGAGGTTCTCATACTTGTTTCAGAAGGGTTGGGGAGCATGAGCTTAGAAAATGGGAGGAGATAGAGGCAGGGAGGTTCTTTACACTTTGTGCAGGATGAGAAACAGTAGCTTTTCTTTTTTCTTCTAAAGCAAACTGGCACTGAATTGTAACATACTAATACTCAGAATTGCTTTTCTGATCAGAGACAAGTGCCTCAGATTTTTCAAGGCAACATGAATGATGAAATGTGTTTCAGCAGTTATCTTTAAATGTAGTTTTATTTTTCAAGTAAAAGGCTATATAGCCTGTTCTTTTTTCCAGCAGAACAAGAATTTCTCATTGATCCAGGTACGTGATCAATGTGTTTAGTTTCTTTGGGTTTTTTTTTTTTAAGTGCTTGTTTCATTCTGGTGTGAATGAATGTTTAAAATTTCAGGATTTTGATCTTTAGAACATGCTGAATTATCAGAACTGTTAAAAACCTGATGTTTGGTCCTCGTATGGTGGGGCAACCTATTGATTTATATTGTCTGTTAAAGAGGGAACTTCTTCCTCCAGCCTGCAGATAAGTAAATGGTTTGCAGTGTACCTTTAAAATTATTTGAATGCATTGAGCATGTTTGTCCAGTGAATTTTGAATTGAGTCATAATTATGACTTTGCTTTGATTCTGTGTCTTTTGTCCTCTCCACAAGAATTTGTATTCTGTGTTGCATTTTGTATACGTGTTCTTAAAGGGGAAGAAATTTTGCATTTTTTACAGAGGTGGGTTTTCCTATCCTCTCTGAATGCCTTCTGTAATTGATACAGCAAAAATCTGTTATTGCAGTGCTTAATTATTTCTTAAACTATTTTTTGGCTTAATCAGAAACAATGACAAAGAATGATAAGAAAAAATAGGAAAACCTTCCTTCCTTTGAAGAATAGAAATGAGGTGGTCTGGCTCACGCAAGCTTTGTGCCTGACACACTTAATTTCATGTCATTGTGTATCATGATTCGGAGATGGAGTTGCTTCATGTCTGTAGATTTTTGTTTTAACATTTGTGTTGAATTCATTCTCTAGGCTGATGATTCCTGTTGCATTTGTAGAAAGTGTAGATGAAGGGAAACAAACGCTTTGTTTTGTTTTCTGGAGGCCTGTGATGCTGATGAGAAAAGAGAATAGGTTGGGCTAAGGAAAATAGTGACAGACCCTCACCTCCAGGCTGAAATTGATGAACAAAGAAATCAATTATGTGTATCAGTATTTGACTAATAGAAGTCAGACAGCCCAGACTGTCTAGTTATGCCCAAAGGAAAGTACTGAATTCACCTGCAGAATTAGGTGCTTTACCAATAAAGCAGCTTAGAGCAATCAGAAAAATCAGTAATATGATGAGATATAAAAAGAATATAATATCTTTTATTTCTGAATCTTTTCTACATTAATTTGTGTAGAGCTAAAATTAAGTTTCAAGCACAAGGAGTTAAGAGTTTAGGTGGTTCTGTGGGGTCGTTATTCAGGGATGTGTCTAGACCCTGCTGGAGTGGCCAAATCTGGCAGGAAAAGACCCAGAGCCAGGATTTGTCATCCTAGGATGTCCTCAATAATGGTTCCATTTGGGAGCCCATGATTGGGTTAACAAGTTGTAACACACCCCAGCCGCCTGTCAACTTTAAGAAGAAAAAATGTGCTTAGTAACTGCTTTTAAGCAAGCACCTGTGCATCCACACTCCTGTCTCCTTGCCATAAAAAGCAGAGACAATGCCTTGCTTGCATAGTTGAGGTTTTAGATAGCACTCTGCTCATTGTACAGCAATGACCCAGGCCCTCAGATATAAACGCTGGGCCTGCGTGGTGTTAGTCTATTAGCCCCAAAACAGGGACCTGGCTGGTCTGGTGTTCTGCTGTGTAATGAACATGTCTAAAGAATGTATCTTGTTCCCTCTCCCCAAGACTTCCCTATAGGTACACTAAGCCTTTGTACTTATGGTGGATCTACAATCTGTGTCTCATCCTGTCTTTCCCCAAGTTTCTGTCTACTATCACACAACTGTTAATGACTTTTTCGTTGATTATACACAATAAATATGGGAGCATTTGAGAGACTCGTGGAGTTGGCTCCCTAATCCCTCTTGCTTTCTTTCCTTTTTCCACAGTCTTGAGTAATTCATTCCCTGTAGGTAAGATTTCTGCCAGCCAGAACCCACAGTTCTAGGTGAGAAGGATGCAGGTTTTATCTCTCCTACCCGAGGGAGAGAGAGAAGATAATTGAGATCTGCTTCCCCATGTTCCCTTCCTGCCCCAGGGCCACTCCAGTTCACCTGCAGCCTTCTGGCCTCTGCTCTCAGGGCCTCTGTCCCAGGACTGACTGCAGCCTTTTCTTGTCAACATTTCCTGTGCCTTTCAGAAGTTGGTCTGTTTTCTGGAATTTAGCCCTGGCAGATGTGATGGTGGTCAGCGTGCTGGTGGGCAGTAACTTGGGGACTTCCAGGAGCTATCTTGATTCTTCTGAGTCTCCCATTCGTGGTTAAAGAACTGTCGAGCACCGTAGGAAGCCCATTCACGTGAGGTCAACACAGCATTGCATCACTTTCATTTTATTTTTGAATTTTCATTGGAGAAATTATTTGTAGCAAACTGTTCCAGATCTTCGGCCACCTGCTTTCCTCACCACAATTTCCTTGTTGGCTCTGGCGCTTGTTTTAAGAACCAGGTTTCTTCTCTGGTCATTTGTACCAGCTGGGCTTGCCGAATCCTTGATTTGCATTTGAAGCAGAATGCTTTTTCGTGATGTCAAGCTGATTTTCCTTGTCATGTCTGAATATTTCGTGTACACTCAGCAACTGTTTCAAGTGAAATGCTCTTGTCCAATTTCGGGTAACTCACATTTGCTGATCTCCTAATTTCATGCTGAGGGCAGTTTCTTCTTCTTGTAATAAAAGTTAGCAATTTGTATTTACTATGGGAAGGTACTAGACTGAGGTGCTTTTGTTCTTAACAGTTTTAATACAATTCACCCATTAAAATGTACAGTGGATTTTACTCTATGCCCAGAATTGTGCATCCTAGTCAATCTTAGAACATTTTCATTCCCCAACAGGAAACCCCGTATGCATAAACAGACATTCCCAACTTTCCCATCCCCCAGCCCCAGGGAGCCCCTCTTCTCTCTCTGTGGATTTGCCTGTGCTGGACATTTCATGCAAATCGAGTCACTTCATGTAAGTGGAACCATCTATTGTGACTGACTTCTTTCACACTGAGTAACGTTTTCAATGTTTGTCCACGTTGTGGCCTGGGTCAGTACTCTATGCTTTGCTATTGCTGAATAATATTCCACTGTATGGCTGAGCCCCTCTGTTTACCCATTCATCACGTGATAGACATTTGAGTTGTTTCTGTTTTTTGGCTCTGACTAGTAATGGCGCGGTGAATATTCCTGTAGGAATTTTTATGTTAACATTTGTTTTCAATTCTCTTACTTGTGTGCCCAGGAAGCAGAATTGCTGGATCACTCTGAAATCAAATGTTCAGCTCTCTGAGGACTTGCCAGGCTGTTTTCCAAACTGGCCACGCTGTGTTACGTCCTCACCAGCAAGGTCTGCGCGCTCCAGTTCCTCTGTGTCCTCAATAGAACTTGTTACTCTTTTTCTGATTATAACCTATTGTAGTGAGTGTGAAGCGGTTTCTCCTAGTGGTTTTGACTTGATTTCCTTTAGCGCTAGTGTTATTGAACATTGTTTCATTGTGCTTATTGGCCATTTGTTTATTTTCCTTGAAAAATATGTTTTCAGATCCTTTATTCATTTTTTAGTTAAGTTGCCTTTTTATTGTTGAGCTGTGGAATTTGTTTTTTGTTTGAGATACAAATTCCTTATCAGATAAATGATTTGAAAAAATTTTCTCCTCTCTGTTGTTTTTCCACTTTCTGGATGGTGTCCTTTGAAGCAAAGTTTTAAATTTTAATGAACTCCAATTTATCTCTGTTTTCATTTTTCCTTGTGCTTTTAGGGTAATATTTAATATCTGAGGTATTTTATTTAAACTTGTATATATAAAATAACTTAATTCTTAGGACCGTTCTAGGAGACGGGTGTTGTTATTATCCCCAACCTATGGATCGGAGACTGAGATGCAGAGAATTTGACTGACATATCAGTATCAAAGCTACCCAGTGCTGTGGGATTTCAGACCCTCATGTTTTTCCCTAGCAACTGAGCTCTTCACCACCATGCTCCACTCTTTCCAGGAATCGTTAATGAAAATGTCTTTACTTTTTTGATTGTTAGTTTGTTTTCTCATTGGGGACCTCATCTCCTCATTGTCCTGACAGAGATCAGTGTAGGTTTATTTTAGGTCTCTTGTAGGCAGAAGCATTGCTATCAGTTAACTTCTTTATTACTCACTCTCCAGTGATTATTGTTGCTAGTTTACCTAATCAAGTCATGCTTAAGTCTTTCCTGCTCATGACACTAAAAACAGTCATGGCTTACAGAATGCTCAAGAAAGAAGGTAATTGATTGATTTTATTTTGCCAACCAATCAAACCAATCAAATAAAAACCCCGGTGTTGACACTGACTAGGGTCACTGTCTTACTTGTGTTTCATTTGTTGGGTCACAGTGTCTGGATAGTGCCTTGCTGTCCAGCAGTTTTGTGAGGATTCGGTGCTCGTGAATCATTGTAAGGACAGAATTTTCACAAAAGACTGTGTTGTTCATTTCACGAGGGGAAAGGTAATATAGAATTACTGCTCAGATATGTTTTAAAATTAAGCTTTGAATTTTGAGAATAGTTCAAAAAACCATAAGAAGAATTTTTTCACTAATTTTAGATCTATCTTAGACACATTATGGTTACATAGCAGAATAATTTATCAACTAGATTTAACAAGAGGAGTGTAATATTGATTACTTGTTTTAGTTGAAATATTCTACCCGGGATAAAGTAATCAGTGCCCATAAATGAACAAATATGTTTGTATTTCTATGCAACATGGGAGCAGACTTCATATGTTTCTATATAATATATATGACTGTGTGTTTTAATCTTTCTGTCAGTGTTTTAATAGTTTTTTTAGCAATTTTGTAACTTTAGAATTCTTCTAAGAAAATCACCCCCAATTCTAGTGCAGTTTGTACTGTGTATCCTGTCTTATGCATGGGATTCCACTGTCCCGTCAGTGAGGAATTTCCTCTCCTATTGAGTTAGTAGCAGATTTAAAGAAGCTGTGATTTCTAGGCCTTTGCTATCCACGTGTTTGCAGTTGGCTGTCAATCACGATTTTCCCTTTCCTGAGTTTTCATTATTCAATTAGAATTTTTGAAAATAACTATTAATATGTTGCATTGGTCTCCCTAGAAACTTCACGTGTTTGTGCTTTTCAGTTTTCAATTAATGAAAAATGAAAATGCACTCTTGTTTTTAAGTAGTCCTTTTTCACTAGATATTTGTTTATATCTTTATTGATAAAATAAGTTTTTCTGAATGAATGAATCAGTGTGCATGTTTTAAAGTATAAATTACTTTTCATTTTTCTTATTGTAACAGTTATATTCATTGTAGAGAATTTAGAAAATAAAGATAAACATAGCAATCTCTTCACAATGGCCTCTAATCTCACCTAGAGTTACAGTTGTAAGGTTTGAAATTGAGAATTACAAGTCCTCTCACGTTGTTCTTCTTTTCCAAGTACGTTTTGGTTACTGAGACCCTCAAATTCCCATATGAATTGTAGCAGCAGCTAGTCAGTTACTGCAGAGGAGCCCGCAGGGATTGTGATCGAAGCCATGTTGAGTATACGGATCGCCTTGGGGAGCACTGTCATCCCAAGAGCGCTGTCTTTTGATAGAAGAATGTGCGTGGAGTGTCTGTCCTGGTATTTAGGTCTTCTTTAACTTTTGTTTCAACAATGCTTTGAGTTTACAGAGTATTATTTTACTTTTTTCTCTTTGCCTTTATACTGAGCACAAGTGTGCAAGGTACCGGGATCAGAAGTGTATTTGAGCCCCACAACTTGCTGCCACCATGGACGCTTCGCTCTTGCTTTACCTGCTGTACAATCTTGCACAGAATAGGATCTCAGTAACTCTCTCTTGAATGAATGATTATATGATTCTAGGATGATGCTTGAGAGTCATTGTGATGATTTTTTTTTCCCCAGCCTTTCCCCAATTCTTAGCTATGCCCTTTCTCTTCCTTTCCTCCAGCCTGGGTTTCAGCATTCCTGTGGCATTGATTTTTCCTGTCTGTGGACTCTTCCTTTCACTGGTTCACGATAATGTTATATGTGGGCTGTGGAAACGTGCTAGATGTCAAGAAACAGCAAATCCATTGTATGCTAGTATTTTTAGAGTGTGTTATTGTTTTATCGATTGAAACTAAATCAGCTGCCCCTTGAACTCTCCCATGAGCTCTTTTCGCCTTCCTACAGGTGATACTGCTCTAGTTGCTGCATGGGCCCTTTCCCCAGCCTTGGTTTTGGAGTTGAGTAAATCACCATCAGTGATGCCCTCTCTTTAAAAGATGAAGAGAACATTTGCTCCTTCTCCCTGTTTGGGGACTTGTATGAGATGAGGTACCAGATAAAGAATGGAGCCCCACCTCATTCTGACCCCCACTTTTCCGTTCCTTTCTCCAGGGGAAAAGAGTACAACTCAACAGTATAAAGATTGATTGTGAGGTAATGAGATAGACAAGACAACCGATCATTTATTAAATATCCTTTCATGCTAGAAAAAAATGTATTATACACACAAACAGCACACAAATCACGGTAGTACCGTGGTTACAAACGTGGGTCAGAGTTCGAGTCCTGCTCTGGAGTGACCAGTCCTGTGAGATGGAGAAATGGTAGGTCGGCTTAGCCTCTCCAGAACTGGTTTTCTGTCCTGCAGAGACTGGGCTCCCTAGGCGTCCCCCACCCGTAGAGGTGCTGTGGGGTGTAAATGATGCGCGTGGGCAGCCTGAGCACAGCTGCTCATTCCTCGTAAGTGCAGGATAGCATAGCTTTTGTGGTGACGGCTATATGACCGCCCCGTGTACACTCTCAGTGCTCTGAAGGGATGCCTTGTGGTTTGGAGATGGGATTCTCACTTCTGTAAATACCCAAGGATATGGTTATTGGGCCCTGCTGATTTGAATCTATTCTTTAGAAAGTACATATTGTAGATATATTTTTCAAGCATGCATGCTTTTTTCTTTTACTATATAAGTTCTACCCTCTCATCTCTTGGTGTGACTTTTCATGGAATTCAGGAAACAGTCTTAAGCTACCTGCCTCTTCACACTTCTCCGTAGTGGTTTCCTTCCCTGACTAGAAGAGGGTTTTGCATAGGAAATTTTCTTTGTTCCCCTTTTCTTGGAGTTTGTCTGTCTGCCCATCTTTTACCTCTCAATCCGTCCATTTATCTACCCACTGATTATTCTGACATGTTCCAAAACGCATTTCAGGCAGCTTACAGAAGAACCGATATCAAATAAACAGGTGAGAAAATGGGGCCAAATTCATACAGTGAGGCTAGGAGACGAGCCTGTGTGAGGGTTGTAGGCGTGAGACACACGCCTCTACCCTGTGACTTACAAGATGGACAGCAAGAGTGTGCCTGAGGCTGCCAGCAGACACAAGGATACAGGGCTTGTGGGAGATGCTCACTGGCTGTGAAATAAATAAATGGCTGAGCTACTTAGGCTTAGAAGAATATTTTGAGTGTCTTCCAAAATCAGAGAATTGCATCTTTTATTTTGTGAGAGTTCTACGTATAGTTGGTTACATTCTATACCTGGAAGTTTCTCCAAAACTCCTCCCCACGTGAGTCCCATGGCTCGGGATTGGGGTGGTTCTGCTCATTGACGGGAGTTGGCCAGAAACCGAAAATGACAGCCTCAAAGGAGCCTGGGATTTGTCAGTTATGTTTTGTCAGTTCTGTAGAGTTCAAAAAATGCTTTCACAGTTTCTCTCCATCTGAGGTGGCAGCGTGCTCTCTTACCAGCATCAGGAGCTCAGGGCCACGTGATGGTGGGGGCTGACTGCACTGCCGTCAAGACAGCTGAGCTAGTCACTGCAGGTGTGGTTCTTTTACATACGGCATTTCATGTTCTTTACTAGAATTTTTCAAAAGGAAGTTAATTAACTGAGTTAATTAACATTTAATAAATGTGATCTTTGTTGAAAAAACACTTATAGGCAGAATATAAGTTGTGAAGACTTTAAAAACGGTTTCATTACTGAAATTTCATTTGGGAAGATACACAGTTTATCTTATAAATGCCTCTCTTTTAAAGTAATAAAGAAACAAGACAGAAAATGCAGAGGATGATTTCTGTTCTTCCTCTCGGCTTGCAGGTCCCCTCACCCCCAGTAGCATCCATCCAGACACCATCACTGACACTGGCCGTGCTCAGAACTGCCTCAGCCCTGAAGACACTGCTGACAAATAGAAGGGGGCCGCGCCCTGTTACAGCTGGTGCTCTTACTTTGTGGGTCCTTATGTAACTGCGTGGTGTTAATCAGGATCGCCCGTTGTACATTGTGTGACGCTGCTGCCTTGTCTCCTAGCTACTTGTTTCTCTAAGTATTCATGTATTATTCTCCAATGCGTGGTACTACACACCTGAAAATGCTTTTTTCAGATGAAAAAGAATGTGCATTTAAAATAATAAGTCTGAAAAAGGGGGCAAAAGGGGCTATCCTGGTCCCGCTAATCAAAGATAATAATTAACACGTTAACGTCTTTTTTCTATCATTTTGTCATTGAGTATCACCTCTGTCATAAAAAACCAGAGAGCACTCTGTGCCTGTTTTCTGTGTGGACACCTCCATTTTCCATTCGGCTTTTTATATGTTTTTCTACAATATTCTATCTCCTCTGGCATGATTTTTGATGACCAGTATAGCATTCTGTCTTGTGGAGGCATCGTCCATTTTACTTCGGACTTAAATAAACTTTTAAATTCCAAGTATACTTAACTGAAATACAGAAAAGAGAACTGTGGTGGTACAGGAAGGCCCCTAACTCCCTTCCCCTTATTTCCTGAGAGTAAAAGCTGTTGAAAATTGGTATATATATTTCATGACCTTTATGCCTATGACATACATATTTACACACATATGAGAATTCTATGTATACCTGTGTGTATATAAGCTTTATTGAAAAATAAGGCCACACTATATGTTTTTCTGCAGCTCGCTTTATTCACTCAGGTGTATATCATAGACGTCCTCCCGCTAAAGACTCACCCGGTCCTTTCAGATAGATTGGAGGGGTCTCCTGAGGTGCGGCTGTGGTCTCTTGTCCACGCACACTTTTGGTGGGAGAATGCTGTGGACAAGGCCCTGGACCACGGTGAAACGCCGGCTCCCTCAGTGCTCGCAGCTCGCCGTGATTTACCGCATCATTGTTTTGATGGTGGACAGTTAAGTTTTCTCCATTTTCCACTGTCAGAAAGGATGTTTGAATGGGATCCTTCTTGTACAGACATTCCTGTGATCTTGAATGAGTATTCCTTTAGTTAAGGCTTCTTGAAATTTAGTCTCTGGATGTGACATTTACATTCATCACAGACTCCTTTCAAGTGACTCTAGAAATTCCTTCTCCATTGGGGCATGAAAAGATGCACAATTACTTATGTAACCAATTCTCTATTGCTGGATATAATTTCACTTCAGTTTTTCTTCTCACCATTGTAAACAGTGCTGTGTAAATGCCCTGACTGATACATCTTTTTGGACTGAATTTTACTTTTTCCTAAAGGAAACGATTCCTAGAAGTGGTGTTGAGTCAGTGTGTACGTACGTTTTTCAGAGTTTACATATCCATTGACATGTCGTCCTCCGAAAATGTCGCTCATGGTTTGTTCTCCCACAGATGGACACTAGCTAGAATATCTATTAAAAATATTTGCGCATATGATGAGCAAAAGTGCTTTTTCATTATTTTAGTTTGCACTTGATGACCAGTGAGGTATTGAGCATTTTTTACTCATTAGCGATTTGAATTCTTTAAAATGAATGATTCCTTTTGTCCTTTGCACACACTTAAGTGAGGGACCTTCTTGTTGCTTTTTGACAGCTCTTCGTATGTTATGAACATTAACTTCTTGTCTTCATCAACATGTATCACAGAGCTTTTTCTTGTCATTTCTTGCCTTTCATATTGTTCAGGAGGATTTTTATTTTGGTTGTGTCTGAAAATATTCTTAAGATAGTAAATGTCTTCCTTATGGGTTTTATCTCTGACATTATTCTTAGAAATACTTTCTTATAATTGAATAATTCTCTTCTGTAGGTTTTTTTTAATCTCTAAGATGGGGATGATAGTAGTACTTGTTAATCTAAGGGTAAGTTGAGTTAATATGAGCAAAGTGTTGTATTTGCTGTTATTAGTACTTTTTAATAGTTACATCACGGTCTGTAATTTATCTTGTGGTCCTTATGAGAGGAATAGAATTTATTCTTTCCAGGTGATTCTCTGATTGTCCCAGGACAATTATTGAAGTCATACTTTTCTCTTTGATTTGAAATACCACCTGTACAAATTACTTATGTACACTAGAGTCTCTTTTTGAGATCATGGTTCCCTTCTGTCAATCTGCCTTACTTACTCCAGCACCATATCTTACATATTGTAAAACTTTATTTAATAATTGTCAGTCTGAATTTTTTTTGATTCTTTTCTTCCATCCCAAATTTTCTTGTCTAGTATTATGACTTTATTATTCCTGAAGAATTCCAAAATATTTTGTTAAAGTTAAAAAAAATCAGATTGGATTTTTCATGGGATTTTTTAGTAAGTTTTGAATTATTTAATGAGAACATACATCTTTACAAAACTGCTTTCCTCCATGCAATTTGTTGATGTCTCTATATTCACACATCTTACTTTACCCCCCAGGACAGTCCTGAAGTTTCTCCATTTAGAACATGGGCATTATATTTGAATTTATTCCAGATTGTTTATGTTTTTGTCAATTTTGTAAGTGAGAATTTTTTGCTATTATATTTTTAAATGCTTAAAACTGACATTTAGAAAGGAAGATTCGGTTTGTAAATACTCACTTTGTAACTTGTCATTTAAACTTGTAAGTATTAAGTACTTGTTCCAGAATCCTTTCTTTTTTTGTTTTTAAAAATTTGTATCCAAGATTCTCAAAATGGTCATAGCTAAGTAGTACAGGTGGGGAGACAAATGGAGAGAGGTAGTGTGGCTCATGTACAAACTGTGAGCAGTTTCATGGCTGCCTTTAGGCTGGAGGAGCCACAGAAGAGCCCAGGTTAGACCAAGGATGGCTTTGTATGCACTTGAAAGCCAGCTTTCCTGCCTGTATGGAGAAGCCTGGTGGGCGTGGCAGGTAGATGATCAAGGTCTGATCAAGGTCATTGGCTGCACAGAGCACTGTGTCTGTGAGAACTGGTGACCGTTGCCATGGGAAATGCTTGGTACCAGGAACACTGCAGGGGAGCTGGGGAGCCTGTGTGTTAAGGATTTTCCAGTCCTGGGAGTGGGAAGATCAGACTCTGCATTCAACTCTGAGTTTGAATTCATCCTCTTTAGTTTACTAGTCCTCTGACTTTTGTCAAGTTATACATCCTGTTTGAGCTCCTGCTTTCTTGTCTCTCTAAACAGGAGAATTACGGCCTGCTGCTAGAGTGTTTGATCATGGTAAATGATTTGTGTCTATAAGATGCCACGTACAGTCACAAGCTCAGTGAGAAATGAGCTGTCGCCTCTTCTTCTGCAACTCAGTGCTCGATAAGTCATCAGGGGAAAGCAAGTCCCTAATTTGTATGTGGTGCAAGGAAGAAAAAAACTAACGTCTTGCCTTTCCATGGCAGTACTCTTACTTCTTTGCTTCATGTACCTCTTTCCTCCTTTTACTCTCCCCTTTCACCTCCTCCACCAAGAGCCTGAGACTCTCTCAGAACACTAGATACAAATTAATTTTAATGTTGGCTCATCCCCATGAAATGACAGTCACATAAAAAAAGTTTACACATCCCAGACTTGATTGTATTTGACTTACACACACACACGTGCACACACACACACACACACACACACACACATCAGGTTACTTCCCATTGCTGAGGGAGAAGGGCCACTTTTTCTGAGTTTTCATTTACTGAGAGTGAGAGCAAAGTCTCTTAAGCAAAATTTCGCCTGGGTTTGTGCATGATTTTTTAAATTGGATTTCTGCTTTGTGTCCATAGAAATATTCTCCTATTAGAAGAGAGGAAGTGGAGACATAGATATTCTGCTGAGATATTGGTGTTATCATATTTGAGTTTTAAACGACTTTAGACAGCATAGAATCGTAACTTTTTATGGGTGAGAATCCATGATGGTGTAACTTGGACAATAACCTAGGTCTCCTGCCGTCATGTCCATGCGGGTGAAGAGGCAGCTGGGTGGGAGATGGCAGGAATCCTTCTTGCTTGATTTCCAGGGTCTTGTTAGTTTTCATTGCTCAACTGCCTTTAGTTTATGTCCATGTGGCCTCTCATGGGAAGGTCACTATGTCTTGAAAGACTGAGTTACTAATCAGCAAAAAGCTCTGGACCCACTCATATTTTCCAGAATTTTTCTGCTGACCTGCTGACACTATATATAAATGAGACCTAACAAACTACTGGATATAAAATCTTTATTGTTATCATTTGCCCTCGTGTTCCACAGGAATGGGGTGCTGTCTCAGGCTGTCTAAGGCTAGATCTGAATAAAAATAGGGTGATAGACTGTGCTGCTGGACCCTCCCCAGTCGAATGGGATTTCAACCTTAGTTTTTAGAATCAGGCATATGAGTTCAAATCTTGTCTTTACCAGTTACTAGCTTTATGACCTTTGGGAAGTAACTTTACTGTTTTGAGTTCCAATTTTCTTTATCTGTAAATAAGTTCAGTATTTATTTTAGGGTGTTTGTTTTAGAATTGAATGAGCTAATTCCCTCATTTATTCCTCAAATACTGATCACATGGTTCTATGCTGGTGCCTTAGTAGTTGATTACTAAGGGACTCAGCAGTGAGAATGGGGGTGGGGCCCCCTGGATCATAGAGCTTATATTCCAGGATATGCTTGTAAAAGACTGGATTGCAGTGGATTTTTAGTAAATGTCCATTCCCTTCCTAATCCCCATTGATTGTGTATATATCATTATAATAATACATGCACAATTTTTTTTGCAATTTATATCTCTTTGTAGTATTTAAAGAATGTAGCTATAACAAAAATATGTGAAATAAAATGATTTGAATTTTATTTTCCTTTCAATAAGCAAAACAAAATAAAATAGAAAAGAAAAGAAAAAGTATTGAAGGAGTAGAAATAATTTTATTTCCGTGGAATCAATCCCTATGTTAGGTTTTTCCATTGTGTTGTTAAACAGCATATAAAATTGACAGGTTGTGACGTCAGTGTTGATAGCTAGGTGAGTATAGTTTCTTTTTGTTGTTGTCTTTGATGAATTATTTGCACTAGATCATAAATGATGTGCATGTTGCATATTGGAAATGAGGAAACAGTGGAGACATACTAACTCCAATGCAGTCATTTTGTTACCGAGTCCAAACTCGTTCTGCTCGCCTCATGACAGGCCAATAAACCGGGAGATGAGGTGTTGGAGCAAGGAATAGTGACTTTATTTGCAAAGCTGGCAGACCCAGAAGACGGCAGAATGATGTCCTGGAGAACCATCTTCCCCAAGTCAGAATTCTGTCTCCTTTTATACTAAAAAGGTGCGGGGATGTGGTTGCTTGTTGCAAACTTCTTGCTGTATGAATTGTTTGTCCTTTGAATCCGCTGTTCTTGCAGCTGTCCATGTGGATTAAATCATGGTGCCCCTGTAAAACCTCCAAAAAAACAAAGGTTATTCTCTTTTTTGCAACTTGCCATCTCTACAGAAGTGCAGATGAGCTAACATTTTTAAAGATCAGGGCCAGGAGAATAGGCTTTCCTGTAGATTTCAGGCTAAAGGAAACTTTCTTTTACAAATCCTGCAGAGCTACCAAGTTTGAGCCTAGAAAACAGGGCACATGTTTAAAGCCAAAGGAACAAATCTAACATAGAGTCAAAATTGTTCTTTTTTATTACAATTCCCTTTTCAGCTTCATAGATAATTTTAGTAAGAAACAGCAGAAATTTTGTATTTTTGCTTCTTAATAACCGATTAGTGGGCCAACTACATTTTTGTGAGTAGGGATGCTGTGCGGGCATTGGGGTCACAGCAAACTCTTGTTGTGGGTGGCCGACCCTGCAACATGTGTGATGCCCCGTGAGTGTTGGTGAGGGTCCCAGTAGCCAGGGGCTCTCTTCAGGAACTAGCATATGGGCATTGACCTCTGGAGACCTCTTTTTCGGCTGCAGGAATTTTTTTCAGATACTGCGATTGAAAAATCACTCCAGCTGGGGTTAATTAGGGAAAAAAGGAAAAGGAAAAGGGTTTGGAGTAGAGTTGAAGAGTAGGACATAAGATCACGGAGACTGAGTGCTTGGCAGCCGAGCCTTGGTAGAGAGGGGAGCAGAGGTGGGGAGGGGCCTGGCTCCGGAACCAGCTCCTAAACCTGTCCCCGCACCCAAGCCACATGGCTTTTAATTGGCCTGGGCCACCTCTCTGGGCTGGATGTCAACCTGGGTAGAACCTTGAGAATCGATGGTAAGGGGTGGGCACCACTCACCTAGGGGGTCACTGAGGACTTCGTTCAATCCACAGTACCTTTTCTGGTCATGTGTCTTCACTTGTCCTTTATCTCAGGATCTGAGTAGGAGGAGCAAGGAACTCAGTGAGAGATCCAGGAAGATATCCGACTGTGTTAAGAGAGGACAGAAAATGTGAAACGGGGAGTGAGGAAACTTGCAGCAAAGTAAAATGACTTTACAACTACTGCACAGAGCTGCAGGTGTGAGAGAGCCTAAGCCTGTCTCAGAGTGCAGGGGACAAGTGGGAAGGAATGGCAAAATTTCCACTGTCAATTGAAATTTTGTTAAATAGCCTGCTACTCTTGTTTGTATCACTTGAATGAATGCAGGCAGATTTCTGTGGGTAATTTCAGGTTCACTCAAACCCACCAGCTCCTCTTGACCCCATCGGGGATGGGCTTTCTCAAACACAGTGCCCCTCCTGCTTGGGTGGGCCACGCTGCTGGTCCTTGCCTGGGGCCGGGCTGCTGCAGGGCACTGAATCCCCGAGGCACGGCCTGTGAGACACGACAGGAACATCTCTGCTCTTGACTGGGGGCCTCCGATTCCCCTGCAGTGTAAGAATGCCGGTGACTGAGTTAGAAGCATGCTTCCAAGCTGTCCTTGTCTTCGGCATCCCGAAGCGGAGCCGGGAAGCTTCCGAATTTCTCCAGAATGCGGTCTACATTCACCTTCGGCAGGTGAGTGTATGTCCTTATAGAAGTTGAGGAATAACTGCAGTTTTCCTGGAACGTTCTCACCACTAGTCCATCTGATTTTTCTGTGCTAGGATTCAGTATGGCCTGCTAAAAACTCTGGAGTCAGGTCTTGAAACCCTGATGAGGAGGATTATTTATTTCATTTCCCTATATGATAGACTTTTACTTTTAAAATTCAGAATTTTTGTTTCTTTCAGGAATTTTTGGGGGTGTTGGAGAATCAACTTTGCTCTTACCATCTTTGTGACCTGTCGCTTTGTGCCTCTCAACTGTCTTCTGTCACTTGTGAGGCGGTTCCATTTGTGACCCTGTCAGGGTTGTTCATTTTATAAAACACAAAGCCTGTAAAAGTACTTTTACTCCGAAGGCATTCCACAAATACTCCTTTAATCTGGGTGTGGTTTTAAGTAGACAGAATCATTAGAACATGACATTGTAGGTTGCTAGTGCAAAATCCCCAAATCAATAGTCTAGCTCAACATCTAAAATCTTTCTAATCTTCCTTGGATTTGTATAGATAAGTGAAGCAGTTTGCAAAGAACTCAAGACCAGGTTTAGAATACAGGCTGGTGTAGCTCAGTAGGTCCATCGAAGCTGATGCTCTGTCAGAGGATGGGGCCAAGGGGAGAGGGCTGGTCCTGCCCTCCCTGTGCTGACAGTTTCATGGCAAAGACTTTCACCAGGTGAAGAACTTGGAGTTTCTTCTAGGAACAGTGGGTCTGAAAAGAGTCCAAAAAGCACGGGAGTGACACAATCCCATTTGTATCAAGTAGGGGAGAGTGGCTGTGTGGCCACTTGGGAGACTCGTGAGTCCAGGTGGGCAGTGTTGGTGGCTTCCTCTTGAGCGGTGGGACGGTCAGTGTGTAAAAGCGAATAGATTGAAGGCATGTTAAGATGGTAAAAAGGAAAGGATGAATGCTGTCTGTGAATGTAGGATGGAGTAAGGCCAAGGTTTCTGTGTGGATTAATGAGGTAAATCATGGTCCTGCTTTGCTGTGAGGAGGGAAAGCTGCAGAGGGAGTTCTGGGGGAAAACTGATGAGTTCAGCTGTGGGTAAGGTGAAAGGCTGTTAAATGTGTGGTCTGGGAGCTCAGGTGAGAGCCAGTAGTGAGTAATGGGAGGGGAGAGGGACTTTCAAATCATTTTGTCTTGTGAATATACAAATAAGTATGGGTAATGACACACTTAACACCTCTATATTCGGGATTTAAAGCCCAATAACATTTTGCTATACTGACTGCAGAGTTTCTTAATTTTTATTAATAGAAAGAAAAAGAAACCAAATAGTGGAGTTAATGAACATCTTAGAGTTGATGTGTGTCCTTGTATGTATTTTGATACCTCATCTGTTTATACCCATAATCTACAAAAAGTTAGCTTGCTTAGCATAAGAGTTAAACAGAGGGCCTTGACACACACTGTTTGGGGTTAAAGCTGATCTTCTTGGGCAAATTATGTAGCCTCTCTGTGCCTTAGTTGCATCTTCTGTGACTGCCCCCGGGCCCCTCATCACAGCTGATTTCCTAGACTCGATGTTGGGAGGGAGGCTGCTGAAGGGAGTAAGAGGTGGCAACTGCTAGGGATACTGAAGAGAGAGACAAAAAAAAGGTTAAAGCCGATAAACTGGGTACAATTACCCTCAAAAGAGTAAGAATCCCTCAGTGTTTTGAGCCACTTAGCGTAAGGGAAACAAAATCACGTGGATCCAAAGCTCTTGAGCATATGAGTATTGTGGGTGGGAGGGTTTCATTATAAAAGTGTTGAGAAATGACCTCTTCGTTTCCCTTGACTTTCCAAGTAAGTATGGGGAGCAGAAGCGAAAACCCCCTGCTTCACAGTTGAAGGTGCTGTTTTGTGCAAAATTGACCAAAGTTTGGAGACCAGTCATCAGCGTTGCTGGCAAATGAAGAGGCTTCTGTATGGGGTGGGGCACTTACTGTGACTTCCAGGTGACCTGCTGGCTGGGGGCTGTGAGGTGGGCAGTAGGTTTGCAGGGTGACCTGGGCATAATCCCTTGGTCTTAGGCTGCTGGTCTGACTAGCAGGCCTGGGCACCCACAGTCCTAATGGGGCTCCTCGGGGTGTGGCCTGGGACACCTGCTGTGCTGGGGGCGAGAGTAGGGCTCCCCGGAGTGGGTGTCTCTGCGAAGAGTGGAAACATCCTCCTGCATCGGAGAAGAGTCTCTGAGCAGGGGGCCGGATGCACTGGCAAGACCAGCTTGAGCACGGAGGTTTCGGGGAGCCGGGATTCATACAGTGGCCCGAATAGCCTTGTTCCTGTGAAACTGGAGGGAAAAGATGCTGAAAATGCATGCTAATTTCAGACCCTGTGGTGGGTCATGAGTGATGGGAAAGACTGGTCAGGCAGGAACAAGAGAGCCCTGTGGGTATCCCAGTTGGGGTGTCACACCGGAGGGAGAAGCAGAGTTATAGACTTTGTCACTTATTATCTGTGTGACTTTGAGCAAGATCACCCCACCTCTCTCTATATATATCTTCATCTGTAAAGTGACAGAGTGACAAGCTCGTGTCATCAGAAGGCTTAGTTAAGCTCTGATCCTCTTTGTCCAGTCCTGTCAGTGCTGCCCTGCAAGGTTCTGCAGCGGCTGCTCTTACCCTGAGATGGGAGGGCGTGGAAAGACATTGTAGCACCCGAAGGCAGGAAGGGGTTGCTTTAAAAGCAGACATGTAGCCTCCTGCAGCTGCAGACCTGCAGGCAGTTTGGTTGACGGTCGTGGAGAGGACTTTGTAGGCCTTAGCATTGTCTTAAGACTTGTTTTCCCTTGGGGACCTGATTTGCCTTTGCAGATTAATGTTGAAGATTTGGGCTTCTGGCAAAGCTGTTTTCAGAGATGGGTATATAAGTAATATGTCGTATAAAATAAAATGTTTTCATTTAATATGTGGGACTTCGCAGCTGTTGGGAACAGCTCTGTTGGCCTGGTCTCCACGGAGGACACTAGTGGTCAGCAGAGCGTGCGGGAGGGCAGGCAGCCAGCCCTGCTTCTGCGGGGGCTTCTCCCCAGCAGGGCGCTCTGCTGCATTGACTCTTCTCTGAGTTTGGTTGCCAGATGAGCAGACAGCAAAGTAGTGAGTTCTGGTGGGATTGTATAATGACAGGAAGAAAGATGGAGCCGTGGATTTTCGTGACTAATACACGCTTTTGGTTCCTGTGTGTCCCTTTACAGAATTGACGATTTGTGTCTATTCTTGCACTTGATTGAAATAAACGTGGAGCCTTAAAGTTAAGAGTTATGTTTTATTTGTCGGGAGGACTCGAGCCAGGATGACCGCCTCTCAGATTACACTGAGGGACTACTCCCAAGAGTAGGGGAGAAGCTAGGATTATATAGGAGCTTTATAACAAAGACCAGGTAGTTGAAATAATAAGATTGCTTGTTATCTAAAGAAAGCAGGTATCTCAAGTTCAAGTGTTTAGTGCTTATCCATGTATGGGATAAAGCAATCATTTGGGTCTTTGAATCCATACATTTGACAAGCACCTAGCTGTCTAGGGCCAGTATCCTGTTCTTTCTTATTCTGAGTCCGCTCAGAGGCACCACTGTGAGTGGCTGAGAGGCTGGGCTGCAGGCATGTCCTCGCTGGGGGATGGCGGCAGCTACTGATGACTTGGTTTCAGCATCCTTTGTTTACTGACATGGTTGCAGTATTTTCATTCACAGTGTGGTATTTTCATTCACAGTGCTCCCCCTTGTTCCTAAATTCGACCAATATTTTGAGAGACATTTCAAGACCAATTTTGTCCCACGGTGCTAGGATGGCTCATATCCTAGTTCAGGTGAAGAATCCTCTGAGCTGCCATTCAAGGTGTTAGGTTATTTTTCAGGCCCTGTTGATACTGAAAGTTCTCTGGATCGCCTGTCTTCCTAGCCTTTTTTAATCCAGAAAATGTTTTCCCTTCGTTGTTCATTCCCATACCTCGAATCACACTATTATATTTACTTTATGCAGGGTTATAAGTTTTATCTATTTCTTCAAGATGTTTAGCCATCATCAATCTTGTAGGCCTAGTTACACATTGGGAAATGTAAGAGAGAACAATTATATAAAATAGACAGTATATAACTACTACAGCTAGTAACATTAATAAAGTCACGAGTAAGAATTTAATAGTCGAGAAGTTATATTCTGGGGTAAAATTTTGCTTGTATTTCTGATTGAGTCTGAGTGATCTTACGAGGAAGTTCATATTTAAGATCAGGCTCAGGGAAGTTATTAATTGGCCAGGTGATGTCTCCCACCATGTAAGATCAACAGTGGCCTAAATAGAACTATAATTTCTTTTTAGAATAACGTTTCTGAGGGCTATCTAGTTAGAGACTTGGAGTAGGGAAACCCACCAATGTAACACAGAAGTAATAGACATAATTAATTTACCATAACCTTAACAATTGGAGTAGTTCATAATCTAAGGTAGGAGAAATTATCACAGTAATTGGTATACAGGCCTAGTCCGGTGTCTTGGGTCAGCTGTGTACCTCAGATGTCGTCTTCTTCTCATCCTGGCCTGGTAGCTTTTTCTCCAATTGGGCATTGCTTAAAGCTGAGCAGTGCTCTATTGGCCATTGCACTGCAGGGGATGTTTCTTATAGGAAATGATTCTGAATGTCCGTTTCCTTCAGTTTTGGTGTGTATGGTCTAGTTAAGAGTACCTGATAAAGGGTCCTTCCATTCAGGTTGTAGACAGTTCTTTAAGTCATGCCTGTTCCACTATGTATAATCCCCTGGCTGCAGGTCATGGGGCTTTGGAACTTTACCCAAAGTTAGATTACTGAGCTTCAGAAACAAAGCTAGGGTATCCTTTCAATAATTCAATTAAACTTTTCAGCAATGTTACATAACAGCAAGGAATGATCTGGGAAGTGTCTTACTAAATATAGACCTCAATTAACGAAACTAGAGTTTAATATCCACTAATATATAAACTTTTTTCTCTATAAAGTGACCATCATTTTTCTCAAATATAGCCAAGTAAGGATTAATTTGTTTACAAGTTAATTCTGATTATTTGATCATATATGCTTTTTTAAATTGGCTGTGTTGGAAGTTTTAATAAGGAGTCTAAGGGTAGAAAGTTAATAAGGTTTTCTAAGGCCAGGAAAGCCACGTCAAGAGCTTGACATGGATTTCTGCCGTACAGATTTAGGTAAATACTTTTCTCTTTAAAATCCTTAAAATATCTTTAGATTCCTATATCTATTAGGAGATGATCTTCCTAATTTGTCTGATAGAGCCACTGGGGACCTAAGAGTTTTTAGTCTCTTGAGGGCTCAGATAGAGAGAAAAGATAACTCTTCCAAGGCTGCTTACATAGGTATAATTTATCAAATTGCTGTGAATCATAAGTAGCTTAAGGAGAAGAGTTTCTTTATGTCTGAGAAACAGGTTTAAAGCGAGTAGTATTTCAGACAAAATCAAAAATTATTACCATATTCATCATTTTACTCAGTCCCATGTAACTAATTCTTTTAATCAGAGTTTTCATTAGACCTTTAAAATTTCTTACCCAGTTTAGTTCAGTGCTATAGTTTGAAATTTATTAGAAATCAGTAAATCTCCTTGAAGATCATGCATTTTACAAAATCATCAGAAGAAAACAATTAACTGTCTATAAATGACAAAAGATTTAAAAGCATGGTTAAGCACCATTACACCATAATTGATAATGTAACCTGGTCACAATAACCAGAATTATGAATGGTAACATTTCAGATATACCAGAATTTTAGGGAGTCCATATAATTTCTGTAATATCTATATTAATAATATTTTCTCATACAATATAACCTAGGAAGATTTATGATTCATTTGACAATACCATGTTATTTAACATGCCAAATGAAACTTAGTTGTTTAAAATCTCTCTTTGGGATGTTTCAGGGGCCCTCTGTAGCATCCCAAACTTAACTGGAGATTAAAAGAACTTTAATTAGAAATTGATATCTGGGGAGCTTTTTGAAAGATTTCAAAACACTTGGTCAGATAAACATATAGATCACTGTAAAGTAGTACTTATTCATTAAAAAGGTAATACGTCAAATGTAAAGGCAGAACAAGTCAGTTAAGTGTTATAAGAAGTTTTACAATTTGTTACTGAAGGTGGATTATCATTTTAAGAAAATTTTGTCCTCTTAACTGTGAGAAAACCAATTCTAGTCTTGTACCAGCTTACTCCTAATATTCATTTACTTTGCACAAGTTGATTCTAAACTTGGCCAATTCCGACCACGTACAAAACTCTTTCCTCAGGTTTCCTCTTCCACAAGACTTCCACAGCTTTCTATATTCATATTAGTGTGTCCTTCATTTTCTCTTCCATTCAGAAGTAACCAGCTTCAGTACAAAGTCACTATTTTTCATTAACAAAATATAATTCCATTCGTTATATCTTCCCTTACACATTTATCTTACTTTCCTAGGATAATGAGATCTTTCCCTTAATAATAGAGACTATTTCAGGATGGCACCAATCATTTATTCATATTTCTAAACAGCTTTAGTTTCTCTGTAAGAGGAAGTTAAATGTTATGTAATTCATATTTCAATCTTAATTTATCTGAAAATGGCATAGCTATTTAATAAAATCCTATCATTTAACTTAATTTAGCACAACTCTAGAATTTAAAGATAGTAAACATTCAGAGATTATGTTAAGCATACATTTTAAAAATGTATTTGAAAGAATTTACCCAAAGTTCTCATCTCATTTGCATTAAATTTACTTAAAATTTTACCACACCACATTAGTATTGTTTTTTTTTTTTTGACAAATCTACAATGGATGTAAAAGGATCTTATTTGACTTTCATTAAACCTAGGTACAGTAAAGGTATTATACTTATTATTGATGAATTTAAAGATGTCTATATTAATTAGAACATACTTAAACAATACTTAATATCAAGTATTATCTTAATATTGAATATTTTCCAGTACACGTGAACCTGAAGGTCAATTTGGTCAGTTTTTATTTTAAAAATACTTAATTTGTAACCTATTATTTTTTACATCAATTAAGCACAGCTCTTTGACTTTGTTTTTTGTATTTTTTTTTTCGGTGTATAAATATCTCACATCTATAATGTGTATGCCAGCTTATAAAGAGACAAAAGCTAGAGATCTCATAGCTTCACTTTAAAACTTACCTATGAGATAGGGATAATAATAGTTGGAGTAAGCTGAATTTGCTTGCTCAAATCACTAAGGCTTACTATTTATGAAACAGACATAAAAGATTTCTTGACAAATCTGAAGGACCTGTCAGAGTTCTCAGTTCTAAAATGCGAAAACTTTCTTTGGCCTTAAGTTTTATCTCGTTGAGCTAATTAGGTTCACACCTATGTCACTGCTGTATTTACATTTCTGATCTGCAAGACAAAGACACATGTGTCCAGTTCTCCAGAGAACTGCTCTGTCACCCAGGCCCAATTGCATCTCCTTAATTTGCTTTTTTGAATCAGTGTGAAGAGCTGTAAACAAAGAATTCCATGTGTTAAAACTTTAAAGTTTACTTTATCTTGTCTTCCAAAGCTTGCATAAGGCATTAAGTAAGGTCTCTTTCCCTTGAATTATAAGTTAAACTCAGGGTAAACCTCTTATTATACTTTTTATTAGCCACTGAATATTAGTTTTTAGTTTTACGTTATATTGGACGGCTTGTGTAACTCTAATATTTTCCTTTACTTTGTTCAGTCAATATTTTCTGAGGGACAAATATGTGCCCAGCCTTATAATACCAAAAAGGGGAAGCGTTTTTCCATTGAAACATATCTATCCCACAACATAATTAAGTAAAAAGTTTATATAAAGCTGATTTAAATATACCGATTTTACAAACTTTTATCTCAAATTTATTAACTCTTACAGCTTTAATTTTAATATTTATTAGGTTTAATCAATAGTTCTTATTTCTAGAAGGAGTGCCAGAAGCCTTTTTGTTTGTTTGTTTTTGTGCATTGTATCTAATTTAATAGAAAAGTCTCTGGAATTCACAAGTTTGAGCCAAAGGGCTTACACCCTTCTCAATGTTTAATTTGATTAATTGATCTGTTGTCCCAATCACTGATGAAGTATCTCAGTATACAAATATATATATATATGTATATTTTAGCCCTATACATTCATACATACATATTAAACCGTGGTAAATAAAATGGACTTGTTTGAACTTTAATGTTGGGGGGCAGTAGGTGATCTCTTTGGCCCTTTTTTTTTAACTTTACGTAGTGTAGTATCAAAATCTTGTATCTAAATCCAAAATTGTCCATTTTATTTATCTCATTCAAAATAACAACATAAAAATATTTATCCATTTGGGATAAGCCCCTTAACTTTTTTTTTCATTAAGAAAAAATCGAAATTTTTACAATCCTCTTTCCAGTTATTCAACCTAATTAACATTAATTGTTCTAAATTTTTATTAGCATCTCTAAAATCATTGATGCGAAAGGAAAAACACAAATGTAGCTTTTCAAACCAGGTTTTTTTTTAAACTAAGTTCTTAGGTTAAACATTAGATATATTTTTCTACCTTTAAACTTGATTTTAATACGTACCAAGAAAACAGCTGTTTATATTGAGAGCTCTTTCAACTTTCACCAATTTAAAAGTTTTTCCAAATTAAAGGATCCATCATATGGCCATCAATTTATATATATATATCTCAAAACCAAAAAGATGAAGAGGCTTTTCCACATGAGAGTGGGGGTGTTGCCTAAATGAAATTCAAAAGTTTACTCTCCAAAAGCTAAAGGCCTTTGTGGTCCAGGCTGATGCGAAAAAGGTTAAGATGGCAAAATGTCTAAAAAATGGTACAAACAAAGGATTGTTGAGAATCCCAATTCATTTGCGTGGCCACCATATGTGCACAATACTTGTACCTTTCGCATGGCAGAGTCCAAGATTTCCTTTAAAAAAAAAGGAAACACATATATACATACATATACACACACAAAATACCCAAAGAAATAAAAACGTTTATATTACAAGGACACAGGAAGAGAAATCCAAGTTCCCATAAAGGGGATTTTGTTTTTATAAGTTCAGAATTCCAAAAAATATTTTTATCAGGCCTGCTTAGTTACTTTCAGAGTGAGATTTTTTTTCTAGTTCCTAATTAAAGTTGTAAGTTTTCTATGTATATAAACCTGGCTGGGATATTAGTTGGAGGTTGGCAATCTGTCATTTATTTTTCTTTTCTTTTCTTTTTTGTTTGAAAGTTCTGTGCCCCATTCTAAGGCCGGGTTGTCAGAATAAAATTGCTAGTAAGATTTCCCGCAGGGACAACTCTGTGGCATGAAGTCTTTTCCTCTACCACTCTTTCAAGTTTCTCTCTCACCCGAGAAAGCTATTATCAGCCAGGAAGAGGGTCCCATTTTTGGAGTTGAAAGTTTCTTCATAAGAGTTTTACTTTTATCCCAAAATATTCAGTGGAGTTAACTAAATTGAGGAAAGCATTAGACCAGTCTCCTACCTAGCCACTCAGTCCTGATCCCAGTGTCTTTCAACTTGGAACCAATCGGGACGTCTCCACTGGGTGAGTATTTTCCAGGTATCTTTCCAACAGCCCCACCTCAGGTGTCTCCTCAAGGTGGGTATTTCCTGTTACCTTCCAACAAGGCCCCACCCAGCATGTCTCCACTGGGTGGGTAATTCCCCCCAGTCTCTTTCAACTGGAGGGCCAGGTGCCTGGATACACTGCCAAATAAAACTCAGGATCATCAATCAATATTGGAGATCCGAGAACCAGGACAGGCTCACCCAAATTCATCTGGACTCCCTGAGGAGGCATATGGGCATAAAGGGCCACTGATGGTACCAAGGCTCCGGTTAATCAGAGAGTCCAGGTGGAGAGAAGTCTGCTCTGGGTCCCTTCATGGTGGCCAAAACTGTTGACTGAAATACATGTTCAGCCTAAAAGTTTAGAGTTAAGTTTAATTTGGCGGGAGGACTCTAGCCGGGATGACAACCACTCAGATGGCTCTGACGGACAGCTCAGAAGAGGTTGAGAACAGCTAGGATATATAGGAGCTTTACAACAAAGACCAGGTGGTTGGAACAATAAAACATTGCTTGTTATCTAAAGAAAGCCAGTTACCTCTAGTTCAAGAATTTAGTGCTTTTCAATATATGGGAGTAAGCAAACATTTGGGCTGACTGAATATATTCTTTAGACAAGCACCTAGCTATCTAAGGCCAGTAATCTGTCCTTCCTTATTCTGAGTCTGCTCAGAGGGCACCGTTGTGAGTGGCTGCAGGCCTGTCTTCACTGTGGAGTGGCGGCAGTGCTGATGATTTGGTTTCAGCATTCTTTGTTTAGTGACAAGGTTGTAGTATTTTCATTCACATTGTAGTATTTTTGTTCACAGGAAATTTTGATATTACACTGATTATGTATAATCTGGAACCTTGGAAAGAACCGACATGGAATTACTGCAGGTACCTTCTACTTTAATAAGCCGTGTGCAAACATAAACACGGAGGAAGCATACAAAAGGATTCAGTGGTGAATGGGAAGGGTTTCTGCACGTTACAGGAGAAGGCAAGGCAGAATTCCTCTTCTTTGTGGGCAGGGACGTGAGTCCAACATTTCTTTCTGAAGTGATTTCTGAGAACTGTCTATGGTAATTAACCAATATTGACAAATGGAGACACACATTGCATTTAAAAGCTGGCCGGCTTCAAACTTGGGTATTGGACAGGTGGATTTCATAGGCAAGTGGTCAGGTGGATGGGAGAGAGATGGAGCCAAGGCCTGGGCCCAGATTCAGGTTGAAATCGCCATTTCTTCACCACAGGGCCTTGGACTAGAATGTAACCTCTCAACCTGTTGGAGAATCTGTGAAATGGGCATGATAATATTCATTTCTTCCAGGGATTTTTGTATGTTCTAAAGAGTATTATAGTATATATGAAGCACTTAACACACTGGCACTTAGCAGTGTACACTTTGTGCGGCCGCCACACTTGGCGTGTGTCAGAGCCAGAAAGGCAGTATTTGTCTGTTGAGGATGCACTGGTAGCCCCTTGGCTAGGTTGTGAATTTGGTGATTTCCTTTAACACTTGTAACTCTGTGTGCCATGGACAGTTATTTTCATGGACAGATGAGGAATCTCAGGGTAAAAAAGACTGTGTAATTTGCCCAGTCAGACCATAATTTTGGGTGCAGGGGCCTCGGTTCAGCATGGGCCCCTGGGCTTTCTACCCTCTCCGTTCAGCACCAGAGCTAGATGTGGGATCGGCTGTTTCCCAGCCCAGAATATCCGGCAGGCCGCAAGACACACCTGGCCCTGCGCTGCTTCAGCAAAAATTCCGGAGGAAAGGCAGTTACAAAAGGGATAAACATAAAAAGAGACGACAGCAAACTGTAATCAGCTCTGAGAAGGGAAGGAACAGGTCTCGCCGTTCAGCGCTGGCAGCATTCCCGACGGGGCTGCTCTGGGGGCGTTCATCTCAGCTAAACAAGCTCTGCTGCTGCACCAAGGCAGGAAGGTAGGGCGCGAGTGGCCAGGTACACTGGGCCTCATTGATTGTAAACATTCCCCATTAAGCGGCAGCTCTCACGGGCACTTACCTAGTAAAAAGGTGTCGGCCGTAAACATCACGCACTTTGCTTGGTAGTTTTATTGGCCCCAACTTTGAGATGAGGTCATTGAAGCTGCAGAGTTTGCTGCATACCCGTTTATAACATGGAAATATCCCCACTGGTTTTTCAACATACACTGGTGTGGCTGTCATGTCCCAGCCCTGTGAATGTCATCCTGTAGCTTCTCCCAAGCGGCCCAAATGACTGACATTGATATGCTTAATTCGTAGGAAATGATATGTGACAATAAGAGAAAAAGGTAGTAAGAAATTGTTTGGAAAACTAGAAAAGAATCCAATTCTTCCCCAGCTGGGGGAGCGTACCCTGTGTCACTCACCCCACTCACTGCCTGTCACCTCTTCCCTGCCGACTCTGCATTCAGAAGCCACCCTGAGCCTTTGAGGAACATTTTGCCTCATGACACTTTTGACTAGGACCTGCAACATCTTTGTCCCTGGTTAACTCTCACTTCAAAGCCATTTAAATTTTATGCAGATTCCACTCAGATGCAAGAATAGCCTATTTAAACTTCTTCATGCAACTCCTTAATGAAGATCTTGTGAAGGAACCTTGCCAAAACCTGGGAGGTGTGCACATACTGACTGTAACCTCAGCACTTTGTGAAGTTCAGCATCAGAGGGGTGGGAGACTCAGGAAAGGCTTTTTTAAGGTAACAAGGGGAAAGTGAAAGGACACAGGCTGTGTGAGAAAGAAACACCTCGGTCCCAGCCAGCAAGGCACCTGCATTCAGGACGGTGTGTGAAGACTGCAGAGTTCTCACAAAGAAAGAAATGGTGGGATTGGAGGGAGGACAGTTGGGTATTTAACTGGGGAGGGAAAAAGTGGGCTGAACATTCCCTGGTTGAACAAGAGGATTGTGACATGATGTGCTTGTATTTTGGAGAGAAGGGTTCCGTGGGGACAGGCCTAGGAGAACGCTCACTGGCTGGGGTGTCATCACAACAAACACAGAGAACCGGGCCGACCCCCAAGTCCCCTGCTAGGGGAGAGGTTGACAGCCAATTGGAGCCCTGTTGGCTGCTTCTGTCCCATAGCTGGGGCCTCAGAGCTCCCTTCACAACCCAGTCCTGTTGATACAAGAAAAAAAAAATGTGGGGCATGAGAAGGGCTGTGTCCCAGGCTTTGATTGAGCCCCTGGGATGTGCCCCACCAGATTTTGTTCCTTGGCTTCATGCATCAAAGAATTCAAGAGCAAGCCAGTGTTGAGTAAAGGTAGATTTATTCAGAGAGATACACTGAAAGGCAAGAGAAACGTCACGAGATTTGGGGGTTTGATTCTCAGATTAAAAGTAGGTACACAATCCACAGACAGAGTGTGGGCCTTTTCGGAAGAGGGAGAGAGAGGGGTGCCCGCGAGGTGGCGCTTTGTTGCTTGTTTTCTTGGGTTTGGTGGTTTCATATGCTAATAAGTAGAAGGACCAGCCTAAGGGCAAGGGGCTGGGATTCCCAGGGAGTTGGCCATTTCCCATCCTGTGATATATTGTAGCTAGCCTTGGGACTGCTATTGTGTCTGGGGGCATGTTATTCACCATGTTACTATTACAATGGGTGTTTAATGAATCTCAAGATCTGCTAGAATTTAAATCTCTTCATCCTGAGCCTCAAGGCCTATTGGGGTTGAATCCTTCACCATTTTGATGTTAATTGTTTTGACCTTCCTTGAATGGCTGTGCTCTGCCCCCTTTCCATCCTGTCTCACTGTGATGACACGGAGAGAGCAAAGGCCTGGCCCTGCCTGTGCTCCTGCATTTAACAGCGGGAGGGGTGAGGTGGACTGAGGCTGACTATGATTGATGAGAAGGATGTTTCAGATTTTCCCACGTGAGATATGGGGGCCTCCCAGCAGCCACCGCAGATTTATTTCACAGGCATTATCGCTTGTGTTGTTACAGAAACAACACGCTAGCCAAGAAACAAGCACCACACAGAGGGTGGGAGTACTGAGATTTATTACGCCTGCAGGTGCAGAGTGGCTTCTGTTCTGTGGCTCTGAGAACCTCCAAGTCCTGCACATGAGGTTTTATAGGGTTAATTACAAGTACGGGGCTATTAGCCAATAAGACTCAAAGAGCAAAAAGCAAGGAATCAGTACACTGAAACTTATCAATTTGGAACAGATCTCGTTAATGACAATTGTTGATCTTGGATTTAGGAGTTAGCTTACTAGCCCAATAAACTGACACTAAACTTCAGGTTTACCAGGTAGCCCAGCAAAACTGAGATCAGTAAACCGACACTTAGCACACTTATATTTCTGACTTAGCTTGTTAGCCCAGCTGGGCTTTTCCTTCAGAGTGTCACTTGTCTTTTCTAGTTTTCTTTTTATTTTTTTAAGTATTTAATCCAAATTTAATATCAAGGATTTTTGGAAAAGAAATTTCTCTTTTTGTTTTCTTTGGGGCTCTTTTTTGCGGGTAGGTAATTAGGTGTATTTATCTGTTAGTGGAGGCCCTGGGGCTTAAACCCAGGACCCCGAGCTCGCTAAGCACATGCTCAACTACCACCCGCCCCATCATCTTTTTCTTTTTGCTTTAGCTGCCAGGAATCTTACAGTTGAATTTCTAGTCGGACTTTAACACTTGCCCTGACTTCATGGAATCCATTTTTATGACTTTATCTACCCCTTGTTTCATTTAAGTATTGAATCTCCATTGCCTCTTCACTCTCAGTTTTGCCTTTTTATTGTTATGGTTGTTAAGCTGTGTTAAAAAATATTGTTTAAATTCTCTTTTAGCAGGAGGCTGAAAGTAAATAAATATGTAAACATACAGCACACTTAAATGATTTTATACATTCTAAGTTGTTTATTAGTTATTTAAAATCTGAATCGAATATTAAATTGATGACATTTTAAATTATTTTTTAACTTTTTATAAAGATATAGCTGATTTAAAATATGTTATAAGTTTCAGGTGTACAATAGATGCTCCATTTATAGTTGCTGTAAAACATTGGGTGTATTCCCGGTGTTGTAAGATACATCCCTCTAGCATGTTTACATTACATGTTGCAGTTTGTATAAGAACTTTGGGTAACGCAGAGTCTGGGACGTGGCTGTGTCTGACCCAGGTTCACGCTCACCCTGCCTGTCAGAGCTGAAGCCCTCACAACTGTCTGCAGGGGAGCGAGTGGAGGCAGCTCTCATCAGCGCTGGCACCACCCTCTGAGTGGCAGTGACAGCAGTGACTGTGTGTGGACGTGCAAATTGTTGTTCCAAGAGCTTTACATACATTTCTGCATTTAATAATTAAAGCCCTCCTGTGAGGAAGCGTTTTATGTTTTTATGAATAATAAATTTTATTTTGATATTGATAGACTTCAAATCTCCGGAAAATTTACAGGAGTATTACAATAAACTCTTAGATACATTTCACCTTAAAGAGGACTATTTGCCCTTTTGTGATGTGCTTATTTTAGCATAAAGTTTCAAGGTTCATCCATATAGTAGCCTGAATCAGTACTTTATTCTTTTTGTTTGATAATATCCTTTTCCTTTTTTTTCATTTTTGGTCAATTTAAAAATATTTTCATTGAAGTCTAGTCAGTTTATAATGTATCAATTTCTTGTGTACAGCACAGCACTTCATTTAAATAGGAAAATACCTGTATTCATTTTCATATACTTTTCAAACATAAGTAACTATAAGATATAAAATATATTCTTCTGTGCTATACAATATAAACTTGCTGTTTATTCTATACATACTCAGTATCTGCAAATCTTGAACTCCCAATTTATTGCTTCCCACACCCTCTCCCCTCTGGTAACCATAGTTTGGTTTCTATGTCTCTGTGTCTGTTTCTGTTCTGTAGATTAGTTTATCTTTTTGTTTCTTTGTTTTTTGTTTCCTTTTTAGTTTTGTTTAGTTTTTTTCTTTTAGATTCCACATGTGAGCCATCTCATATAGTATTTTCCTTTCTCTTTCTGGCTTACTTCACTTAGAATGACATTCTCTATGTCCATTCATTTTGCTGCAAATGGCATTATTTTATTATTATTTTATGGCTGAATAGTAGTCGATTGGACAAATATACTACAATCTCTTTATCCAGTTATCTGTCAGTGGACATTTAGTTTGTTTCCATGTCTTGCTATTGTAAATAGTGCTGCTGTGAACATTGTGGTGAATGCGTCTTTTTGAATTACAGATCCTTTTGGATATATGCCAAGGAGTGGGATTGCTGGGTCTTATGGGAGGTCAATTTTTTGTCTTTTGAGGAACCTCTATAGAGTTTTCCACAATGGCTCCACCAAACTGCATTCCCACCACAGTGCAGGAGTGTACCCAATTCTCTGCAGCCTCTCCAGCATTTATTGTCTGTGAACTTCTCAATGATGGCTATTCTGACTGGTGAGAGGTGATGCTTGATTGCAGTTTTGATTTGCATTTCTCTGATAATGATATTGAGCATTTTCTCATTTGCCTATTGGCCATTTGTATGTCTTCATTGGAGAAATGTTTCTTTAGGACTTCTGCCCATTTTTGAATTGAATTGTTTGCTTTTCTTTCTTATTAAGTGTAAAAGGTGTTTACATAGCTTGGGAATTAAGCCCTTGTCAGTTTCATTTATTGCAAGTATTTTCTCCCATTCCATAGGTTGGTTGTCTTTTTGTTTTGCCTACTGTTTCCTTTACTTTGCAAATCTTGTAAGTTTAATTACATCCCACTTGTATATTTTTGCTTGTATTTTTATTGCTTGAGTAGACTGCTCTAGGAGAACATTGCTGAGATGTATGTCAGATGTTTTGCCTATCTTTTCTTCTAAGAGGTTTATAGTGTATTGTCTACATGTTTAAGTCTTTAAGCCATTTGGAATTCATTTTTGTGTATGCTGTGAGGGAGTATTCTAACTTCATTTATTTACATGCAGCTGTCCAGTTTTCCCTACAAGATTTGCTGAAGAGGCTGTCTTTACTCCATTGTATGTTCTCACCTCCTTTGTCAAAGATTCAAAGACCAAAAGTTTGTGGGCCTATTCTTGGTAATTTTGTTTATCCATTCATTGATGGATGGATATTGTTAGCAAATTTGGCTACTCTGAATGATACTGCTATGAATATTGATGTGAAAGTTTTTGTGAGAATAGGTTTTCATTCTGTTGGCTGTTCAGTTGGCCCGCCATATCTGTAGTTTCCTTTTCATGGATCCAGATGGCTGAGTGTAAAGGGACTTGAACATCCTTGGATTATGGTATCCAGGGTGGGGGGTTCCTGAAACCAACCCACAGAGTGTACTGAGGGATGACTCTATATGTAGGAGTGGAATTGCTGAGCCATATAACTCTAAACTTTAGAGAAAACACCGGGCTTTTACAAAGAAGCTGCACCATTGTCCCTTTCCACTGGCCTCATATGAGGTTCCTCTGTCTCCTGAATGACACTTGTTATTGTCCATGTTTTGATTATAACCATCCTAGTGAGTGTAAAATGAGATCTCATTTTGATTTTGATTTCGCTAGTGATGCTGAGCATCTTTTCATATGCTTATTGGCCAATTGTGTATCTATTTAATTCCTTGGCAAATTTAATAATTGGGTCAATTTTTTTTGTATTGGTTAATTGTAAGCATTTGTTATATATCCTGGATACTAATCTCTTATTAGATATATGATTTTTAGTCCCTAGATGTGACATTTACATTCATCACAGACTCTTTCATTTGACTCTGGAAATTACTGCTCCACTGGGGAATGAAAAGATGCACAATTACTTATGTAACCAATTATCTATTGCTGGATATTATTTCACTTCAGTTTTTCTTCCCACCATTTTAAACAGTGCTGTGTAAATGCCCTGATGGGTACATCCTTTTGGACTGAATTTTTGTTTTTCCTAAAGGAAATGATTCCTAGAAGTGGTGTTGAGTCAGTGTGTACGTACGTTTTTCAGAATTTACATATCCATTGACATGTCATCCTCCGAAATTTTTGCTCATGGTTTGTTCTCCCACAGATGGACACTAGCTAGAATATCTATTAAAAATATTTGTGCATATGATGAGCAAAAGTGCTTTTTCATTGTTTTACTTTGCATTTGATGACCAGTGAGGTATTGAGCATTTTTCACTCATTAGCCATTTGACATTTTTAAAATGAATGATTCCTTTAATCCTTTGCACACATTTAAGTGAGGGAGCTTCTTGTTCCTTTTTGACAGCTCTTTGTATGTTATGAACATTAACTTCTTGTCTTCATCAACATGTATCACAGAACTTTTTCTTGTCATTTCTTGCCTTTCATTTTGTTCAGGAGGATTTTTTTTTGGTTGTGTCTCAAAATATTCTTATGATAGTAAATGTCTTCCTTATGAGTTTTATCTTTGACATTATTCCTAGAAATACTTTCTTATAATGGAATAATTCTCTTCTGTAGGTTTTTTTAAATCTCTAAGATGGAGATGATATTAGTACTTGCTAATGTAGGGGTAAGTTGAGTTAATAAGAACAAAGTATTTTGTTTGCTCTTATTAGTACTTTTTAACATTTACATCACTGTCTGTAATTTATCATGTGGTCCTTATGACGGGAATAGAACTTATTCTTTCCAGGTGATCCTCTGATTGTCCCAGGACAATTATTTAATTCATACATTTATCTTTGATTTGATATCCCACCTGTACAAAATACTTATGTACACTAGAGCCTATTTTTGAGCTCATGGTTCCCTTCTGTCAATCTGCCTTTCTTACTCCAGCACCATATCTTACATATTGTAAAAATTTATTTAATAATTGTCAGCCTGAATTTTTTTTGATTCTTTTCTTCCATCCCAAATTTTCTTGTCTCGTATTATGACTTTATTATTCCTGAAGAATTCCAAAATATTTTGTTAAAGTTAAAAAAAAATCAGATTGGAGTTTTCATGGGAATTTTTAGTAAGTTTTGAATTATTCTAATGAGAACTTACATCTTAAAAAAACTGCTTTCCTCCATGCAATTTGTTGATGTCTCTACATTCACACCTCTTACTTTACCCCTCAGTACAGTCCTGAAGTTTCTCCATTTAGAACATGGGCATTATTTTTGAATTTATTCCAGTTTATTTATTTTTTTGTCAATTTTGTAAGTGAGAATTTTTTGCTATTATATTTGTAAATGCTTAAAACTGACTTTTAGAAAGGAAGATTCACTTTGTAAATACTCACTTTGTAACTTGTCATTTAAACTTGTAAGTATTAAGTAGTTGTTCCAGAATCCTTTCTTTTTTGTTTTTAAAAATTTGTGTCCAAGATTCTCAAAATGGTCATAGCTAAGTAGTATAGGTGGGGAGACAAATAGAGAGAGGTAGTGTGGCTCATATACAAACTGTGAGCAGTTTCATGGCTGCCTTTAGGTTGGAGAAGCCACAGAAGAGCCCAGGTTAGACCAGGGATGGCTTTGTATGCACTTGAAAGCCAGCTTTCCTGCCTGTATGGAGAAGCCTGGTGGGCGTGGCAGGTAGATGATCAAGGTTGATCAAGGTCATTGGCTACACAGAGCACTGTGTCTGTGAGAACTTGTGACCATTGCCATGGGAAATGCTTGGTGCCAGGAATACTGCAGGGAAGTTGGGGAGCCTGTGTGTTAAGGATTTTCCAGTCCTGGGAGTGGGAAGATTAGACTCTGCATTCAGATCTGAGTTTGAATTCATCCTCTTTAGTTTACTGGTCCTCTGACTTTTGTCAAGTTATACATCCTGTTTGAACTCCTGCTTTCTTGTCTCTCTTAACAGGAGAATTACGGCCTGCTGCTAGAGTGTTTGATCATGGTAAATGATTTGTGTCTATAAGATGCCACGTACAGTCACAAGCTCAGTGAGAAATGAGCTGTCGCCTCTTCTTCTGCAACTCAGTGCTCGATAAGTCATCAGGGGAAAGCGAGTCCCTAATTTGTATGTGGTGCAAGGAAGAACAAAACTAACGTCTTGCCTTTCCCTGGCAGTATTCTTACTTCTTTGCTTCATGTACCTCTTTCCTCCTTTTACTCTCCCCTTTCACCTCCTCCACCAAGAGCCTGAGACTCTCTCAGAACACTAGATTCAAATTACTTTAAATGTTGGCTCCTCCCCATGAAATGACAGTGACATAAAAAAATCTGTACACATCCCAGACTTGATTGTATTTGATTTACACACACACATGTGCACACACACACACACACATCAGGCTACCTCCCATTTGCTGAGGGAGAAGGACCACTTTTTCTGAGTTCTCATTTACTGAGTGTGAGAGCAAAGTCTCTTAAGCAGAATTTCGCCTGGCTTCGAGCATGGTTTTTTAAATTGGATTCTGCTTTGTGTCCATAGAAATATTCTCCTATTAGAAGAGAGGAAGTGGAGACATAGATATTCTGCTGAGATATTGGTGTTATCATATTTGAGTTGGAAAGGTCTTAAGACAGCATAGAGTCGAAACTTTTAATGGGTGAGAATCCATGATGGTGTAACTTAGACAAAAACCTGGGTCTCCTGCCTTCGTGTCCATGCGGATGAAGAGGCAACTGGGTGGTGGATGGCAGGGATACTTCTTGCTTGATTTCCAGGGTCTTGTTAGTTTTCATTGCTCAGCTGCCTTTAGTTTATGTCCATGTGGCTTCTCATGGGAAAGTCACTATGTCCTGATAGACTGAGTTACTAATCAGCAAAAAGCTCTGGACCCACTCATATTTTCCAGAGTTTTTCTGCTGACCTGCTGACACTTTATATAAATGAGACCTAACAAACTGCTGGATATAAAATCCTTATTGTTATCATTTGCCCTCATGCTCCATAGGAATGGGGTGCTGTCTCAGGCTGTCTAAAGCTAGATCTAAACAAAGATAGGGTGATAGGCTCTGCTGCTGGACCCTCCCCAGTCGAATGGGATTTCCACCTTAGTTTTTAGAATCAGGCAGATAAGTTCAAATCTTGTCTTTACCAGTTATTAGCTTAGTGACCTTGGGGAAGTAACTTTACTTTTTTTGGGTTCCAATTTTCTTTATCTGTAAATAAGTTCAGTATTTATTTTAGGGTTTTTGTTTAGAATTGAATGAGCTAATTCCCTCATTTATTCCTCAAATACTGATCACATGGTTCTATGCTGGTGCCTTAGTAGTTGATTACTAAGGGACTCATCAGTGAGAATGGGGGTGGGGCCCCCTGGATCATAGAGCTTATATTCCAGGATATGCTTGTAAAAGACTGGATTGCAGTGGATTTTTAGTAAATGTTCATTCCTTTTCTAATCCACATTGATTGTGTATATAACTTTATACTAATATATGGGCAATTTTTTTGCAATTTAAATCTCTTTGTAGTATTTAAGGAATGTAGCTATAACAAAAATATGTGAAATAAAATGGTTTGACTTTTATTTTCCTTTCAATAAGCAAAACAATATAAAATAGAAAAGAAAAGAAAAATTATTGAAGGAGTAGAAATAATTTTATTTCCATGGAATCAACTCCCTATGTTAGGTTTTTCCGTTCTGTTGTTAAACACCATATAAATTTGACAGGTTGTGACGTCAGTGTTGATAGCTAGGTGAGTATAATTTCTTTTTGTGGTTGTCTTTGATGAATTATTTACACTAGATCATAAATGATGTGCATGTTACATATTGGAAACGAGGAAACAGTGGAGACATACTACCTCCAATGCAGTCATTTTATTACCGAGTTCAAACTCCTTCTGCTCGCCACATGACTGGCCAATAAACTGGGAGATGAGGTGTTGGAACAAGGAACAGTGATTTTATTTAAAACTCTGGCAGACCCAGAAGATGACAGAATGATATCCTGGAGAACCAAATTCCCCAAGTCAGATTTCATTCTCCTTTTATACTAAAAAGGGGCGGGGTTGTGGTTGGTTGTAGAATACTTCTTCCTGTATGAATTTTTTGTCCTTTGAATCCGCTGTTCTTGCAGCTGTCCATGTGGATCAAATCATGGTGCCCCTATAAATCCTCCAAAAAAACAAAATGTATTCTCTATTATGCAACTTGCCATCTCTACAGAAGTGCAGATGAGCTAACATTTTTAAAGATCAGGGCCAGGAGAGTAGGCTTTCCTGTAGATTCCAGTCTAAAGGCAACTTTCTTTTACAAATTGTGCAGAGCTACCAAGTTTGAGCCTAGAAAACAGGGCACATGTTTAAAGCCAAAGGAACAGATCTAACATAGGGTCAAAATTTTTCTTTTTTATTTCAATTCCCTTTTTAGCTTCATAGATAATTTTAGTAAGAAACAGGAGCAATTTTGTATTTTTGCTTCTTAATTACGGATGAGTGGGCCAACAATATTTTTGTGAGCAGGGATGCTGTGCGGGCATTGGGGTCACAGCAAACTCTTGTTGGGGGTGGCCGACCCTGCAACATGTCTGAAGCCCCGTGAGTGTTGGTGAGGGTCCCCCTTGCCATGGACTCTCTCCAGGAACCAGCATATGGGCATTGACCTATGGAGAACACTTTTTCGGCTTCAGGAATTTTTTTCAGATACTGCGATTGAAAAATCACTCCAGCTGGGGATAATTAGGGAAAAAAGGAAAAGGAAAAGGGTTTGGAGTAGAGTAGAAGAGTAGGACATAAGATCACGGAACCTGAGTTGTTGGCAGCGGGGCCACGCAAGAGAGAGGAGCAGAGGTGGGGAGGGGCCTGGCTCCGGAACCAGCTCCTGTACATGTCCCCGCACCCAAGCCACATAGCTTTTAATTGGCCTGGGCCACCTCTCTGGGCTGGATGTCACCCTGGGCTGAACCTTGAGAATCGAAGGTAAGAGGTGCGCAGCACTCACATAGGGGGTCACTGAGGACTTCGTTCAAGTTCACAGTACCTTTTCTGGTCATGTGTTTTCACTTGTCCTTTATCTCAGGATCTGAGGAGGAGGAGCATGGAACTCAGGGAGAGATCCAGGAAGATATCCGACTGTGTTAAGAGAGGATAGAAAAAGTGAAACGGGAAGCGAGGACACTTGCAGCAAAGTACAATGACTTCACAAATATTGCACAGAGCTGCAGGTGTAAGAGAGCCTAAGCCTGTCTCAGAGTGCAGGAGACAAGCGGAAAGGAATGGCAAAATTTCCACTGTCAATTGAAATTTTGTTAAATAGACTGCTACTGTTGTTTGTATCACTTGAATGAATGCAGGCATATTTCTGTGGGCAATTACAGATTCACTGAACCCCACCAGCCCCTCTTGCCCCCATCGGGGATGGGCTTTCTCAAGCACAGTGCCCCTCCTGCTTGGGTGGGCCACGCTGCTGGTCCTCGCCTGGGGCCGGGCTGCTGCAGGGCACTGAGTCCCCGAGGCACGGCCTGTGATACACGACTAGAACATCTCTGCCCTTGACTGGGGGCCTCCGTTTCCCCTGCAGTGTAAGAATGCCGCTGACCGAGTTAGAAGCATGCTTCCAAGCTGTCCTTGTCCTCGACATTCTGAAGCGGAGCCTGGAAGCTCCGGAAGTTCTCCAGATTGCAGTCTACATTCACCTTCGTCAGGTGAGGGTATGTCCTTACACAAGTGGAGGAATTACTTCAGTTTTCCTGAAACTTTCTCACCACTAGTCCATCTGATTTTTCTGTGCTAGGATTCAGTATGGCCTGCTAAAAACTCTGGAGTGAGATCTTGAAACCCTAATGAAGAGGATTATTTATTTCATTTCCCTATATAATAGACTTTTACTTTTAAAATTCAGAATTTTTGTTTCTTTCAGGAATGTTTTGTGGGGTTGGAGAATCAATTTTGCTCTTACCACCTTTGTGACCTGTCGCTTTGTGCCTCTCACCTGTCTTCTGTCACTTGTGAAACGGTTCCATTTGTGACCCTGTCCAGGTTGTTCATGATATAAAACATAAAGTCTGTAAAAGTACAGTCCCTATTACTCCGAAGACATTCCACAAATACTCCTTTAAACTGGGTGTGGCTTTATGAAGACAGAATCATTAGAACATGACATTGCAGGTTGCTAGTGCAAAATCCCCAAATCAATAGTCTAGCTCAACATCTAAAATCTTTCTAATCTACCTTGGATTTGTATGGATAAGTGAAGAAGTTTGCAAAGAACTCAAGACAAGGGTTAGAATACAGGCAGGTGTAGCTCAGCAGGTCCTCCTAAGCTGATGTTCTGCCAGAGGGTGGATCCGAGGGAAGACGGCGGGTCCTGCCCTGCCTGAGCTGACAGTTTCATGGCAAAGAGTTTCACCAGGTGAAGAACTTGGAGTTACTTCTAAGAACAGTGGGTCTGAAAAGAGTCCAAAAAGCGTGGGAGTGACACAATCCCATTTGTATCAAGTAGGGGAGAGTGGCTGTGGGGCCACTTGGGAGACTCGTGAGTCCAGGTGGGCAGTGTTGGTGGCTTCCTCTTGAGCGGTGGGACAGTCAGTGTGTAAAAGCGAACAGATTGAAGGCATGTTTAGTTGGTAAAAAGGAAAGGATGAATGCTGTCTGTGAATGTAGGATGGAGTAAGGCCCAGGTTTCTGTGTGGATTAATGAGGTAAATCATGATCTTGCTTTGCTGTGAGTAGGGAAAGCTGCAGAGGGAGTTCTGGGGGAAAACTGATGTGTTCAGCTGTGGGTAAAGTTAAAGGTTTTTAAATGTGTGGTCCGGGAGCTCAGGTGAGAGCCAGTAGTGAGTAGGGGGAGTTGAGAGAGTCTTTCAAATCATTTTGTATTGTGAACATACAAAGAAGTATGGGTAATGACATAATTAACACCTCTATATTCGGGATTTAAAGCCCAGTAACATTTTGCTATACTGACTGCAGAGTTTCTTAATTTTTTTTAATAGAAAGAAAAAGAAACAAAATAGTGGAATTAATGAACATCTTAGAGTTGATGTGTGTCCTTGTATGTATTTTGATACCACATCTGTTTATAACCATAATCTACAAAAAGTTAGCTTGCTTAGCATAAGAGTTAAACAGAGGACCTTGACACAGACTGTTGGGGGTTGAAGATGATCTTCTTGGGCAAATTTTATAGCCTCTCTGTGCCTTAGTTGTATCATCTGTGACTGACCCCGGGCCCCTCATCACAGCTGATTTCCTAGACTCGATGTTGGGAAGGAGGCTGCTGAAGGGAGTAAGAGGTGGCAACTGCTAGGGATACTGAAGAGAGACAAAAACAGATTAAAGCCGAGAAACTGAGTATAAATACCCTCAAAAGAGAAAGAATCCCGCAGTGTTTTGAGCCACTTAGTGTAAGGGGAACAAAATCACATGGATCCAAAGCTCTTGAACGTATGAGTATTGTGGGTGGGAGGGTGTCATCATAGAAGTGTTGAGAAAAGTCCTCTTCATTTCCCTTGACCTTCTCAGTAAGCATGGTTAGCAGAAGCGAAAACCCCCTGCTTCAGAGTTGAAGGTGCTGTTTTGTGCGAAACTGACCAAAGGTTGGAAACCAGTCATCAGCGGTGCTGGCAAATGAAGAGGCTTCTGGATAGGGTGGGGCACTTGCCGTGACTTCCAGGTGAACTGCTGGCTGGGGGCTGTGAGGCGGGCAGTATGTTTGCAGGGTGACCCGGGCATTATCCCTGGCTCTGAGGCTGCTGGTCTGATTATCAGACCTGGGCACAGGCAGTCCTAATGGGGCAGCTCGGGATGTGCCCTGGGACACCTGCCCTGCTAAGGGCAAGAAGAGGGCTCCCCTGAGGGGGTGTCCCTGCGGAGAATGGAAACGTCCTTCTGCAGGGGAAGAAGAGCCTCTGAGCAGGGGGCCGGATGCACAGGCAAGACCAGCCTGAGCATGGAGGTTTTGGGAAGCCAGAAGTCATACAGTCGCCTGAGCAGCCTTGTTCCTGCCAGAATGGAGGGAAAAGGTGCTGAAAAGTCAGGCTAGGGTCAGACCCTGTGGTGGGTTATGAGTGACAGGAAAGGACTGCTCAGGCAGGCATGAGAGAAACCTGTGGGCCTCCCAGCCGGGGCTTCACGCCAGAGGGAGGAGCAGAGTTATAGACTTTGCCACTTATTAGCTGTGTGAGTTTGAGCAATATCACCCCACCTCTCTATATATATATCTTCATCTGTAAAGTGACAGAGTGACAAGCTCGTGTCATCAGAAGGCTTAGTTTAGCTCTGATCCTTTTGTCCAGTTCTGCCAGTGCTTCCCTGCAAGGTTCTGCTGCGGCTGCTCTTACCCTGAGATGGGAGGGCGTAGAGGGACATTGTAGCAACCGAGGGCAGGAGGGGGGTGCTTTAAAAATAGACATGTAACCGCCTGCAGCTGCAGACCTGCAGTCAGTTTTGTTGACGGTCGTGGTGAGGACTTTGGAGGCCTTCGTTTCGTCATAAGACATGTTTTCCCTTGGGGACCGGATTTGACTTTGCAGATTAATGTTGAAAATTTGGGCTTCTGGCAAAGCTGTTTTCAGAAATGTGTATATAGCTAACATATATTATAAAATAAAATGCTTTTATTTAATATGTGGGAGTTTGCAGCTGTTGGAGCATTTCTGTTGGCCTGGTCTCCACGGAGGACATTAGGGTTCAGCAGAGCGTGCGGGAGGGCAGGCAGCCAGCCCTGCTGCTGCGGGGGGTTCTCCCCAGCACGGTGCTCTGCTGAGTTGACACTTCTCTGAGTTTCGTTGCCAACTGAGCAGACAGCAAATTAATGAGTTCTGGTGGGATTGTACAATGACAGGAAGAAAGAGGAAACCGTTGTTTTTCTGAACTAGAACACGCGTTTGGTTCTTGATTCAGTGTGTTCCATTACAGAATTGATGAGCTGTGTCTATTCTGGGACTTCATTGAAATAATCTTTCAGACTAAAATTGAATAGTTATGTTTTATTTGGCGGGAGGGCTCGAGCCTGGATGGCAGCCCCTCAGATGACTCTGAGGGACTGCTCCCAAGAGGTATGGGAGGAGCTAGGATAAATAGTAGCTTTACAACAAAGACCAGGTACTTGGAACAATAAAAGATTGCTTGTTATCTAAAGAAAGCCAGATATCTCAAGTTCAATTATTTAGTGCTTTTCTATGTATGGGATGAAGCAAACATATGGGTAATTGTATTCATTTCTTTGGCAAGCAACTAGCTATCTAGGGCCAGTATCCTGTCCTTCCTTATTCTGAGTCCACTCAGAGGGCACCGCTGTGAGTGGCTGAGAGGCTGGGCTGCAGGCATGTCCTCACTGGGGGTTGACAGCAGCCGCTGATGGCTTGGTTTCAGCATTTTTTGTCTACTGACATTGTTGTAGTACTTTCATTCATGTTGTAGTATTTTCATTCACAGTGCTCCCCCTTTTTCCTAAATTCGACCAATATTTTGAGAGACATTTCATGACCAATTTTGTCCCACGGTGCTAGGATGGCTCAATCCTACTTCAGGTGAAGAATTTTCTGAGCTGCTATTCAAGGTGTTAGGTTATTTATCAGGCCCTGTTGATACTAAAATTTCTCTGGATCGCCTGTCTTACTAGTCTATTATGATCCAGGAAATGTTTACCCTTCGTTGCTAATTCCCATACCTAGAATCACAATATTACAATTATTTTATGCAGGGTTATAAATTTTATCTATTTCTTCAAGATGTTTAGCCATCATCAATCTTGTAGGCCTAGTTACACATTGGGAAATGTAACAGACAACAATTTTATAAAATAGACAGGATATAAGCAATATAGCTAGTAACGTTAATGAAGTCACGAGTAAGAATTTAATAGTCGAAAAGCTATATTTTGGGGTTAAAAGTTTGCTTGTATTTCTGATTGAGTTTGAGTGATCTTATGAGAAATTTCATATTTATGGTCAGCGTCAGAGCAGGTATTAATTGGCCAGGTGACGTCTCTCACCTTGTAAGATCAACAGTTGCCTAAACATAGCTATAATTTCTTTTTAAATAACATTTCTGAGGGCTATCTAGTTTGAGTGTTGGAGTAAGGAAACCCACCAAGGTAACACAGAAGTACTAGACATAGGTAATTTATCATACACTTAACAATTGGAGTAGTTCATAATCAAAATTAGGAGTAATTGTCAAATTAATTGTTATACAAGCTTGGTCTGGTGTCTTGGGTCAGCTGTCTACCTCAGATCTCATCTCCTTCTGATCCTGGCCTGGTAGCTTTTTCTCCATTTGGGCATTGTTTTAAGGTGAGCAGTGCTCTATAGGCCAGTGCACTGCAGGGGCTGTTTCTGATAGGAAACTACGTTTCCTTCAGCTTTTGTGTGTATGGTCTAGTTAAGAGTACTTGATAAAAGTTCCTTCCATTCAGGTTGGACACAGTTGTTTAAGTAATGCCTGTTCCAGTGTGTATAATCCCCTGGCTGCAGGTCATGGGGCATTGGAAATTTACCCAAGGATAGATTACTGAGCTTCAGAAACAAACCTAGTGGACCCTTTTCATAATTCAGTTAAATTGTACAGCAATGTGACATAACAGCAAGGAATGATTTGGGAAGTGTCTTAGTAAATATAGACCTCGATTAACAGAACTAGAATTTAATACCCACCAAATTAAAGTCTTTTTTTCTCTCTAAAGTTACACTCATTTTTCTCAAATATAGCCAAATCAAGATTAATTTCTTTACAAGTTAAGTCTGATTATTTGATCATATAGGGTTTTTTTAAGTTGGCTGTGTTGGAAGTTTTAATACGGTGTCTCAGGGTATAATGTTAATAAGATTTGCTAAGGCCAGGAAAGCCACGTTAAGGGCTTGTCATGGATTTCTGCCTCTTTTCTCTTTAAAATCCTTAAAATACCTTGAGATTCCTATATCTGTTAGGATATGATCTTCTTCATTTGTTTGTTAGAGCCACTGGGGACCTAAGAGTTTTTAGTCCCTTGAGCGATCATATAGAGAGGAAATATAACTGTTTCAAGTCTGCTTACATAGGTAAAATTTATCAAATTTCTGTGATTCATAACTAGCTTAAGAGGAAGAGATTCTTTATGACTCAGAAACAGGTTAAAACCAGTAGCATTTCAAACAAAATAAAAAGTTATAACCATATTCATCAGTTTACTCAGTCCCACATAACTAATTCTTTTAATCAGAGTTTTCATTGCACATTAAAAATTTCTTACCCTGTTTAGTTCAGTGCTATTGTTTGAAATTTATTAGAAATCAGTAAATCTCCATGAAGAGCAAGCATTTTCAAAATCATCAGAAGAAAACAATTAACTGTGTATAAATGACAAAAGATTTAAAAGCATGGTTAAACACTGTTACACAATAATCTATAAAGAAACCTGGTTGCTATACCCAGAATTATCACTGGTAACATTTCAGATATACCAGAATTTTAGGGATTCCATATAATTTCTACAATATCTATATTAATAATATTTTCTCATTCAATATAACCTTAGAAAATTTATGATTCATTTGACAAAACCATGTTATTTAACATGGCAAATGAAACTTACTAGTTCAAAATCCCTCCTTGGGATGTTTCAGGGGCCTTCTGTAGCATCCCAAACTTAACTGGAGATTAAAAGAACTTTCATTAGAAATTGATACTTGGGGAGCTTTTAAAAACATTTCAGAACACTTGGTCAGATAAACATATAGGTCATTGTAAAGTAGTACTTATTCATTAACAAGAAAATACGTCAAAGGTAAAGGCAGAACAGATCAGCTAAGTGGTATAAGAAGTTTTACAATCTGTTACTGAAGGTGGACTAACATTTTAAGAAAATTTTTTCCTCTTAACAGAGAGAAAACCAAATCTATTCTTGTACCAGCTTACTTCTAAGATTCATTTATTTTGCCTAATTTGATTTTAAACTTAGCCAATTCTAACCACATACAAAACACTTCCCTCAGGTTTCCTCTTCCACAAGCCTTCCACAGATTTCTGTACTCATATTAGTGTGTCCCTTATTTTCTCTTCCATTCAGAAGTAGCCAGCTTCAGGAGGAATTCACTATGTTTCATTAACAAAATATAATTCCATTCTTATATCTTCCTTTACACATTTATATTACTTTGATAGGATACTGAGATCATTCCCTTAGTAATAGAGACTATTTCAGGGTGGCACCAACCATTTATTAATATTTCTAAACACCTTTAGTTTCACTGAAAGAGGAAGTTAAATGTTAAGTAATTCATATTTCAATCTTATTTTATCTGAAAATGACATAGCTATTTAATAAAATCCTATCATTTAATTTAATTTAGCACAAATCTAGAATTTAAAGACACCAAACATTTACAGATTATCTTAAGCATACATTTAAAAAATATATTTTAAAAATTTACCCAAGACTCTCATCTCATTTGCATTTAATTTACTTAAAATTTTACCAAACCACATTACGGTTATTTTTTTTTTTTGACAAATCTGCAACAGATATAACAGGATCTTATTTGACTTTCATTAAACCTAGGAACAGTAAAGGTATTACACGTAATATTGATGACTTTAAAGATGTCTATATTTATTAGAACATACTTAAACTAAACAATATCAAATATTACCTTAATATTGAACATTTTCCATTCCACATGACGCTGAAAGTCAACTTGTTCAGTTTTTATTTCAAAAATACTTAATTTTTAAGCTCTTATTTTTTACATCAATTGAGCAGAGCTCTTTGACTTTGATTTTTTTTAGCAGTAGAAATATCTCACATCTATAATGTGTACGCAGGCTTATAATCAGACAAAAGCTAGAGATCTTATAGCTTAACTTTAAAACTTACTTATAAGATAGGTATAATAATAGTTGGAGTAAGCTGAATTTGCTTGCTCAAATCACTAAGGCTTACTATTTATGAAATTGACAGTTAAGATTGCTTGACAATGTCTGAAGGACACGTCAGAATTCTGAGTTCTAGAATGCCAAAAATTTCTTGGCCCTAAGTTCTATTTCATTGAGCTAATTAATTAGGCTCAGTCCTAGGTCACTGTTTGCTGTATTTACATTTCTGATCAGCAAGACAAAGATATGCTCTTCCAGTTCCCCAGAAAACTGCTCTGTCACCCAGACCCAATTTTATGTCCTTAATTGGCATGTTTTATCAATGAGAACAGCTGTAAACAAAGAATTCCATGTTTTAAAACTTTAAGGTTTACTTTATCATGTCTTTGAAAGCTTGCATAAGGCATTTAGCAAGGTCTCTTTTCCTTGAGTTATAAGTTAAACCCAGGGTAAACTTTTATTATATTTTTTATTAGCCACTGAATATTAATTTTCAGTTTTACATTATATTGGACAGCTCATGTAACTCTACTGGTTTCCTTTACTTTGTTCAATTAATGTTTTCTGAGGGACAGATATGGGCCCAGCCTTATAATACCAAGGAGGGGAAGCGTTTTTCCATTGAAACATATCTATCCCACAACATAATTAAGCAAAAGATTTTTATAAAGACCATTTAAATATACCAACTTTACAAAATTTATCTCAATTGTATTAAATCTTATACCTTTCATTTTTATATTTATTAGGTTTAATCAATAATTCTTATTTCTAGAAGGAGTGCCAGAAGCCTTTTTTGGGGGGGCATTGTATCTAATTGTATAGAAAAGTCTCTAGGATGCCCAAGTTTCAGCCAAAGAGCTTAGGCCATTTTCAATTTTTAATTTGATTAATTGTTCTGTTGTCCCAATCATTGTTCAAGTATTTCAGTCTATACATACATATATTTTAAACTGTGGTAAATAAAACGGACTTGTTTGAACTTTAATGTTGGGGGGCAGTAGGTGATCTCTTTGGCACCTTTTTTTTTTAACTTTACATAGTGTTGTATCAAAACCTTGTATCCAAATCCAAAAATATCCATTTTATTTACCTCATTCAAAATAAATATATAAAAATATTTATCCATTTGGGATAAGCCCTGATCTTTTTTTTTCTACATTTTTACGATACTTTTTCCAGTTATTCAAACTAATTAACATTAATTATTCAAAGTTTATATTAGCATCTCCAGAACCATTTATCGGAAAGGAGAAACACAAATGTAGCTTTTCAAACCAGTATTTTTTTTTAACTAAGTTCTTAGGTTAAACATTAGATATATTTTTCTACCTTTAAACTTGATTTTAATAGGTACCAATAAAACAGATGTTTATAATGAGATCTCTTTCAACTTTCACAAATTTAAAAATTTTTCCAAATTAAAGGATCCATCATTTGGCCATCAATTTATGTATATATATATATATATGTGGTGATTTTAAAACAATAAGTTGAAGAGGCCCTTCCACATGAGAGTGGGGGTGTTGCCTAAATAAATTTCAAAGTTTTACTCTCCAAAAGCTAAAGGCCTTTGTGGTCCAGGCTGATGCAACAAAATTTAAGATGGTAAAATATCTGAATATTGGTACAAAGAATTGCTTAGAATCCAATTTATTTGCGTGGCCACCATATGTACAAAATACTTCTACCTTTTGTATGGCAGAGTCCAAGGTTCCCTTTAAAAAAAAGTACACGTATATACACATACATACACACACTTAAAACACCTAGAGAAAGATAAAACATTTACATTTCAAGGACACAGGAAGAGAAATCCAAGTTACCCCTAAAGGGGATTTTGTTTTTATAATTTCAGAATTCCAAAAAATGTTTTTATCAGGCCTGGTTAGTTACTTTCAGAGTGAGGTTTTTTTTTTTCTAATTCCCAATTAATGTTGTAAGTTTTGTACGTATATAAACCTGGCTGGGGTAACAGTTGGAGGCTGGCAATCTGTCATTTCTTTTCATTTCTTTTCTGTTTTTAATTTTTTTGAAAGTTCTATTCCCCATTGTAAGGTCGGGTTCTCAGAATAAATTTGCTAGTAAGATTTCCCGCAGGAACAACTCTATGGCATGAAGTCTTTGCCTCTACCACTCCTGCAAGATTCTCTGTACCCGAGAAAGCTATTTCCAGCCAGGAGGAGGGCCTCATTTTTGGAGTTGAAATGTTCCTCATAAGAGTTTTAATTTTATCCTGAAAAATTCAATGGATGTAACCAAATTGAGGAAAACATTATAACAGGCTCTTACTTAACCACTCAGTCCTGAACCCAGTGTCTTTCAACTTGGACCCACTTGGGACGTCTCCACTGGGTGAGTATTTTCCTCATATGTTTCCACCAGCCCCACTTCAGACGTCTCCTCAAGGTGGGTTTTTCCCGTTATCATTCAACCAGGCCCCACCCAGTATGTCTCCACTGGGTGGGTAATTCACCCCAGTTTCTTTCAACTTGAGGGCCACGTACCTGGATACACCGCCAGAAAAAACTCAGGATCATCAGCCAGTATGTGAGATCCGAGAAACAGGAGAGAGACACCCAAATTCATCTGGACTCCCCGAGGAGGCTGATGGGCACAGAGGGCCACTGCTGGTACCAAGGCTCCGGTTACTCGGAGAGTTGTGGTGGAGAGAAGTCTGCTCTGGATCCCTTCATGGTGTCCACAACTGTTGACTGAAATACATGTGCAGCCTAAAAGTTAAGAGTTATGTTTTATTTGGCGGGAGGACTCGAGCCGGGATGACAGCCTGTCAGATCTCTCTGAGGGACTACTCCAAAGAGGTTGCGGAGGAGCTAGGATATATAGGAGCTTTACAACAAAGACCAGGTTCTTGGAACAATAAAAGATTGCTTGTTATCTAAGGAAAGCCAGGTATCTCATGGTCAAGACTTTAGTGCTTTTCTATGTATGGGAGGAAGCAAATATTTTGGACTCATTGAATTCATTCTTTAGACAAGCACCTAGCTATCTAGGGCAAGTATCCTGTCCTTTCTTATTCTGAGTCTGCTAAGTGGGCACCATTGTGAGTTGCTGTAGAGGCTGGGCTGCAGGCCTGTCCTCGCGGGGGGTGGCGGCAGTCGCTAATGACTTGGTTTCAGCATTCTTTGTTTACTGACATGGTTGCAGTATTTCATTCACATTGTGGTATTTTCGTTCACTGGCTGATTATGGATAATCTGAAAACTTGGAAAGCAACCGAGATGGAATTACTGCTGGTACCTTCTAATTTAGTAAGCTGTGTGCAAATATAAACTTGGAGGAAGCATACAAAATGATTTAGTGGTGTAGGGAAGGGTTTCTGCACATTAAAGGAGAACGCAATGCAGAATTCCTTAAGTCCAACTTTCTTTTCTGTAGTGGTTTCTGGGAACAGTTTATGGTAATTAACCAACATTGACAAACGGTGGCACACATTGCATTTAAGAGCTGGCCGGCTGTAAACTTGTGTATTGGACAGGTGGATATCATAGGCAAGTGGTCAGGTGGATGGGAGAGAGATGGAGCCAAGGCCTGGGCCCAGATTCCGGTTTAAATCGCCATTTCATCACCATAGGGCCTTGGACTAGAATGTAACCTCTCTTAACCTGTTGGTGAATATGTGAAATGGGCGCGATAATATTCGTTTCTTCCTGGGATTGTTGTAAATTCTAAAGAGTATTATAGCACACATGAAGCACTTAACACACTTGCACTAAGCAGTGTTCACTGTGTGGCCGCCACGCTTGGCGTGTGTCAGAGCCGGAAAGGCAGCATATGTCTATTGAGGACGCACTGGTAGCCCCTTGGCTAGGTTGTGAATTTGGTGATTTCCTTTAATCCTTGAAACTCTACGTGACATGGGCAGTTATTTTCATGGACAGATGATGAATCTCAGGGTAAAAAAGACGGTTATTTGCCCAAAGTCAGACCATAATTTTGGGTGCAGGGGCCTCGGTTCAGCATGGGCCCCTGGGCCTTCTGCCCTCTCCGTTCAGCACCAGAGCCAGATGTGGGTTCAGCTGTCTCCCAGCCCAGAATATCCGGCAGGCCGCAAGACACACCTGGCCCTGCGCTGCTTGAGCAAAAACTCTGGAGGAGAGGCAGTTAGAAAATGGATAAACAGAAAAACAGACGACTGCAAACTGCTATCAGCTCTGAGAAGGAAAGGATCACGTCTCGTCCTGCAGAGCTGGGAGCTTTCCCGTCGGGGCTGCTCTGGGGGCGTTCATCTCAGCTATACAAGCTCTGCTGCTGCACCAAGGCAGAAAGGCAGGGCGCGTGTGGCCAGGTAGACAGGACCTTGTTAATCTTACTCACTCCCCATTCAGCTGCAGCTGTCACGGGCAATTACCTAGTAAACACATGTCGGCCATAATCATCAAGCACTTTGCTTGGTAGTTTTATTGGCCCCACCTTTGAGATGAGGTAATTGAACCTGGGGAGTTTGCTGCATGCCCGTGATTTCCTTGGAAATACCCCCACTGGTCTTTCAACCTAGACTGGTGTGGCTGTCATATCCCAGCCATGTGAATGGCATCGTGTAGCTTCACCCAAGCAGCCCAAATGACTGACATTGATTTTCTTAATTTGTAGAAAATGCTATGTCACAATAAGAGAAAAAGGTAGTAAGAAATTGTTTCAAAAACTAGAAAAAAATCCAATTCTTCCCCAGCTGGGGTAGCGTACCCTGTGTCACTCACCCTGCTCACTTCCTGGCATCTCCTCCCTGCCAACTCCGTGTTCAGAAGCCACTCTGAGCCTTTGAAGAACATTTTGTCTCATGACACTGTTGACTACGACCTGCGACCTCTCTGTCCCTGGTTAACTCTCTCTTCAAAGCCATTTTAATTTTATGCAGGCTCCTCCACTCAGATGTAAGACTAGCCTGTTTAAACTTCTTGATGCAGCTCCTTAATGAAGATCTTGGGAAGGAAACCCAGCCAAAACCTGGGAGGTATGCACAAAGTGACTGCAAACCCAGTATTTTGTGAAAGTCAGAATCAGAGGAGTGGGTGATTCAGGAAAGGCTATTTTAAGGTGGAAAGGGGAAAGTGAAAGGACGCAGGGTGTGTGAGAAAGAAGCATCTCAGTCCCAGCCAGCAAGGCACCTGCGTTCAGGATGGTGTGTGGAGAGTGCAGACTTCTCACAAAGAAAGAAGTGGTGGGATGGGAGGGAGAACAGTTTGGTACTTTACTGGGGAGGGAAAAAGTGGGTTGAACATTTCCTGGTTGAAGAAAAGGATTGTGACATGTTATGCTTGTATTTTGGAGAGAAGGGTTTTGTGGGGACAGGCCAAGGAGAACGCTCTCTGGCTGGGGTGTCAGCACAACAGAGAAACACAGAGAACCGGGCCGACCCCCAAGTCCCCTGCTGGGGGAGAGGCTGCCCGCCAAATGGAGCCCTGTTGTCTGCTCCTGTCCCTTAGCTGGGGTCTCAGAGCTCCCTTCATAACCCAGTCCTTTTGATACAAGAAAAAAAACGTGGGGCATGAGAAGGGCTGTGTCCCAGGATTTAGTTTAGCCCCTGGGATGTGCCCCTCCAGATTTTGTTCCTTTTCTTCATGCAGTAAAGTATTCAAGAGCAAGCCAGTGTTGAGTAAAGATAGATTTATTCAGAGAGATACATTGAAAGGCAAGAGAAACATCACGACGTGTGGGGGTTTGATTCTCAGATTAAAACTAGGTACACACTCCACAGACTTGAGTGTGGGCCTTCCCCGAAGAGGGAGCGAGAGGGATGCCCGCGAGGTTAAGCTGTGTTGCTGGCTTTCTTGGGCTTGGTGGTTTCATATGCTAATAAGTAGAAGGACCAGCCTTAGGGCAAGGGGCCGGGATTCCCAGCGAGTTACCCATTTCCCACACTGTGACCTTTTGTGGCCAGCCTTGGAATTGCCTTGGTGCCTGGGGCTGGGTTATTCACAATGTTACTATTACAATGGGTGTTTAATGAAGCTCAAGCTCTGCTAGAAGTTAAATCTCTTCATCCTGAGCCTCAAGGCCTATTGGGGGTTGAATCCTTCACCATTTTGTTGTTAATTGCTGTGGCCTTCCTAGAATGTCTCTGCTCTGCCCCCTTCCATCCTGTCTCACTGTGATGACACAGAGAGAGCAAAGGCCGGGCCCTGCCTGTGCTCCTGCATTTAACAGCGGGAGGTGTAGGATGGGCTTATGATGACTCTGAGTGGTGAAAAGGATGTTTCAGATTTTGCCACGTGAGACATGGGGACCTGCCAGCAACCACCGCACATTTATGTCACGGGCATTATCGCTTGTGTTGTTGCGGAAACAACAGGCCAGCCAAGAAACAAGCACCACTCGGAGGGTGGGAGTACTGAGATTTACTACGCAGGCGGGCTCAGATGGGCTTCTGTTCCGAAGCTCTGAGCACCTCCAAGACGTGCACATGAGGTTTTATAGGGTTAATTACAAGTATGGGGCTATTAGCCAATAAGGCTCAAACAACAAAAAGCAAGGAATCAGTACACTGAAGCTTATCAATTTGGAACAGATCACGTTACTGTCAATTGTTGACCTTGGATTTACGAGTTAGCTTGTTAGCCCAGTAAACTGACACTAAACTTCAGATTTACAAGTTAGCCCAGCAAAACTTAGATGAGTAAACCGATACTTATCACACTTGGATACTTGACTTAGCTTGTTAGCCCAGCTGGGCTTTTCCTTCACTGTGTCACTTATCTTTTCTATTTTTCTTCTTTAAGCATTTAATCCAAATGTAATATCAAAGTTTTTTGGAAAAGAATTTCTCTTTCTTTTCTTTGGGGCTATTTTGGGGTGGTAGGTAATTAGGTGTATTTATCTGTTAGTGGAGGCCCTGAGGCTTAAACCCAGGACCCCATGCACGCTAAGAACACACTCTACCACCTGCCCCATCATCTTTTTCTTTTTGCTTTAGCTGCCAAGAATCTTACAGCTGAATTTCTAGTCGGCCTTTAACACTTGCCCTGACTTCATGGAATCCATTTTTATGACTTTATCTCCCCCTGGTATCATTTAAGTATTGAATCTCCATTTTCTCTTCGCTGTCAGTTTTGCCTTTTTGTTGTTATGGTTGTTAAGCTGTGTTGAAAAAATTGATTAATTTCTCTTTTAGCAGGAGGCTCTAAGTAAACAAATATGTAAACAAACAGCACACTTAAATGGTTTTATACATTCTAAGCTGTTTAGTAGTTACTTAAAAACCGAATTGGATATTACAGTGATAACATTTTTAAATTAGTTTTTAATTTTTTATAAAGATATAGCTGATTTAAAATATGATATAATTTTCAGGTGTACAATAGATGCTCCATTTATATTTACTGAAAAACTTTGGCTGTATTCCCTGTGTTGTATGATACATCCCTCTAGCATGTTTACATTTCATGTTGCAGTTTGTATAAGAAATTTGGGTAACGCAGTGTCTGGGACATGGATGTGTCTGACCCAGGTTCACGCAAACCCTGACTGTCAGAGCTCAGGCCTTCACTACTGTCTGCAGGGGAGCGAGTGGAGGCAGCTCTCGTCAGCGCTGGCACCACCCTCTGAGTGGCAGTGACAATACTGACTGTGGACGTGCAAAGTGTTGTTCCAAACTTTACATGCATTTCTGCATTTAACAATTAAAGCCCTACTGTGAGGAAGTGTTTTATGTTTTTAATGAATAATACATTTTATTTTGATATTGATAGAATTCAAACCTACGGAAAATGTACAGGAGTAGTACAATAAACGCTTAGATACTGTTCACCTTAAAGGGCACTATTTGGCCTTTTGTGTCTGGCTTATTTTAGTATAAAGTTTCAAGGTTCATCCATATTGCAGCCTGAATCAGTACTTTATTCTTTTTGTTTCATAATATCCTTCTTCTTTTTTTTTGTTTTTGGTCTATTTAAAAATGTTTTCATTAAAGTCTAGCCAGTTTATACTGTTGTGTCAGTTTCTTGTGTACAGCATAACACTTCAGTTAAATAGTAACATTCGTGTATTCATTTTCATATTCTTTTTGAACATAAGTTACTATAAGATATTAAATATATTCTCCTGTGCTATACAGTGTAATCTTGCTGTTTATTCTATACATACTCAGTATCTACATATCTTGAACTCCCAATTTATTCCTTCCCACACCCTCTCCACTCTGGTAACCATAGTTTGGTTCCTGTGTCTCTGTGTCTGTTTCTGTTCTGTAGATAAGTTTATCTTTTTGTTTCTTTGGCTTTTTTTTTTTTTAGATTCCACATGTGAGAGATCTCATATGGTAATTTTCTTTCTCTTTCTGTCTTATTTCACTTAGGTTGACATTCTCCAGGTCCATTCATGTTGCTGCAAATGGCATTATTTTATTATTATTATATGGGTGAATAGTAGTCTATTGCACAAATATACTGCAACCTCTTTATCCAGTCATCTGTCACTGGACATTTAGGTTGTGTCCATGTCTTGCTATTTTAAATAGTGCTGCTGTGAACATTGGGCTGAAGGTGTCTTTTTGAATTATAGATCCTTTTGGATATATGCCCATGAGTGGGAATGCTGGGTTATATGGGAGGTCAAATTTTTGTCTTTTGAAGAACCTCTATACAGTTTTCCAAAATGGCTCCACCAAACTTCATTCCCACCACAGTGTAGGATGGTTCCCAATTCTCCACAGCCTCTCCAGTATTTATTGTCTGTGAACTTCGGAATGATGGCTATTCTGACTGGTGAGAGTTGGTACTTGATTGCACTTTTGTTTTGCATTTCTCTGATAATGATATTGAACAGTTTTTCATGTGCCTATTGGCCATTTTTATGTCTCATTGGAGAAATGTTTCTTTAGGACTTCTGCCCATTTTTGAATTGAATTGTTTGTTTTTCTTTCTTATTAAGTATAAAAGCTGTTTACATATTCTGGAAATTAAGCCCTTGTCAGTTTCATTTATGGCAACAATTTTCTCCCATTCCATATGTTGTCTTTTAGTTTTGCTTACTGTTTCCTTAGCTGTGCAAAAGCTTGTAAGTTTAATTAGATCTCAGTTGTATATTTTTGCTTGTATTTCTATTGCTTGAGTAGACTGCTCTAGGAAAGCATTGCTGAGATATATGTCACATGTTTGCCTATGTTTTCTTCTAAGGGGTTTATAGTCTCTTGTCTACATGTTTAAGTCTTTATCCATTTTGAATTCATATTTGTGTATGCTGTGAGGGAGTAGTCTAACTTCATTGATTTACATGCAGCTGTTCAGTTTTCCCTACACCATTTGCTGAAGAGGCTGCCTTTACTCCATTGTATGTTCTCACCTCTGTCAAAGATTCAATGACCAAAAGTTTGTTGGCCTATTCTTGATAATTTTGTTTATCCATTCATTGATGGATGGATATTGTTAGTAACTTTTGGCTACTCTGAATGATACTGCTATGAATATTGATGTGAAAGATTTTGCGAGAATATGTTTTCATTCTGTTGACTGTACAGTTGGCCCACCACTTCTGTAGTTTCCTCTTCATGGATCGAGATGGCTGATTGTAAAGGGACTCGAACATCCTTGGATTATGGTATCCAGGGTGGGATGTTCCTGAAACCAACCCCCCGAGGATCCTGAGGGATGACTCTATATGTAGGAGTGGAATTGCTGAGCCATATGACTGTAAACTTTTGAGGAAACACCAGGCTTTTCCAAAGAAGCTGCAGCATTGCTTCTTTCCAACGGCTGCGTATTGAGGGTTCCCATTTCTCTGCCTCCTGACCGACACTTGTTATTGTCCATGATTTGATTATAACCATCCTAGTGAGTGTAAAATGAGACCTCATTTTGATTTAGATTTCACTAGTGATGCTAAGCATCTTTTCATATGCTTATTGGCCAATTGTGTATCTATTTAAATCCTTGGCAAATTTAAAAATTGGGTCGATTTTCTTTGTATTGTTCAGTTGTAAGCGTTTGTTTATATCCCGGATACTAGCCTATTATTAGATATATGATTTGCAAAATTTTTCTCCTATTCTGCAGACTGTCGTTTCACTTTAATTTTTTTAAACAATAAAACAATTTCTTTATAGGGGAGGTAATTAGATTTATTCTTTTTTCTTATTTTTGCCAAGCACACACTCTATCACTTGAGCTACCCCCTTCCTCTTTCATTTCACTTTCTTGATTATGTCCTTTGTATCAAATGGTTTTAATTTTGATGAAGTCAATTTTATCTGCTTTTTTTTTTAATCACTTGTGCCCTTGGTATTGCATCTAGGAAGCCATAGCCTATATTATGACCACAAAGATTTATACTATGTCTTCTTTTAGAAAATTTATACATTTAGTTTTTACGTTTCTGTCTGTGATCCATTTTGAATTAACATTTATTTGTTATATAAAATACAGGGGTCCAGATTCCAGATTCATTCTTTTGCCTGCAGATACCCAGGTGTCTCTGCACCATGTGTTGAATAGACTATTCTTTCAATGGAGTGTTGTTGGAATATTTGTGGAAAACTGACTGTAAATGTAAGTTTTCCCCCTGGATTTTTTATTGTGTCTCATTGATTTATGCATCCAAACTTATGCCAGTACCATAATGACTTGAGTACTATAGATTTGTAGTAACCTTTGAGTGATTCCTCCAACTTTGCTCTTCTTTTTCAAGTTTGTTTTGGCTGACCTGGGCCACTTGCAATTCCATATGAATTTTGGAATCAGTTTTTCAATATTTGGAAAGAAGTCAGCTGGAATTTTGATAGAGATTCCATTAAATTTGTAGATCACTTTGGGGAATCTTAACATTTTTGACAATATTGTCTACCATTTCATGAACATGGGATGCCTTCCATATATGTAGATCTCTTCAATATTTTTTGGTGATACTTCAAAATTTTCAATGTATAAATCTTGTAAAATTTTGTTAAATGTATCTCTCATTTTATTTTTAATGCTGTTGTAAATGGAAAGGCTGAACTTCCTAAGGGTGGGACTATATAACAATTTATTTATTTCTAGGATTCCTACACGGCAAATACACTACATTTGTATTTGCTACATAAATCTATCCACAATTCTTCCCATCCCTGTGTTATAAGAAACCAAGACCTAGGTTAAGCTGCCTGAACACCTATGTGGACTTGAGAAATGAGACCCATTGGTGAGGCTTTGTGCAGATGATACTGAGAGCTTATTCAGGATTGTTCATCTTAATTTCTTTTAAACAATCCTTTCAGTGTATTTAGTCAGATACATTAAGAACATGACCTTTTGTTGTGCGGAGGATCTAAGAGTAAAATTTTCAAATGATTTCTAGTGTGTGTGTTGTACTTGAAACCTAATTTACATAAATCTTTGAAGATTTATGTTTCAGGAGCTTTGAGGGAATAATGCCTGTCTTTATTCAATAACTACAACTAAAATGCTCAAGCAACATGTAAGAGTTTGAGCAAACTGCCCCCGCCCCGTAGTGCTGGGTGGCTGCAGCTGTAAATGGAGTCAGCGCTTACCTCTCCCAGTACGCTTGTGCTGATCTGCTCAAAGCGGTTTGCCCAACAGTTTGTTGGTGGTCTTTTGGACAAAGCCATAAAGCATTGATTGAAGGTTGCTGGAATGGAATCTATTCTTATTAATATTAAGTAAGCACATATTGAGTGCTTACTGTATGTTGGGAATTGTCCCTCAGCCTCACATGAAAATTATTTCTCTTAAAATCTCTCATATTTCCTTGTTATTCACACTTTACAGATAAGGAAACTGAGGATTAAGTCTTCTCTCTTTTGTGGGGAGCTCATTTTCAATGATGGGAATTTGTAAGGAAAAAGATATTGATTCATCCTGAGAAAACATTTTTCTGAGAGTCAGCATTGAAGAGGGTGACCAGTGAAGAGGGTGATCATTGTTTGAGTGAGACGAGCCCCGGGTTGTACGGAATCAGCATCCCTGTCTGCACGCGGCACATGTAGTGCTACATGGTGGGTGAGGTGGCACGGCTACACAGGGGATGTGGATGCCGGGCCATTGGGTTGTGCTCAGGCCTGGTGGGGCATTCTCCTAAGGGCAGTGGACCGTCATTGACAGATTTTAAGTAGGGGAGTGGGGTGCTCTCATAGATCACTTTTGTCTTGTAGAATGCTTAGAAACATTTAGAAGGCTCGGTAGGAGATGATGTGATGAGTCAGAGTAGGGTGGCTGCGAGGTGTAGCAGTGTTCAGTTTTCAAGTGATTTTCAAGCCCAGGTTTGTGGCTCAGTAGCCGTGTCACTTTGGATGACGCACTCAAGGAAGTGAAACAATTTACCTAATCAATTGAAGCAGTGATGTACCGACTTCCCAGGACTGCTGTGGAAATCCAGTGAGATAACTTGTGCAGAGTGTGCAGCGTGGTCTGCAGCACAGAGTCATTGCTGAGTGAGTGCCAGTGAGTACCTGGTAGGTCAGGTGTGGGTGGTGGGACTTGGTGACTGAGGATATCTGGGCCCTGAAGGAGGGGTCCAGTCACATCTGTGAGTGATGGGCCTGAGCTGGGAGAGGCAGGGAGACCTTGCCCCCAGACCAGGGGCCCTGGGCAGGACGGCTATTGGAGGAGCACCGTGAAGTCAGCTCTTTGCAGGTGGAGTTGGAGGTGCTCTTGAGACATCTAAGTGCAGTGTCACGAGCTCACAGAGGAGGTCTTATCCCGGGCTGTGCATTTTCCTATAATCTCAATCCCTGAGGACGCCGAGGTATTGATCACTGAGCATGAAGTCATACTTGACAGGACAAGTGAATAGTAGTATCATGTCTGTCATCAAAGCTCACGTCTCTTTATTCATCACTCACTTTGCTAATTGGGTACTTACAGAGCTCACTTCATCGCCCTTCCCTGGGCTCAGGCTCCACAGAAAATAGCTGGTGAGTCTCCCTCTTTTCCAGAAGAAGAGACATTTAGCTGGTAGACTTCTATACCTTGCCAGACTTAGAATTTTAGTTTGTTGGTTTAATTCTATTTTCTGTTGGCCATCTCCTGACAGGAGAGACGTTTTACCTCATGGTCAGGTTTCAATTAGCTGTTACTGAGAATTGCTTATCTGATCCATAGTGTATGTAATCTATTAACTTTGTAGAGTACTTATCATTTTCTGTCTTTGCCCTTTAATTTTGTTTGCCCCTTCAATTTTCTATCCTATTTGGGGCCTAATTTTATTTTTTAATTAAAAAATATCTGTTAGCAGTTAAGAAAACAAAAGGAAAGAAAAGATGCACATGATAGCTAAATTTAGAAAATATCTTGTATGTTTTCTGTCTCGGTGATGGAGGGTTCAAAAACTCGTGAAAACCTTCATTACATAAGTTCCTTAAAATGTAGATTAAGAAATAAAACCTTCCTTCTTCATCTTTCAAGCTGCAAGGCTAATTGTCAAGAAAGTGAGGGGACATCCTCAGAAGCCAAGACAAACCAGAAAGCAGGGATTCTGGGAGATACGTGAGCCTTAGAAGCCCTGGGGTGCCTGTTGGCTCCTGAACTGAGATTCAGTTGCCCTGGCAGAAGGGCAGGATTTGAGCCCGAAGCCTCTCACACTGGGTGTTGGATGGCTGTTCTTATGTAAGGCGAAGCACATCCTTAGGATCTTGCTTTACAAAAGGGTGAATTTGAAACAAAAGAAAAAATGTATTCCTCAAGGCAAGGAAATAAGGAAAGTCAATTTTTTTCAAAGAGAGGAAAAATAACATATATAAAGTAAGGGTTTAGTTTAAAGCTGTTATGGCATGAGAGTGACCACAAACTCCTGGCAGAAAATCTTAGCTCCTCCCGGAAAGAGTTGCTGTGTTTTGAATGAATCAGTGGACAGCCATTCCGAAAAAGGCCTCCAGAGTCTTCTAGATCAAGATACTGGACCCAAATACCTCCCTTCCATGGTCTCACTTAAATAACCAGAAACGTTTTAAAAGAGAGAAGCAATAATCATAGTTCTATTTATTGACATTTTTATATGCTAGGAATTCAGAGGTGACTGTGGAGTTGTCTCTTATTTTATGGACCTTAATTTCTATTTGACATAGTTGGGGAACTTGATGGAGGGTGTTGGTGGTCTGTTGCAATTAGCCAGGAGAGGAGATTAAGAAAGCAGTGAAGGATGGGTGATATTTTTAGGTGAGGACAGTCCTGTTCAGTTGGCTTGTAATTGCAGGCTCGTTGAGTTGTCACTGGAGGGAGTTGATCTTATGGAAAATGGACTTAACTCAGGCTTCTTCAGAATGGACAAGTGAACCTGGAGAAAGACAGTCAAATCTGTGCAGACATTAAAGTCCACGTGAACGTGCTGTATCCCTGAGCCAAAGATAGGACAAGTAGGCAGCACTTCTTGAGGACAGAGGAGTGGCTTTTAAGGTTTTCCAAGAATGAATCCCAGGGAACCATGATGGCCAGTTGTCAAACTGTGAATTTGCTCTTTGGATGGTGTACCCACCAAGGGTATTGGCCTTTCATATGTTTTCATTTCTCTTTAATACATGTCAGGTGATGAGGACATGGGCATAAACATTTGATACCTTGTCGAGGTGAGTCTTGGTACCTGCCTAGATGCGTGGGCACAGCTACTGCTGCGTCATACATCTTGCCGCCCATCGCGCTCCCAGGCTCCGTGATCACGGCAGAGTGGTTCCTTATTGAGCTATACGTCTTCTCTGTGACATTGTAACCAAACAAAAGGCTGGAGCGTATTAGCTTGGTTTTGCTCTTTTCCATCCTTCTCTTCGAAAGATGATGACTGGTATTGGACCCAGTTACGTTTGCAGATGATTTACAAGTAGGGCTGTCAGTACAAACCTTGTAATCCCCGCTGTGTGATCTAGAGAAGAAAGTTACATTCTTTCCAAATTGTTTTGATGCACTTATGTGGGAAAATGTTGTACGTTTGAATGTGTATTTACTCTCTGAATCATCATGGCTAGAGATGAATATTTGTAGACATGGAATGAGTTTTCTGTATTTGAACTGTATGGTCCCCTAAATTCTCCCCAGCTTTTTAAAGTCATCACTGGAGTGCTACCTCCAGAGTGCCCCAAAGTATCCACCACTGCCTGCTCTTCGGACACTGTGAGTTTCCAACTTGGAGAAGGCTGCTGGCTGGTGAGGCATTCTCTGGCACATCTCTGGTTGGCTGATGTGAGCTTACCACACAAGAATTGGCAGACTGTAACTAACCACGATCACGTCCATTTCTGGAACACTCATGGAGGAATTTACACCTATGCTAGTGGAATACGTTATTCCATTTAGTTTTCCCAACAATCATAATTAGACTTTATCACCTGTATTAAAAAGGAAACTGTCAAAGCGACTGACGTGCAGACTTTGGACTGGAACACAGGTCTTTCTGATAACTGTCTCTGTTCCCTCCCCGGCCTATCCTTCCAAATGGCAAGGAGAATCTTCCTCAGTCTTGAGTTTCCCACTGATGTTACCACTCTCTTTGTTTCTGGAGAGGAAAGCAAGTCTAAACTTCCTTTCCAGTTGGAAATGGAATGGAGAATTTGCGTTGGAAGCCGGGAAAGTCTGTCCTGTGATGAAGCGTTCCCCGAGCCACTTCCACTGGGATGTCACGTCCCTGTCTGGGCCCCTTGCTCAGCCTGTTCACAGGTGACAGTGCAGATCTGCCGAGCAGTCCTCCCGGACAGGGCAGTGGGTTGGAAATGAGTTTGGGGATTTGGTTTCATTACATAGCTTCCTGAGGGTCTTCGGCTGGCACTTCGAGTGGGAGCATTCCCTGTCACACAGACTTGTGCTCTGGGCCCGTGCAGACCTGACGTGGCCTCAGCCTGAGGCTCAGGGCCCATGGTGATGAGGAGCATTTTAGTCCATGGTCTGCCAGAGGCTCTGACACTTCTGGTCTGTGGGACTTTTCCAGGATGATAATAATTCCTCCCCGAGTTTCAGATTTCCTTGCCTGTGAGCCAGGGTAGTAATAGTTTCTGAGATGATTGTAAGGATTCAGTAACGGGCGCAGCATGTGCTGGCAGGTAGCTGGTGCTTAAGGAGAAGAAGTCGCAGTCACACTTTCAGCCTCTCACTGTGCGCTCTGTGCTTTGAGAGGTTGTGTGTTTGGTGAAAGTCCCGCCCAGACCCTAGGGTCTAGATGAACTGTTGTTCCTTTACTTTCCCTTCCTGTTCCTCTTTCCCTTCTTTGTGTCCCATGTTTAGGTAGCAGATTCCTCTATTTCAGGGAATAAGGGCATTTCTAGTAAAAGGACAGGCGGAACGCGGAGAGGTGGGGCCCGGAGGGGGTCTGGAGCGTCTGCACAGCGCTGCTTCCCTGCGTTTCTGCATCCGGTCCCGTCAGTGCACGAAGTCAGCCTTCCTCTTCCTTCCTGTGTCATCAGGTCTCTGTTGTAAGGGAAAACTTTTTTACGGGTCTTTTTTCACTTACGTGTTTCGTTCAGATGCTTGTTGCTTTTCTCCCTGTGCTTCAGCGTTCCGAGGAGAGAATTCAGCAGTGCAGCCTCCTCTCCGAGCTCTATGAGTTGATCGACTTCCACTGCAAGTCCGCCTTCTTCAAGCAGGAGGCCCCCGTGCGGCCCGCGGCCCCCGGCATCCCGGAGCCTGGCGGGAAGGCCTACTACCGACTCCTCCTGCAGACGCTTCCTGGCTACAGTCTGTCTCTGGACCTGCAGGACTTCAGCAAAGGTGTTGGAACTAAAACATTGCATCAGTCCCATTAACCATGCCTGGTTTGGTCCCTGCTGTCCTGTCTCATCAGGGTGAATATTGATTCGTGTAGAACAGGGCACAGCAGACTTTTTCTGTCAAGAGCTTGGGGGTAAATATTTCAGGGTCTGCAAACCTCCTGATCTCTGGTGCAGCTGCTCAGCTCTGCTGTTCAGACCCCAGGGCAGCCAGACAGTCCACACACCCACAGAGCTTTACTCACAGCGGTGACTGGGGCTGGATTGGGTGTATGAACTGCAGTTTGTCCCCACAGCCTCCTCACTATTGACACCTGCACCTGAGTGTGCATTTGTGATAATGGGTGAACCTACAATGACACGTCATCATCACCCAGAGCCCATAATTGACACTAGGATTTACACTTGGTGGTGTGCACTCTGTGGGTTTGGACAGATGTGCAATGACATGTATCCACCATCACAGCATCATACAGAGTAGTCTGTCTTAGTGACCTTAAAATGCTCCGTGCTGCACCTCATTCATTGCTCCTTCCCCTCTAGCCTCTGACAGCCACTGATCTTTTAGTCTCTATGGTTTTCCCTTTCCCAGAACACCATACAGTTGGAATCAGACAGTTGCAGAACTTTCCCAGATTGGCTTCTTTCACTCAGTAATATGCACTTAAGGTTCCTCCATGTCTTTCCATGCCTTGATAACTCATTTCATTTTAGCACCAAATAATAGTCCATTTTCTGTCTGGACCACAGTTTATCCATTCACCTACTGAAGAAGAGCTTAGTTGCTTCTGAGTTCTGGTGATTATGAATAAAGCTGCTATTAACATCTGTATGCAGATTTGTGTGTGGACATAAGTTTCCATTTCGTTGAGTAAACACCGAGGAACACAGTTGCCAGATCATATGTTAGGAGTACGTTTAGTTTTGTAAAAAATTGCCAGACTGTCTTCCAAAGTATCTGGGCCATTTTACATTCCCACCAACAATGCATGAGAATTCCTGATGCTCCACATCCTCACCAGCATTTGGTGCTGTCAGTGTTCTGCGTTTTGGCAGTTCTGACAGGTGTGCAGTGGTACCACGCTGTTTCAGTTGGCATCCCCTTTATGACACATGTTGTGGAGCATCTTTCCATAGACTTCTTTGGCATCTAGATTTCTTCTTTGATGAGGTGTGTTCAGGCATTTTGCTCAGTTTTTAATCAAGTTATTTATCCTTCTTGTTGAGTTTAAAGAAATTTTGGTATATTCAGGATATCAGCCCTTTATCAGTGTGTCCCTGCCCTTCACCTGCAGCACCGGAGTTGTCCTTTGGGTCTCAGTGGAGTGTCAGCTCTTCAAAGAGTTTCCCTGTTTTCCCTCAGCCTAAACATTGTCCTTGTATTTTTCACTTTCATTGACTCATTTTGTTCTTTTTAAATAGCATTTCCCATAATTTGTAAGTACATTTAAAAAAAAGGGCAATGATTGAACACTGCCTCTCCCACCAGGTTGTGTGCCCTGTGAGAGCAGAGGCCCTGTCCCCATTCACCATTTCCCATGACAGCACATGGCACATTTCCATGTAAAAGTGTGTAACGTGGGGCCAAACCTGATGAGCAACTATGACGACATGTGTTGGCTACCATTTATTGAGTAGACTTTGTTTCTGATCTCAATTATTAAATCACATGAATGAAACTTGTTTGTTTTGAAAAATAAAACAACAAAGCACACCTCCATGTGATTGGTACATTCTACTTAGAATTCTGACCCAGGCAGGGATGTTCACCGTCATTTTGTGGAGGAGGTTGGGGAGGTAAAGTAAGAGAGTGAGATCAAATAAAGTAAAAATGATAACTATCAGTTGGCTTTATATTCACTAAGATATAAAAGTTACTTTAAACCCTATCTCAGCTGTTGTTCTGTTGTTTTAAACATTTCTCATAGAATTAAATGGAAGCCCACTAAACCCTGAAAGGGAAATTTTGTGCTAAGGTCCTGAAAATAGTTTATGTCTATTTCTTGAAATGCACATTTTCCCTGCTGGTTACATAAAGTCGAGGCGGGAACATAGCCTTTTGCTGTGTGTGTCTGCCGGCTTCACGGGCTGCTCACTGTCATTTTCATTTTCTTGTGTTGCAGTTTATGACGGTTTTCCATGAGATATATTTCTCAGCCTTTTCCTGAATGAAGGATTGAATTTTCCACAGGAAATCTTATGAAAGAGAGTGACAAGGCACATGGGTTTCCCAAAAAGGAATAGTTGATGTAATAAACTCTCACTATGGTGAACTTTTTAAATACAAGCCAGTTGAAAATTTTATCACTAGGTCATATGCCACAAATCTGTATTAAAAATAAAAAGATTCAAATTTTATAGAAGAATCGGTTTGAATCAAGTAGAAATTATGATTTGTACACTATTTGTTTTTAGAACTTATACTCAGTCTTATCATAATTGCCTGTGGTAGGAACTGGATCATTGTTTATTTATTTAAAAAAAATCCACTAGGTGCTATTTGCCCCATTCTTGATGCGGCAGGGCTGAGGTTAGTTAAGTTGGGCCATTTAGGATTCTTAGCTAGGTTTTCCGGACATTGATTTCAGCCTCTTTATCTTTTTTACAATCGCTTCTGTTGTGTCGGCCTTTGGTCTTTTGACAACGTGGAAATACTGCACGGATCTGCCTTTCCCTTTTTTCCTGTCTTTGTGGGAAAAGATTTCTGTAAGACGAACTACTAGGATATTAAGGATTTTGTGTGGGGTAAGTTTGGTCAGTTCTAAGGATTTCAATTTATACGTATCAATACTTGGTATTCTGCTAATGACAGTAAAATTATAAACTAACTTAAGTATACATCAGTAAGTATAGTACAGTAAGCCCAACACCCAGATTAAGGAATTCACAAACTTTTCCATATTTCCTTTATTGAGACCTTTGTTCTTTTATTTGTCCTTTGTTGAAGTATTTGACAGCAAATCCAAGAAGACATGTCACTTTACCCTATGTACTCAAGTAGGCATGTCTGAAATATGAGGGCCTTTTCTTTGATCAGGTTTTTCCATTTGACCCATGTGCTCATTAAGTCCCAGCTGTATCAGGAATCTCACTAGGCATTAGGGATCCTTGGGGCAATGAGACAGTCCTGGCTCCCAAGGAAGTTAAGGGCTGATGGAAGAAACCAACACAGGAGATTGGGTGCCTCAATTAAGGTCCCTGCTGGATGACACCAATTGGAGAAAATTTGTGCACAATACAGTAGGATTCACAGAAGGGACTGTTCAGATTTGTAGGGCAGGCAGTGAGAGAGGTGGTCAGCAGGGCTACAAGAGGAGGAATCATTTGATCAGAATCTGAAATCCTTTCTGCCAACCTTTCTATCAAGCTCCCAGTGCCCATCACACACAATCCTGTGCTGTAATTGTTTTTGATTCCAGTTACCACATCTCCTTCAGGAAGGATTTTAAGGTCGAAAATATTTAAAATCCATAATTGTTGCCAGAAGGGACATAGAACAAGGAACATAGAAACAACACAAATGTCCATCAGCACATGACTGGCTAAAGACGAGGTGATATATATATACAATGGAATACTACTCAGCCATAAAAGATGCCATTTGCAGCAACATGGATGGACCTGAAGACTGTCATTCTAAGTGAAGTGGGGTGGAAAGAGAAAGAAAAATGCCACATGACTTCATTTATGGGGAATCTAAAATTAATAGCAATAATAATAAGACCACAAATGAACCAAATTTTATTTTGATTTCTTGAATATATGTAAGCACATCTGACTGTCCTTTGTGATTGGATTACCATATTCTGTTTATTATTCTTTTGTAGATGTCCTTATTCCTCTGGTAACTGTAATTTGAAAAATCTAAAGCTCTAATCTGTTCTTAGAAACAGTAATTAGTACATATATGTAAACTAAAAAATGCAGTATACTCTATACATGTATTTACATGCAATATGTGTATGTGAAGTTGAACTGTATTAATTCTACCTACTAAAACTGAAAAAGGAAAAAAATAAGAAATCTATTTAAAAAAACACCCCTCTTTAGATATTAAAACGTTCATTTCTGAGATTCTGTGAAAGACAACATGGAAGTAGGTTTTTAAGATTTTCTCCTTGCGCCTCAGTGAGCAGCCTGGGCTGCACAGCTTGGCAGCCACAGTCACCCAGGACTTGCCAGATTGCTCCTCACTTCTTGGGAGGAAGGTTAGCTGCTTCAGGAATATTTATGCTCTTAGAAGTTGCTGAAAACCCCACAGAACTTCTGTTTACATGGAGTGTATCTGTCATTATACCCCATTTTAGAAATTAGAACAGAAAATTTAAACCCGAGAACTGACAAGCACACGCTGTCCCAGCATGTGGTCAAAGCAGTGCTGCCATGGTGGGGTTGTTTTGGTTCCAGAAAAATGCACCGTACACTCAAGAATGAGTGTGAACCCACAGATCTCATCTCATTAATGCTATGAAGAGGTGGGACCCAATGCCCCTAAAACAGTGCTGAAGTCTCCAGATGTCTCAGAACACACAGAGCCATGGGATCAAGAATCCAGTGTCTCGTGGATCATCAGCAGTGGGGACCGCGTCCTGGGTCAGGAGGAGCAGAAGTAGGGATAGCAGGCACACAGTCCTTTTGATAGCAAAGCTTTAAAGGTTTTGATCTGACTGAAAGTTTGGCAAAGATTTGCATTTAGACTAAAACATTTCCTCTCCTGGAGACGTTAGAAGGATAACACTGATTAATAGAGGATGATTGTAATGGATTAATTATGATACTGATGACATGGGCTGCAAACACTAACCCTGCACTCAGTGTAGACTAAGACTTTTATGTACACAATTCATTAGGTCTCCACACCCCTGCAAGGTGGCATTAGCACTCATACAACCATGAAACCAGTGACTATAAAACAGTCACAAGCCTTCCTCTCCAGCATGAGGTAGCAAAACCAGCAAGGATTTTCAATGACAAAAGCAAAAATCATATATTTTTGGGAAAGAAAGCAAATGAAACACTGAAGAACAATAAACAAAAAGAGCAGATGGAATGGAAAATTTTATTGAAGAAAGCAATGATTGATTCAATTAAAACAGGTAATGTCCCTGGTATAATTGAACCATGAATCCAAATTTTTGGGAAAGTGGATTGTGAAATTACTGTCTCATTTAATATTGGAATTCCTAGTTGGACCAATTTGATATGCATCACTGGTGTGAGGTTAGATATTTAGACAAATAACAACATTCCTATTCTTTAAGTTAACAGGAAACATATCACAGGACTCCAGACTTAGGGAGAGAATGCAAACAACAACAATCATACTCCATCAAGTAAGGACACGTGTCCCTGCGTCACCAATGAGAATTTGCACAAAGAAAACACAGTTCTCCAATTGTGACAAATATGAGACTGTGACCCATGAATTACAAGAAAAAGCAACTGTTTAAATGCCATGGGCAAATTTTTTTTTATCATCTTGAAAACATCACTGATGTTCTAGGTAAGAAAAAGAATTGTTTTACTAACAAATCCAACTGACACAGGGGTTTTTCCAAGTGACAAGGTGATTCCAAAAAGTGCAGTAAAATGAGTAAATATGATCTGTGCAGTGACGGAGATGGTCTTAGACTGACCAGCATCACGGTTCCCGGTTTTACACTTGCTATCTGCTCGTCACCTCTGACACAAGAACTCAACAAATGATTTTTTCCTTTAGAAAAAAAGATAAATAAAATCTAACTACAAGATGTGGTATGTAAAGCGGTGATGAAGTTGTCTAACCTTATAATGCAGCCAGTGTAATGTAGCACTTATTCGGGCACTAGAATTTTTAATTCATTATTTCTTTTATACCCTCATTCTATCCTAAAGGAGTCACTTAAAGTTTTCTACTTTATTCAACATATCTTGTGAGGGTTGTGATATACTCTGGTATGGCAGTTTTCAGAGATTTAAAATCGCCTCTGTGGTTGTGGTCTGGAAAGAGAAGGTTCCCTCACAGCTGCGACGGAGAAGGAATCCCCGGAGTCCGCCTCCGGGCAGCTTCCGAACCGCATCTGCTTGCACTTGGCACGGGACACCATCAGCAAGTGTAACTCTGACAAGGAGATTTCCCCGGGGCCTGGGAGGTGCTCTAACATTGTGAAGACACTTGTTTCCCAGTTAGGTAAGTCTTGGAAAAATAGTTTATTAGAAGTGACTCCCTTTGTATGTGCCTTTTGTCCTGAGAGGTTACTAATTAGCATAGGATATAAAATACCCCATAATATAAGAATTTAGGTACCACATCTTTCCATCTACCTGTCTATTTGTTTATCATATTTATAGTTAGGTTACATTTTCTATGACGTTCACTTCTGGGCACCAGAAAAGAAAGGTTACAAAATATTTATTATAAATAGGGGGGACTGGGTCTAAGGGTTAAAAACCACTACTGCTAACAATAAAAACCATATAATAATTTTAATCTCAGTTGCATCAGACCTTCCAGAATTACTCCCTCAATTTCACTGTTAAAACAGTAATGGAATCTCTGTTCTTCCAAGACTCGGGCCTGATCGCCACCCATCCAGACATCTGTCTGTGGGTCCCTACTTGTCCTCGATGCCCCCAAACACACCTTACGGGGTGAACTTTCTTCAGTGCCCCTACTGTAGGGGAAACCTGGAAGTCCCAGGCACTGTCCAGGAGTCACATCAACCTGCAAAAATCAAAGTCATGTGACTGAAACGGGACAACCCAGGTGGTGTGATAGGGCTGAAAGCTCACCAAAAACAGGTTTGGGGGCCAAACCCAAGCCCACCGGCTCCTCACATGAAGAAGGACAGGGAGGCCCAATTAGCCACGAGACTGGGGGGCTTCATTACTCCATGAATAAAGGATTTGTGCCAGTCCCACCTTTAGACAGAGAACCCGAAAACCCAGACTTGGAAGCACCCCATCCCCTCCCCTCTGAACAAATATTCTCTCAAGACACATAGTGAGAGATGGGAGCCCTGGTGAGCTCTGGAATAAGATGCAATATGAAAGACTGCTGGTACCATATGATGCGGAGCTCAGGCAGCCCCCAGGGCCACCAGCCCTTCTGGTACAACTGATGCCCAATCTTCCATCCACAACAGTTTCTTCAGGACACTTACACACACATAACCATCACACAAAAATGATTGCTTAGACATATTTTAAGAGAAATAACATTATGAGAATGCCAAATTCATGACAAGTCAGAGTCAAGACCCCAGAGTATTTACTGAATGAGATTTCACATGTGCTCCGCAGAGAACTTTAAACCCTTAGGACACAGTCATGGAAAAATAGGCATTTTCTTTCTTTCCTCCAAGTTGGCTTTGCTGGAGAACTCCATAGACACAGGAAGACTCTGGATCCCACCTCTACTACTTACACAAAGGGCTCAACACGTGGAGAGGGATCAGCGCTGGTGCGACCGGCTCCAATGTGACCACTCCCGTGCCCAGCTCCCCAAGGAGCAGAGCTCCCACCAAAGGAGCAGAGACCCCCAGGAGCAGAGCTCCCCCCACGGACACTGCAGTGCCTACAAGAATCAGGAGTCTGATGAGTGAGCCTGGGGCGGGCAAGACAGGAAGCAAGCACCGCTCCCTCAAGCTCTGCAGGTGATCTCTGTGTCATCTTGAATAAATACAGTCAGCATTAAAGATGTTTGACAAGAGGGTAAAAGGTAAGGCCTCCCCAAATCTCCACTCATTCCTTTAGTGGGAGTCCTGTTAGAACACATGGTGACAGACGCTGGCATTACATGGGCACGTTGCCCTCAGGGCTGCAGGGGAGGCCACGGTGCTGCCTCTGCCCCACCTCCTTCCCTCATCCCCCAGAACTCACAGGGGCCACTGACACGTTTCTCTGACTTTCTCTCCTTGGTATTGCTGCTCTTCTAGCTTTTAAGAGCTCATAAACACCTCACCAGAAAATCTTTAACAATGAATCCAAATCAAATGAAATCAACCACAGATACACACTGCCTTCATCATTACTTTTCATTTTAGGACGAAATTCTTGAAGACGACTCCCTGACCTGAAGGGATGGATGGAGGAGAAAAGAAAAGAAGACAAGTATTTTGGCCCCCAAAAAATGAGAGGTAACCAGATGGTGGCTAGTTTTCATCGCACCTCTCTGCCCGCCCCAATTTCACATGCCCCTCCCAACTCAATTCATCAGAACTCGACTGAAGGAGACGGCTGTGCAAATTTATTGGAAGCCAAAGAAATTGCTCCAGAAGCAGTCTCCCGATCCCAGCGAGAACACTGAAAACTGACCAGTGCCAGGATCTGAGTACTAAAACACACAGACCCAAACTCCACCCCCCTCCCTGGTGGGTGTACTTACAATGGGGGTGTCGCCACGCAATTTGTCATCATCCAACATATAAAAATGAAAGGGACACCAGTTTTCAACATCACAGTCCCTCTGAAACAACTGGTAGTCAATTAGCGTTTATCGGCAACAAAAGTCGATTTTCTCCCCTGCACGTGGAGGTCAACACACAGAAGAGACTGATGATCCCCACTGCGAGTGTAGCTAAGTGTGTCTAAGCAAACTGGCTCTATCAGCCTCCTGATGAGCAGGGAAGTGTGTGAGCTGCGGGGCTCTGCAGACTAATGGCCAGGCAAGGAGGGCGCTTCCTTGCTTTGGGGAGAAAAACGCGGAAGCAACACTCGCTGGAAATAAATTCTAATTAAAATTTCAACTGCGGTTCCTGCAGCGTAACCCCCGCCAATAGATGAGGCTCCCTCTGTGCTGTCCAGTCATGTGAGGCAGGCTCATTATTATAACTGTGTGTTTGGTTTAGCAAGTGAATCATGTCTGTTTTCTGGAAATTACTTGAGGGTGGAAAACCTTCCAAATATGTTCATTTATTTGCTGTGGAATCTGTTTAATCTTCGTAAGAGCATTTACAATGACAACCTTCTTAATTACAATGACAACCTTCTTAAATAAGCATCTTTGCCCGAGAGACCTTTCCAGGCACATGCGCCGAAACCTAGGACAATCCAGAAGCAAAATCAAAACCGTTTCAGCTGCACAACACCGCAGAATGTGTCCAGTTTGAGAATCAAGGATTTTTTTCTCCATACCCTTATACTCTTCTGCCCAAATTAATCAGCCTCTGCTGCTCTTGTATACTGAGTATTGTATGACTCATCTTCTCTGCCTGTGAAATGGAAATGGGAGATACTTCTACCCAATAAAATGTCATAGAACTAACCAGCAAAATTATATATATTAAAAAAAAAGCCAGGGCTTTATGCTGTCCAGGGTTATGAATCATTTATTTAATGTGTCAATTGCTACAAGAATAAACTTTTCTAAATGTAAAACCTCCTCAGAAATCTTCAACTACTATTCAAGAAAAAATATCTCAGAAAATTTCTGAGAAGTATTTAAAGGAAAATCATTTTAACTGAATCATATTCTATGCACACTGAATACATTCTCTTTAGAGAACTCCTAGTTTTTTTTAAATGACCTATAAAAATACACCCAGTATTAATCAGTAAATCTTCATTCCTTATTTTTAAAATTCTTAAGACATGCTATTTTTCTTAAATCAAATGTGTAGGTATTCACAAGCCAATGGACAACGGAATTACCTAAGAAGACATTATAAAGCAGCAAGAGCAACTAGCACTTTGCCAAACATCCTGCCTGAGAGCCACTTGGATCATCTCATTTTGACCTGACCGCTTGAAGGAGAGCTCCATCAGCCCATTTAACACATGAAGAAACTGAGGCTCTGGGTGGTCATGTTTCCTGTACTTGATGGAGCCGGGATCTAAACCCGGATCTTTGTCTATAGAGCCTGTGCCTTTACCAGATCACACTTATATTTCTCATACTTCAAATGCACTCAGTCCCCGAGGTAACACACCTTCCTTGCGTTTCTGAGAGTTTTAGGAAGTACTGAATTATGAGGACTAAGCAGACATTTTGTGTGGGCTAATTTTTTATTTTCTGATTTTCCTGAATCAGTTCAGGCTGAATTCATACTACTTACGAGGAGAAGTCCTGAGGCAGAGGAGAGAGGGGAAGATAAGCCAGTCATAAACAATTTCAAGAGATCCAATTCATCAAGGAAGCAAAGTATAAATAAACCACTTCAGCAACACTCTTGTCAGTAAGCCTTGGTTTCTCTGTCTCAGCCTGAAGGAGGGTAAGCCCTCCAGCCCATCTGCCTTCCTGCCACCTACCGTGGATGATCTTGGCTCCCTCACCTGTGACACGTGTGTTCTCCAGGGAATCTTTGTAGAGATTAAACAATAAAACTATATGCAAAGGGGATAATTATTTGCTAGACAGCAGGCAAAAAACAAAAAATAAAATTATTTTATTTCATGAAAATGGGAGGTAGGTCTCCCAATTAAACATTCCTGATAGAATCCCAACAAGGACTTTAATTTACCTGCCAGAAATTGTAAAATAACCTTTCTTTTTTAAAGGCTGTATCCATTCTCCCTACTTTTTACCAATCCTGGCTGTTATCCTGAAAATCTATTCCCAGAACTTGGCATCCATCTCCCATATTTAAATCCTTAAAGTTTGAAATTATGATGAAGCTTGGGCACATAAAGATTCACACCATAATTCACAGAATAAACAAAGACCACAGGAACAGGGCCACCTCCAGACCCCATGTGCTCAGGACAGGCTCCAAACTTCATAAAATCTGATGCATGCTGTTTGAACAGAAAGAAAATTGAATGCTATCAAGGAGGCTGACACAGAGCACTGGCCAGCTCAAGAGACGACTCCTTCACCCCTCGTCTGACTTAAGTCATCTAACAGTTGTCAGTTGATCTCTAACTAAAAGTAAAACAGGGGTAGGGTTGGAAAGTAACATTTTTCCTACAATATATACATATTGTCAACTAAAAATTGGCACTTGTCATCTGCCTCTGATTTGATTAAATCATGAGCCACTGCAGCTGCTGACCTTCAACGCCCTCTGAAAGTAGTTAAGGGTGGAGATCAGGAATGGGGGGCTCTGTGCTCTGGGAAAATGGGCAGAAAAGCCTTCAGATAGTTAGACATTTTCAGGAAATTTTAAGAGCCCAAATTCTTTCATCTCCTCCTATCTAGAAAAGCACTAAAATCATTAACAGAGACACCTGCTCCTCGACTAGCAGCAGCCTCTGCCTTAACGTATACTTGACTGCACGTCCCCCTTCACTGAAATCTCATATACTGCTGAGCTCCCCCTCATCTTCAGAGCACTTCCTCCGAGCTCTCTGAGATGCTGACACCTGGGCTCTGGTTCTCATTTTGCCCCAGATAAAACAACCCACAACACTCATGTTGTGTGGTTTATTGACAGTATCACAAAAATGAAGCTTACATACTTGAACTCATAGTAAACATTCATTATAAAATATTTCTTGACTTAAATTACTTTTTAAAAGTAAATAATTATTCCATTTCTTAAATATAGCATTTTTAAATATAAATTAACAGATATTTGTGAATCTTAGGAAAATATATTCTGGAAAAATTTTTAGCTAATTAATAAAAAAGCTACTGTGTGGAGTTATAGAAATTCAGAAGTGGAAAAGAATATTATTGTAACTCAAGTTCTTGTTTTAATTGCAGAGATCCTGAGGCCTCAGAAGACATATAAATTTGCCTGATTTTATACACTGTCCTTTAACAGAAAGCCTAGAACTAAGATCCTGGTCTTTGAGAAACCAAGACTTGCTCAGCTGGTGCAGGGTGAACTTTATGAAAATGGGTCATGAGAAAGAACCAGAATGTGGGGTCCTGGGTGAGGCAGCGGAGGAAAGGAGGGTCTCACCTGGTCGTGGGTGAGAAATAGGCTCCTGCAGTGCTGGTGTGATGGGCATCCCTCAAGTGCCTGAAAACTACTATTTAGCACACCTGCCACCGAAACGCACACGAGCTGTTTAACTAGAAGGCTGACCAGGAGGCTTTCTCAGTGACACAACAAGCTATTTTCATGTTCACTCTACAACTACAAGAAGAGAAAGAATAGAAAGCTGATATTAATTATTAATAATTTACACCAAGAACCAAGGAATTTCCAGGAGAAATATAAAGACTTGTTGGAAGTTTCATTATGTGAACTTACTGCCAATTCAGTTGTCTTAAAAATTGTTCTATAAAATATATTGTCCTTTGCTGCTCCAAATCACATTTGAAAGAAATAATGTTTCTTAAGGGTGTTTCTGGAATTTTCTTCTATTTTCTAACACCAAATCTCAGAGCTTTAAAGAATTGCAGGGTTGGAATTTGGTCCACTCTTCTCTAGGCAATTTATTGTTCCTTCAAAGAACAAGGGGGGAATCACATAGAAAAGCATTTGAGCATCAGGCTGCTTACATTTCCTCCGGAAGTCTTGGAAAATAATGTGGAAATGAACAGCAGGACAGAATCCTGGTTGGAGGGTCACTGGCTAGAAGGTGAGAACAAATGTGTTCTCCAACATGCTCTGGTAGCCACTAGTTTAAATGAACCGAGCATACACGCACCTCTACGTGAAAATCTCAACCGTTACCAATCGCTCAGTGCAGCCCGAAGCAATGAACGGAGTGCAGAGGTCCCCGGCGGCTCATCGTGGTGTCTTACACCACGTGCAGGATGAGAGGTGCCTCCCCGCCCCCTCCCTCCCCTCCCCTCGAGGGAGATGGCTGGTCCACAGCTGAGCTTACCTCATAGCAAGCTGTCTCTCAGCCCTCTGTCTAAAGCAAGATAAAAGCAGGAAAGCTACCTGGGACTATACAGAACCATCCCAAAAGGGAACTGAAGCACCTTTCTTCCCTCCTCTCTGCTGCCTGGAATGTGGACCTGATGGTTACCCTCAGGCAGTCACTTTGGGCCATCAGGTTGATGGGCTGAAGATAACAGGCATCTTGTTCTCTGACCCAGGGGCCATCATGCAAACCAGCCCTGGGCTACCGATTGCTTGACTTCTTTATGTAAGAAGGAAATACAATTTTAGCGGAATTGGGAATTACAATGTATTAGGAAATACAATGTTTTAGCCACTGCTGTTATCTAGGGAACTAAGTGTTGTACATTGCCATGGTAAGACCTAATAATAAAGTTAAATATTCACCAAAAACTATTTACCAAATAGTTAATAAATGATAAAGAGATCTTGATTTTTGTTTTAATGCTATGAAATGTAAATCGTTTCAGCATATGCCAATAAAACAAGACACTGTGGAGATAAAGCAAAACAGAATTTGTAGAACAGAGACCAAAAGCATCCTCCTCTCCAAGGCACAGAAGGACAGCCATGACTCTACGTGACAAGGCTGGAGTCACATGGGCTCCCTGTTTTCCTTGTCTTGGGTTGTGTTCTGTTTCCGACCTTGGGAAAATTGGATAAGACTGCTGGTCAAATCATTTCAGGAACAGCTTCCATCGTGTAGAACCCATGTCTCTTCCTTTCCTCTGCCTCCTGGAATGTTCTGACACAATTAATCAGTCCAGCCTTCTAAACTGAGCAAATGGATCTCAATCAATCTGCTTTTAGACACAGTTAAGAAATAGACATTAAAAAGCATAACTAGGAAATCTTATCTTCCAGAGGTCATTGCACAGATGAAATAGGAGAATATCTGTGAATCACTCTGTAAACACTAAGTACAATACAAACAATAGTAGTACTGATTCTATGTCACATTCATCAAAAAAGGAAAACAGAACAGTTTTCTACCAGAAGGAGAAGGTGCTTTGCAATTTTCTGTCACTTTAATTCTTCAAAAGTTTCTATAAAATTGATGTCTTTAGAAAAATCAATGCACATTAGGGACTAATTTTAATTCCTTCATCTCCCCCGGTTTAACACATATCAAGAATGTTACCATTTCTAGACATTTTACTTAGGAAATCCTTTGATATACATGAGGCACAGAACACGGCAAATTGTCAGTATCACTCAGGATAGGAAATCCATGTTTGATACCCGAACTTGAAGACATGAAGAAGATGCCTGACATGTCCCACTGACCTTTCAAGCTATTCTTTTTCAGACACTTGTTTCTTCTTGATCCAGAACAGACATGCATTTGTTGATGTGAGACTCTTTAAGTGAAAAGGTCAACCCATCATTACCACTTTAGAGACTGAAATCTTACCCTCCTCATCCATGTGGACATAGTATCCTTACTGATTCCTAACATGAAAAATGACCATCGATGACATCTCAGGATGCTCCAATGCAGAGGTTCTCTGCTGCAGTGAGGAGGAAAGAGCCGTGTGCTTCAAGATGCACTTACTGTCTGTAGCTCACTTGGTAAGACAATGCAACTTGTCTAAGCTAAAACTTAAAAATGGACAATAGAGACAATGTCCATGGCAAAGGGCATTTGGAGGCTAATTCCTTAGCCCCACTTAATCGCTTCTCAAGAGCCATGGGCAATATCTTAAGAAAGGCAGCAACGTGGTACCCAAGTCATCAAAACCTGCACCTCCTACTAGTTGACAGTAAAGCAAGTGTCATCTGGCTCAACAGATCTCCCTGTGTCTCTACAGTGTACGGCTAAATTTTCTTTATTTTCTCGGTCGGGGGACACTCCATTTTTGAAAATCCCCCTCCGTGCAGTCAAAGTTCTTATTTCCCAATCACAATGCAGGCTTGAAGGGGGGATAACAGAGCTGACAAAACATTGATCACTATTTATTGCTTGATAAATTTTTGGCACATGGACTAAAAATCTTTGGGTCAGTTGGACATCAAGATTGTACCTAATTTACACAATTGTCAACTGTCATTTTACTACCAGCTCCTGAAACAGTCACGTGGTCACTAGGTATTTTTTCCTTCCCTTGACCCATGGATTTGATGATTTCTAACCAGACACAATAGATTTTTGAAAAGAAATCTGTTTCACCTTTTGCTTTTAAACTAAATTTGTGTACCTGACAGTGACTTCACTCTAACATTCACAAAAAGCTATCCAAGAACACCCCCTTTTGACATCATCTGTAGATGTCTTGAATACACTGCTGAGCTGATTCTTCCAGATCATTAAAATATATATGTCCATTATGCTGTGGTCCTCTTCAATTTGTGGTGTTTTCAGTAATTATTACCTCTTTTAATAATTTATTACACATTTAGCATTTCTTTATCCAATACAGTTACATTAGTATATAAGATTTCAAAAGAACTGGTTTCTCAAAATGATGATATTTAACATCTATGGCCTTTTCTTAATCAAGTAATTCTATAAGGCAGTCAAGGACAGCAGTGAAAGTTGTGTGTGGTGATTGCTGCTTCAGAGTCTCCGGTCCTGCCCCATGATCTTGCATGTGTTTACGCATCCTTGTGAATGTCAACACATCAGTCTATTAGGAGCTGAAATTAAACTACCTGGATGCTAATTTTTCTTTTTAAAAACAATAAACTCAATTTCCCCTACAAATTCTTTATTGTTTCTCATACTGAGGCTCACCACTTTTCCTAATATATATGTTTGGTGGGGAGGGGGGCACAGCCTTGAAGGCCTGCAGACAGCACCAACTATATAAGGTTAACCAGAGGTGGCCATGGATGTTGTGTGACTTCAGCCACCGAGCACAAGCACCTGCTGTCCCTCCAACTGTTCTGCCTCCATTGCTGACATCCCTGAAGGTCACTGCCTCTTGTAAAATTCTACAACATTACAGTTCATATATTTTTAAAGGTTTCAATTTGTGAAAGTCGTCTGTTGTTTGTGTAAAATGGGGGGGGGTACTTGCCATTGCTCGTTTCAGGCTAAACTAAGTCCAGAAGGACACACACACTCAGTTCTATGTGCCCCCAAAGACAAGTTCGAAAGGCTTCGGGACAGTGGTGACACTCAAACCTTTGGAATTTTGAGCTCTATGAAAGTATCACTTATTAAGAAATTAAGCATTATAATTCTAGACCAAGAGAAACAGAATCCCCCACAAGTTACTTACCAGAATTTTTTTAAAGAAACTATCTTCCCTAAAATCCAATGATAAATCAAATATCCATGGAAAGAATATAGAACAGTAATACCAAGCAACAATTTCTACACTAATGCTGATTAGCCATCAGCCCAAACCAAAGGACATAGAAATAAGACACTTGGAGATAAAGAGATGGAAGAGAGGTATTAAAAAACAAGAATATAAAAGAAGTAATGGCCCTATGGAAACCTGCCCACTTTTTTGAAATAATTACTTGGTTAAAGGAACTCACTCGTGAGGATTGGAAATGCACCAAGAGGAAATCTAGCAGGGAAAAGAAGCAGAAGCAGGTCTCAGTTTTCTCCGAGGCTGATCCTAAATGAAAAAAATTTCCTTGGCTTCCACAATACACAACCTGCATTGATGTCTAAGCAGAAGAGTGAGGAGGAGAGAAAACCGAATGTGTGTGGAAGCCATCCTTCACCAACACTGCTGGAAACACAGAACTATGGTGTTGGGGCACTGCCCGACCGATATATATAACAGCAGGAATAAGCTCTAACTAGGTTTCTGAGCGATAAATGCTTTTAGCTTTAAATCTACTCAAGTAAACATACAGAGAAATCATGGTAAGTGCTTGAGGTGTAGCCTTGCTGTTTAGGTGAGATAAAGGAATGCTTCTATACTTGTTCCATTTTGGAAACACGTGTGAGTGGAAGCCAACCTTCACCTATGTTTCTGAGAACCCAGAGTTTCTCGCCTCGGGGAATTATGGTACTTACATACATAAGTGAAGGCACAAGCTCCAGGTGGCTTTTCCTTTCCAAAGAGCTTTTACTTGAAACCAGCTTTTAGAATCATGCAGAGAAATCAGAGTTAGTGTTTCTATGTCACTCCACCTTTTATGCTGTATGAAAGAACTCCACACCACATGCCCAATTTTCAGATATGTATGAGTTTGGAAGCCGTCCTTCAACTAGCTAATTGGGAACCCACAGTTTCTGGGGTTGGGAAACTACGCTACATACATATCTATGGGGATGCACTAGTACCAAAACGGTTGTTCACTGCAAACCACGTTTACTTGCAACCGGCTCTGAAAAACATACTGAGAAATCAAAGTGTTCCAGTGTCACTTAACCTTCAATGCTGGATGAAAGAACACCTCTCCACATGATAACTTCTGACATTTGAATGTGTGTTGGAGCTGTCCTTCACCTAAATTGTTGGAAACCCAGAGTTTCTGGTCTAGGGGATCTACGCTACTTACATATGTAACAGGAGGCAGTCGCTCCAACGCGGTTTTCCTAAGCAAACCGCTTTAACTTTGAAACCGGCATTAGTAAACATGCTGAGAAATCAGAGAATGTGTTTCTACATGTCACTCTGCCTTTTATGCTGGATGAAAGAACGCCACTCCACATGCTCTATTTTCAGATCTGTATAAGTGTGGAGGCCGTCCTTCACCAAGCTTGTTGGGAACCCAGAATTTCTGGACTAGGGAAACAACGCTGCTTTCATATATATGCGGACAAACTAGCACCAACTCACATTTCCACTGCAAAATGTTTTTACTTGAAACGGATTTCAGAAACATGCTAAGAAATCAGAGTGAGTGTTTCAGTATGTCACTTAACCTTCAATGGTGGAAGAAGGAAAGCCTCCCAACATGCTCACTTCTGACATCTAAACATGAGTTGGAGCCATTCTTCACATAACTTCTTCGAAAACAAGGGTTTCTGGTCTAGGGGAACTTCACTGCTTACATATCTAAGCAGAGGCTCTCGCTCGAAAGCGGTTTTCCACAGCAAATCGCTCTTCCTTAGAAACTGGCATTAGGAAACCTGCTGAGAATACAGAGTGACTATTTCTGTATGTCACTTAACCTTCAATGCTGGATGAAAGAATGCCTCTCCACAAGATCACTTCTGACATTTGAATTTGTGTTGGAGACGTCCTTCTCCTAACATGTTGGAAAACCAGAGTTTCTGGAATACGGGAACTGCCCAATTTACATATCAAAGCGCAGGAACTCGATTCAAAGCAGTTTACCAAAGCAAAGTGATTTTTCTTTGAAACCAGCATTTCACAGTAAACATAAAAGGCAGAGTGAGATGTACAAACACGTTCTCTGATTTCTCAATATGTTTCTTAAACCAGGTTTCAAGTAAAAGTGGTTTGCAATGAAAAACTGAGTTCGTGCTAGTACGTCCCCATATATATGAAAGCAGCAAAGTTTTCCTTGGACTGAAAATCTGGGTTTCCAACAAGCTAGGTGAAAGGCGGCTTCCACACTTCTACATTCCTGAAAATTGAGCATGTGGAGAGGCGTCCTTTCATCCAGAACAAAAGGCAGAGGGACTTCCAGACACACATTCTCTGATTTCTGAGCATGTTTCTTACGCCGGTTTCAATGTAAAAGCGGTTTGATCTGGAAAAAGAAGTTGGAACGAGTGCCCCCCCCCTTACATATGTAAGTAGCTTAGTTCCCCTATACAAGAAAATCTGGGGTTCCAACAAGTAAGGTGAAGGACGGCTCCAAGAGAAATTCAGATGTCAAAAGTGAGCTTGTGGAGAGGCTTCTTTCATCCAGCCTTGAAGGTTAAGTTACATACAGAAACAAGTACTCTGATTTCTCAGCATGTTTCTCAAAGCCGATTTCAAGTAAAAGCAGTTTGCAGTGAAAAATCGAGTTCGTGCTAGTACATACACATATATTGGAAAGTGCAGTTTACCTTGGACTGAAACAATGGGTTTCCAAAAAGCTAGGTGAAGAACGGCTTTCACACTCATACAGATCTGATAAATGAGCATGTTGAGAGGCGTTCCTTCATGCAGCATAAAAGGCAGAGATATTCTAGACACAAATTCTCTGATTTCTAAGCATGTTTCCTAACGCCTTTTTCAATGTTAAACCAGTTTGCTGTGGAAAACCACTTTAGAGCGAGTGCCTCCCCTTACATATGTAAGAAGCGTAGTGCCCCTATACAAGAAACTTTGGTTTTCCAACTAGTTAGGTGAAGGACAGCTCCAACACAAATGCAGATGTGAGAAGTGAGCTTGTGAAGAGACGTTCTTTTATCCAGCATTAAAAGTTACGTGACATACATAAACATTTACTCCGATTTCTCAGCATGCTTCTCAAGGCCGGTTTCAACTAAAAGCCGTTACAGTGTAAAACCGAGGTCATGCTTGTTCGTCCCTATATATATGAAAGTAGCTTAGTTTACCTTAACTGAAACTCAGGGTTTCCAACAACCTAGGTGAAGTATGGCTTCGAAAATCATACAGCTCTGAAAATTGAGCATGTGGAGATACGTTCTTTCATGCAGCATAAAATGCAGAGGTATTCTTCACACACACCCTCTGACTTCTCAGCAGGTTTCCTACCACCGTTTTCAATGTAAAACCGATTTGCTGTGGAAAACCAAGTTGGAGCAAGTGCCTCCCGTTAGATATGTAAGCAGCTTAATTCCTCTATACCAGAAACTATGCGTTTCCAACAAGTTATTTGAAGAATAGATTCAAAACACATTTAGATATCCGACGTGAACTTATGGAGTGGCATTCCTTCATCCAACATTGAAGGTTAAGGGACATACAGAAACAGTTACTCTGATTTCTCAGCATGGTTGTCATAGCCGCTTTCAAGTAAAGGCAGTTTGCAGTGTAAAATCGAGTTCGTACTAGTACGTCCCGATATATATGGAAACAGCGTAGTTTATATTGGGCTGAAACTATGGGTTTCCAACAAGCTAGGTGAATTACGGCTTCCACACTCATACAGTTATAAAAATTGAGCATGTTCAGAGGAGTTCCTTCATGCAGAATAAAATGCAGAGGTAATATAGACACACACTCTCTAAAATTTCAACATGTTTCCTAATGGCGTTTTCAATGTAAAAGCGATTTAGTGTGAAAAACACGTTGGAGCAAGTTCCTCCCCTTAGATATGTAACTAGTGCAGTTCCCCTATAACAGAAACTCTGGTTTTCCAACAAGTTAGGTGAAGGAAGTCTCCAAAACAAATTCAGATGTCAGAAGTAAGCCTGTGGAGAGGCTTTTTTTCATCCAGCATTGAAGGTTAAGTGATATACAGAAACAAATTCTCTGAGTTGTCAGCATGTTTCTCAAAGCCGGTTGCAAATAAAACTGTTTTGCAGTGTAAAACCAAGTCCGTGCTAGTAACTCCCTATATATATGAAAGAAGCGTAGTTTCCATTGGACTGAAACTCTGGGTTTCCAACAAGGTAGGTAAAGGATGGCTTCAACACTCATTCAGTTCTGAGTATTGAGATTGTGGAGAGACATTCGTTTGTCTAGCATAAAGGTAATGGTTTCCAGTAGAAACAGCTACACTGGATTCTCAGTATGTTTCCTAGTGCTGGTTTGAAGTTCATGCAGTTTTCATTGTAAATCCGAGTTGGAAGTAGTACCTCCACATTTCTACAAATGTAGTGAATTTACCCACTCATAAAAAACTGTGTTCCCAACAAGCTAGCTGACAGAAGACTTTCACACACACTTAACTCTCAGAATTGTGCAAGTGGAGAGATGTTCGTTCATCTAGCATGAAGGGAATGGGTTGCAGTAGAAACACTTGTTCTGGATTCTCAGTATGTTTTCCTAGGGCCGGTTGGAGATTCATGCACTTCACACTGAAAAACAGAGTTGGAGCTTGAACCTCCCAAAATATATTAATTTCACACAGTTTCGCACAGAAAAGAAACTGTGTGTTCCCCAAAAACTATGTGATTGACACATTTCATACTCATTTAAATGCCAGAATTGAGAATGTGAAGAGACGTTCGATCATCTAGCATTAAGGGAATGGGTTGTAGAAACATGTACTCGGGTTTCTCAGTATGTTTTCAACTGCCGGTTTGAAGTTAATGCAGTTTTCACTGTAAAACCGAGTTGGAACTACTACCGCCCCAAATATATATAAATAGTGTCGTTTCCCCACTGAAAAGAAACATAGTGTTCCCAACAAGCTACGTGAATGACGGCTTTCACACACATTTATTTCTCAGATCTGAGCATGTGGAGAGAAGTTCGTTCATCTAGTATAAAGTTAGTGGGTTGCAGTAGAAACCCTTACTCTGGTTTTACAGTATGCTTCCTAGCGACGGTTTGAAATTCATGCAGTATTCCCTTTAATACCGTGTTGGAGCAAGAACGTCCCCATATATATGTATGTACTGTTTTTCCAACTGAACAGAAATTTTATGTTCTCAAGAAGATAGGTGAAAGACCACTTTGATGCACACTGATCTATCAAAATTGAGCCTGAGGAGAGGCGATCGACCATCAAATATAATGGGAATGTTTTGCAGTTGAAACACTAATTCTCTTTTCTCAGTATGTTTCGTAATGCTGGCTAGAAGTTCATGCAGATTTTATTTTAAATTAAAGTTGGAGATAGCACCAACCATTATAAAAGTATGTAGCGTTTATTCAAACTGAAAAGAAACTTACTGTTCCCAACAAGAAACCTGAAAAACGGCTTTCACACAAACACTTACCTTTTAGAACAGAGATTGTGGACAGACATTCGTTCATTTAGCATAAAAGAGATGGTTTGCAGTAGGAACATTTACTCAGCGTTTTAAATCGGTATTCTAGAGTCAGTTTGTAGTTCATGCAGTATTCACAGTAAAACGGTATTGGAGATAGAATCTCCACATATATATACATGCAGTGTATATCCCACTGAAAAGAAAATGTGTTCCCAAGAAGCAGGTGCAGGATGGTTTCACACAAATTATCTTTCTGAGCTACTCATGCAGTGAGAAGTACGTTCATATAGCACAAAGGGAATGGGTTGCATAAGAAAGACTGAATCAGAATACTAAGTCTGTTTCAAGTGCCGATCAGTATTTCATGCAGTTATCGACATAAAATATTGTTGGAATTAGAATTTACCAATATATACGAATGTAGTGTAGTTTCAAAAAGAAAAGAATCTTTAATGTCTAAACAAGAAAAGTGAATAGAAAATATTACATACAAACACATAAAATAGAGCATGTGGAGGGACGTTCGTTCTTCTAGCACAAAGGGAACTGGTTGCAGGATAAACACTTACTTTGATTTCTCAGACTGTTTCCTACTGCCAGTTTGAAGATGCTGTAGTTTTCACTCTAAAACCGAGTTGGAGCTTGTACCTCACCATATATATGTATGCACTGGAGTTTACAACTGAAAAGAAACTTTGTGTACCTATCAAGCTAGGTGAAGGACGGATTTCACACACACTTATCACTCAGAACTGAGCATGTGGAGAGACGTTCGTTCATCCAGCACAAAGGGAACGGGTTGCAGGAGAAACATTTACTCTGGTTTCTCAGTCTGCATCCTACTACCGGTATCAAGTTCCTGCGGTTTTCACTGTAAAACCGACTTGGAACTTTTACCTCCCCATATATAAGTATGGAGTGGAGTTTGCACCTGAAAAGAAAATATGTATGCCCTTCAAGCTAGGTGAAGGACGGTTTTCACACACACTTATCTCTCAGAACTGAGCATGTGGGGAGAAGATCGTTCATTCAGAAAAAAGGGAACAGTTGCAGGGGAAAAAATTACTCTGGTTTCTCAATCTGTTTCAAGTGCCGGTTGGAAATTCCTGGGGTTTTCACAGTAAAACCTAGATGGAGCATTTACTTCCCCATATATATGTATGTACTGGAGTTAGGAACTGAAAGGAAACTTTGTGTTCCCTTCAAGCAAGTTCAAAGATGGCCTTCACACACACTTATCTCTCAGAATTGACCATGTGGAGAGACGTTCGTTCATCCAGGACAAAGGGAACGGGTTGCAGGAGAAACCCTTTCTCTGGTTACTCAGTCTGTTTCCTAGTGCTGGTTTGAAGTGCCTGTCGTTAACACTGTAAAATCGAGTTGGAGCTTGTAACTCCCCATATATATGTATGGAGTGGGGTTTGCAACTGAAAAGGAACTTTGTGTTCCCTTCAAGCTAGGTGAAGGACGGCTTTCACACACAAATCTCTCTCAGAACTGAGCATGTGGAGAGACGTTCGTTCATCCAGCACAATTGGAACAGGTTGCAGGAGAAACAGTTACTCTGGTTTCTCAGTCTGTTTCCTAGTGTCGGTTTGAAGTGCCTGCAGTTTCCACTGTAAAACCGAGTTGGAGCTTGTTCCTCCCCATATATATGTATTTAGGGGAGTTGGAAACTGAAAAGAAACTTTGTGTTCCCTTCAAGCTATGTGCAGAACGGCTTTCACACACAATTCTCTCTCAGAACTGAGCATGTGGAGAGACGTTCTTTCATCCAGCACAAAGGGAACGGGTTGCAGGAGAAACCCTTACTCTGGTTTCTCAGTCTGATTCCTAGTGCCGGTTTGAAGTGCCTGCCGTTTTCACTGTAAAACCGAGTTGGAGCTTGTACCTCCCCATATATATGTATGGAGTGGGATTTGCAACTGAAAAGAAACTTTGTGTCCCCTTCAAGCTAGGTGAAGGACGGCTTTCACACACACTTATCTCTCAGAACTGATTATGTGGAGAGACGTTCGTTCATCCACACAAAGGGAACGGGTTGCAGGAGAAACCCTTACTCTGGTTTCTCAGTCTGTTTCCTAGTGCCGGTTTGAAGTGCCTGCCGTTTTCACTGTAAAACCGTGTTGGAGCTTGTACCTCCCCATATATATGTATGGAGTGGAGTTGGCAACTGAAAAGAAACTTTGTGTTCCCTTCAAGCTAGGTGAAGGACGGCTTTCACACACACTTATCTCTCAGAACTGAGCATGTGGAGAGACGTTCGTTCATCCAGCACAAAGGGAACGGGTTGCAGGAGAAACACTGACTCTGGTTTCTCAGCCTGTTTCCTAGTGCCGGTTTGAAGTGCCTGCCGTTTTCACTGTAAAACCGAGTTGGAGCTTGTACCTCCCCCTATATATGTATGGAGTGGAGTTGGAAACTGAAAAGAAACTTTGTGTTCCCTACAAGCTAGTTGAACGACGGCTTTCACACACACTTATCTCTCAGAACTGAGCATGTGGAGAGACGTTCGTTCATCCAGCACAAATGGAACGGGTTGCAGGAGAAAGACTGACTCTGGTTTCTCAGTCTGTTTCCTAGTGCCGGTTTGAAGTGCCTGCCGTTTTCACTGTAAAACCGAGTTGGAGCTTGTACCTCCCCATACATATGTATGGAGTGGGATTGGCAACTATAAAGAAAATTTGTGTTCCCTTCAAGCTAGGTGAAGGACGGCTTTCACACACACTTATCTCTCAGAACTGAGCATGTGGAGAGACGTTCGTTCATCCAGCACAAAGGGAACGGGTTGCAGGAGAAATACTGACTCTGGTTTCTCAGTCTGTTTCCTAGTGCCGGTTTGAAGTGCCTGCCGTTTTCACTGTAAAACCGAGTTGGAGCTTGTACCTCCCCATATATATGTATGGAGTGGAGTTGGCAACTGAAAAGAAACTTTGTGTTCCCTTCAAGCTAGTTGAAGGGCGGCTTTCACACACACTTATCTCTCAGAACTGAGCATGTGGAGAGACGTTCGTTCATCCCGCACAAAGGGAACGGGTTGCAGGAGAAACCCTTACTCTGGATTCTCAGTCTGTTTCCTAGTGCCGGTTTGAAGTGCCTGCCGTTTTCACTGTAAAACCGATTTTGAGCCAATACCTCCCCATATAAATATACGGAGTGGGGTTTGCAACTGTAAAGAAACTTTGTGTTCCCTTCAAGCTAGGTGAAGGACGGCTTTCACACACACTTATCTCTCAGAACTGAGCATGTGGAGAGACGTTCGTTCATCCAGCACAAAGGGAACGGGTTGCAGGAGAAACCCTTACTCTGGTTTCTCAGTCTGTCTCCTAGTGCCGGTTTGAAGTGCCTGCCGTTTTCACTGTAAAACCGAGTTGGAGCTTGTACCTCCCCCTATATATGTATGGAGTGGAGTTGGAAACTGAAAAGAAACTTTGTGTTCCCTACAAGCTAGTTGAACGACGGCTTTCACACACAATTATCTCTCAGAACTGAGCATGTGGAGAGACGTTCGTTCATCCCGCACAAAGGGAACGGGTTGCAGGAGAAACCCTTACTCTGGATTCTCAGTCTGTTTCCTAGTGCCGGTTTGAAGTGCCTGCCGTTTTCACTGTAAAACCGAGTTGGAGCTTGTACCTCCCCATATATATGTATGGAGTGGGGTTTGCAACTATAAAGAAACTTTGTGTTCCCTTCAAGCTAGGTGAAGGACGGCTTTCACACACACTTATCTATCAGAACTGAGCATGTGGAGAGATGTTCGTTCATCCAGCACAAAGGGAACGGGTTGCAGGATAAACACTGACTCTGGTTTCTAACTCTGTTTCCTAGTGCCGGTTTGAAGTGCTTGCCGTTTTCACTGTAAAACCGAGTTGGAGCTAGTACCTCCCCATATAAATGTATGGAGTGGAGTTTGCAACTGAAAAGAAACTATGTGTTCCCTTCAAGCTAGGTGAAGGACGGCTTTCACACACACTTATCTCTCAGAACTGAGCATGTGGAGAGACGTTCGTTCATCCCGCACAAAGGGAACGGGTTGCAGGAGAAACCCTTACTCTGGTTTCTCAGTCTGTTTCCTAGTGCCGGTTTGAAGTGCCTGCCATTTTCACTGTAAAACCGACTTGGAGCTTGTACCTCCCCATATATATGTATGGAGTGGGTTTTGCAACTGAAAAGAAACTTTGTGTTCCCTTCAAGCTAGGTGAAGGACGGCTTTCACACACACTTATCTCTCAGAACTGAGCATGTGGAGAGACGTTCGTTCATCCAGCACAAAGGGAACGGGTTGCAGGAGAAACCCTTACTCTGGTTTCTCAGTCTGTTTCCTAGTGCCGGTTTGAAGTGCCTGCCGTTTTCACTGTAAAACCGAGTTGGAGCTTGTACCTCCCCATATATATGTATGGAGTGGAGTTGGCAACTGAAAAGAAACTTTGTGTTCCCTTCAAGCTAGGTGAAGGACGGCTTTCACACACACTTATCTCTCAGAACTGAGCATGTGGAGAGACGTTCGTTCATCCAGCACAAAGGGAACGGGTTGCAGGAGAAACCCTTACTCTGGTTTCTCAGTCTGTTTCCTAGTGCCGGTTTGAAGTGCCTGCCGTTTTCACTGTAAAACCGAGTGGGAGCTTGTACCTCCCCATATATATGTATGGAGTGGGGTTTGCAACTGTAAAGAAACTTTGTGTTCCCTTCAAGCTAGGTGAAGGACGGCTTTCACACACCCTTATCTCCCAGAACTGAGTATGTGGAGAGACGTTCGTTCATCCAGCACAAAGGGAACGGGTTGCAGGAGAAACCCTTACTCTGGATTCTCAGTCTGTTTCCTAGTGCCGGTTTGAAGTGCGTGCCGTTTTCACTGTAAAACAGAGTTGGAGCTTGTACCTCCCCATATATATGTATGGAGTGGGGTTTGCAACTATAAAGAAACTTTGTGTTCCCTTCAAGCTAGGTGAAGGACGGCTTTCACACACACTTATCTCTCAGAACTGAGCATGTGGAGAGACGTTCGTTCATCCAGCACAAAGGGAACGGGTTGCAGGAGAAACCCTTACTCTGGATTCTCAGTCTGTTTCCTAGTGCCGGTTTGAAGTGCCTGCCGTTTTCACTGTAAAACCGAGTTGGAGCTAGTACCTCCCCATATATATGTATGGAGTGGGGTATGCAAGTATAAAGAAACTTTGTGTTCCCTTCAAGCTAGGTGAAGGACGGCTTTCACACACCCTTATCTCCCAGAACTGAGTATGTGGAGAGACGTTCGTTCATCCAGCACAAAGGGAACGGGTTGCAGGAGAAACCCTTACTCTGGATTCTCAGTCTGTTTCCTAGTGCCGGTTTGAAGTGCGTGCCGTTTTCACTGTAAAACAGAGTTGGAGCTTGTACCTCCCCATATATATGTATGGAGTGGGGTTTGCAACTATAAAGAAACTTTGTGTTCCCTTCAAGCTAGGTGAAGGACGGCTTTCACACACACTTATCTCTCAGAACTGAGCATGTGGAGAGACGTTCGTTCATCCAGCACAAAGGGAACGGGTTGCAGGAGAAACCCTTACTCTGGTTTCTCCGTCTGTTTCCTAGTGCCGGTTTGAAGTGCCTGCCGTTTTCACTGTAAAACCGAGTTGGAGCTAGTACCTCCCCATATATATGTATGGAGTGGGGTTTGCAACTATAAAGAAACTTTGTGTTCCCTTCAAGCTAGGTGAAGGACGGCTTTCACACACACTTATCTCTCAGAACTGAGCATGTGGAGAGACGTTCGTTCATCCAGCACAAAGGGAACGGGTTGCAGGAGAAACCCTTACTCTGGTTTCTCAGTCTGTTTCCAAGTGCCGGTTTGATGTGCCTGCCGTTTTCACTGTAAAACCGAGTTGGAGCTAGTACCTCCCCATATATATGAATGGAGTGGAGTTGGCAACTGAAAAGAAACTTTGTGTTCCCTTCAAGCTAGGTGAAGGACGGCTTTCACACACACTTATCTCTCAGAACTGAGCATGTGGAGAGACGTTCGTTCATCCCGCACAAAGGGAACGGGTTGCAGGAGAAACCCTTACTCTGGTTTCTCAGTCTGTTTCCTAGTGCCGGTTTGAAGTGCCTGCCGTTTTCACTGTAAAACCGAGTTGGAGCTAGTACCTCCCCATATATATGTATGGAGTGGAGTTGGCAACTGAAAAGAAACTTTGTGTTCCCTTCAAGCTAGGTGAAGGACGGCTTTCACACACACTTATCTCTCAGAACTGAGCATGTGGAGAGACGTTCGTTCATCCCGCACAAAGGGAACGGGTTGCAGGAGAAACCCTTACTCTGGTTTCTCAGTCTGTTTCCTAGTGCCGGTTTGAAGTGCCTGCCGTTTTCACTGTAAAACCGAGTTGGAGCTTGTACCTCCCCATATATATGTATGGAGTGGAGTTGGCAACTGAAAAGAAACTTTGTGTTCCCTTCAAGCTAGGTGAAGGACGGCTTTCACACACACTTATCTCTCAGAACTCAGTATGTGGACAGACGTTCATTCATCCAGCACAAAGGGAACGGGTTGCAGGAGAAACCCTTACTCTGGATTCTCAGTCTGTTTCCTAGTGCCGGTTTGAAGTGCCTGCCGATTTCACTGTAAAACCGAGTTTGAGCCAATACCTCCCCATATAAATATACGGAGTGGTGTTTGCAACTGTAAAGAAACTTTGTGTTCCCTTCAAGCTAGGTGAAGGACGGCTTTCACACACACTTATCACTCAGAACTGAGCATGTGGAGAGACGTTCGTTCATCCAGCACAAAGGGAACGGGTTGCAGGAGAAACATTTACTCTGGTTTCTCAGTCTGCATCCTACTACCGGTATCAAGTTCCTGCGGTTTTCACTGTAAAACCGACTTGGAACTTTTACCTCCCCATATATAAGTATGGAGTGGAGTTTGCACCTGAAAAGAAAATATGTATGCCCTTCAAGCTAGGTGAAGGACGGTTTTCACACACACTTATCTCTCAGAACTGAGCATGTGGGGAGAAGATCGTTCATTCAGAAAAAAGGGAACAGTTGCAGGGGAAAAAATTACTCTGGTTTCTCAATCTGTTTCAAGTGCCGGTTGGAAATTCCTGGGGTTTTCACAGTAAAACCTAGATGGAGCATTTACTTCCCCATATATATGTATGTACTGGAGTTAGGAACTGAAAGGAAACTTTGTGTTCCCTTCAAGCAAGTTCAAAGATGGCCTTCACACACACTTATCTCTCAGAATTGACCATGTGGAGAGACGTTCGTTCATCCAGGACAAAGGGAACGGGTTGCAGGAGAAACCCTTTCTCTGGTTACTCAGTCTGTTTCCTAGTGCTGGTTTGAAGTGCCTGTCGTTAACACTGTAAAATCGAGTTGGAGCTTGTAACTCCCCATATATATGTATGGAGTGGGGTTTGCAACTGAAAAGGAACTTTGTGTTCCCTTCAAGCTAGGTGAAGGACGGCTTTCACACACAAATCTCTCTCAGAACTGAGCATGTGGAGAGACGTTCGTTCATCCAGCACAATTGGAACAGGTTGCAGGAGAAACAGTTACTCTGGTTTCTCAGTCTGTTTCCTAGTGTCGGTTTGAAGTGCCTGCAGTTTCCACTGTAAAACCGAGTTGGAGCTTGTTCCTCCCCATATATATGTATTTAGGGGAGTTGGAAACTGAAAAGAAACTTTGTGTTCCCTTCAAGCTATGTGCAGAACGGCTTTCACACACAATTCTCTCTCAGAACTGAGCATGTGGAGAGACGTTCTTTCATCCAGCACAAAGGGAACGGGTTGCAGGAGAAACCCTTACTCTGGTTTCTCAGTCTGATTCCTAGTGCCGGTTTGAAGTGCCTGCCGTTTTCACTGTAAAACCGAGTTGGAGCTTGTACCTCCCCATATATATGTATGGAGTGGGATTTGCAACTGAAAAGAAACTTTGTGTCCCCTTCAAGCTAGGTGAAGGACGGCTTTCACACACACTTATCTCTCAGAACTGATTATGTGGAGAGACGTTCGTTCATCCACACAAAGGGAACGGGTTGCAGGAGAAACCCTTACTCTGGTTTCTCAGTCTGTTTCCTAGTGCCGGTTTGAAGTGCCTGCCGTTTTCACTGTAAAACCGTGTTGGAGCTTGTACCTCCCCATATATATGTATGGAGTGGAGTTGGCAACTGAAAAGAAACTTTGTGTTCCCTTCAAGCTAGGTGAAGGACGGCTTTCACACACACTTATCTCTCAGAACTGAGCATGTGGAGAGACGTTCGTTCATCCAGCACAAAGGGAACGGGTTGCAGGAGAAACACTGACTCTGGTTTCTCAGCCTGTTTCCTAGTGCCGGTTTGAAGTGCCTGCCGTTTTCACTGTAAAACCGAGTTGGAGCTTGTACCTCCCCCTATATATGTATGGAGTGGAGTTGGAAACTGAAAAGAAACTTTGTGTTCCCTACAAGCTAGTTGAACGACGGCTTTCACACACACTTATCTCTCAGAACTGAGCATGTGGAGAGACGTTCGTTCATCCAGCACAAATGGAACGGGTTGCAGGAGAAAGACTGACTCTGGTTTCTCAGTCTGTTTCCTAGTGCCGGTTTGAAGTGCCTGCCGTTTTCACTGTAAAACCGAGTTGGAGCTTGTACCTCCCCATACATATGTATGGAGTGGGATTGGCAACTATAAAGAAAATTTGTGTTCCCTTCAAGCTAGGTGAAGGACGGCTTTCACACACACTTATCTCTCAGAACTGAGCATGTGGAGAGACGTTCGTTCATCCAGCACAAAGGGAACGGGTTGCAGGAGAAATACTGACTCTGGTTTCTCAGTCTGTTTCCTAGTGCCGGTTTGAAGTGCCTGCCGTTTTCACTGTAAAACCGAGTTGGAGCTTGTACCTCCCCATATATATGTATGGAGTGGAGTTGGCAACTGAAAAGAAACTTTGTGTTCCCTTCAAGCTAGTTGAAGGGCGGCTTTCACACACACTTATCTCTCAGAACTGAGCATGTGGAGAGACGTTCGTTCATCCCGCACAAAGGGAACGGGTTGCAGGAGAAACCCTTACTCTGGATTCTCAGTCTGTTTCCTAGTGCCGGTTTGAAGTGCCTGCCGTTTTCACTGTAAAACCGATTTTGAGCCAATACCTCCCCATATAAATATACGGAGTGGGGTTTGCAACTGTAAAGAAACTTTGTGTTCCCTTCAAGCTAGGTGAAGGACGGCTTTCACACACACTTATCTCTCAGAACTGAGCATGTGGAGAGACGTTCGTTCATCCAGCACAAAGGGAACGGGTTGCAGGAGAAACCCTTACTCTGGTTTCTCAGTCTGTCTCCTAGTGCCGGTTTGAAGTGCCTGCCGTTTTCACTGTAAAACCGAGTTGGAGCTTGTACCTCCCCCTATATATGTATGGAGTGGAGTTGGAAACTGAAAAGAAACTTTGTGTTCCCTACAAGCTAGTTGAACGACGGCTTTCACACACAATTATCTCTCAGAACTGAGCATGTGGAGAGACGTTCGTTCATCCCGCACAAAGGGAACGGGTTGCAGGAGAAACCCTTACTCTGGATTCTCAGTCTGTTTCCTAGTGCCGGTTTGAAGTGCCTGCCGTTTTCACTGTAAAACCGAGTTGGAGCTTGTACCTCCCCATATATATGTATGGAGTGGGGTTTGCAACTATAAAGAAACTTTGTGTTCCCTTCAAGCTAGGTGAAGGACGGCTTTCACACACACTTATCTATCAGAACTGAGCATGTGGAGAGATGTTCGTTCATCCAGCACAAAGGGAACGGGTTGCAGGATAAACACTGACTCTGGTTTCTAACTCTGTTTCCTAGTGCCGGTTTGAAGTGCTTGCCGTTTTCACTGTAAAACCGAGTTGGAGCTAGTACCTCCCCATATAAATGTATGGAGTGGAGTTTGCAACTGAAAAGAAACTATGTGTTCCCTTCAAGCTAGGTGAAGGACGGCTTTCACACACACTTATCTCTCAGAACTGAGCATGTGGAGAGACGTTCGTTCATCCCGCACAAAGGGAACGGGTTGCAGGAGAAACCCTTACTCTGGTTTCTCAGTCTGTTTCCTAGTGCCGGTTTGAAGTGCCTGCCATTTTCACTGTAAAACCGACTTGGAGCTTGTACCTCCCCATATATATGTATGGAGTGGGTTTTGCAACTGAAAAGAAACTTTGTGTTCCCTTCAAGCTAGGTGAAGGACGGCTTTCACACACACTTATCTCTCAGAACTGAGCATGTGGAGAGACGTTCGTTCATCCAGCACAAAGGGAACGGGTTGCAGGAGAAACCCTTACTCTGGTTTCTCAGTCTGTTTCCTAGTGCCGGTTTGAAGTGCCTGCCGTTTTCACTGTAAAACCGAGTTGGAGCTTGTACCTCCCCATATATATGTATGGAGTGGAGTTGGCAACTGAAAAGAAACTTTGTGTTCCCTTCAAGCTAGGTGAAGGACGGCTTTCACACACACTTATCTCTCAGAACTGAGCATGTGGAGAGACGTTCGTTCATCCAGCACAAAGGGAACGGGTTGCAGGAGAAACCCTTACTCTGGTTTCTCAGTCTGTTTCCTAGTGCCGGTTTGAAGTGCCTGCCGTTTTCACTGTAAAACCGAGTGGGAGCTTGTACCTCCCCATATATATGTATGGAGTGGGGTTTGCAACTGTAAAGAAACTTTGTGTTCCCTTCAAGCTAGGTGAAGGACGGCTTTCACACACCCTTATCTCCCAGAACTGAGTATGTGGAGAGACGTTCGTTCATCCAGCACAAAGGGAACGGGTTGCAGGAGAAACCCTTACTCTGGATTCTCAGTCTGTTTCCTAGTGCCGGTTTGAAGTGCGTGCCGTTTTCACTGTAAAACAGAGTTGGAGCTTGTACCTCCCCATATATATGTATGGAGTGGGGTTTGCAACTATAAAGAAACTTTGTGTTCCCTTCAAGCTAGGTGAAGGACGGCTTTCACACACACTTATCTCTCAGAACTGAGCATGTGGAGAGACGTTCGTTCATCCAGCACAAAGGGAACGGGTTGCAGGAGAAACCCTTACTCTGGATTCTCAGTCTGTTTCCTAGTGCCGGTTTGAAGTGCCTGCCGTTTTCACTGTAAAACCGAGTTGGAGCTAGTACCTCCCCATATATATGTATGGAGTGGGGTATGCAAGTATAAAGAAACTTTGTGTTCCCTTCAAGCTAGGTGAAGGACGGCTTTCACACACCCTTATCTCCCAGAACTGAGTATGTGGAGAGACGTTCGTTCATCCAGCACAAAGGGAACGGGTTGCAGGAGAAACCCTTACTCTGGATTCTCAGTCTGTTTCCTAGTGCCGGTTTGAAGTGCGTGCCGTTTTCACTGTAAAACAGAGTTGGAGCTTGTACCTCCCCATATATATGTATGGAGTGGGGTTTGCAACTATAAAGAAACTTTGTGTTCCCTTCAAGCTAGGTGAAGGACGGCTTTCACACACACTTATCTCTCAGAACTGAGCATGTGGAGAGACGTTCGTTCATCCAGCACAAAGGGAACGGGTTGCAGGAGAAACCCTTACTCTGGTTTCTCCGTCTGTTTCCTAGTGCCGGTTTGAAGTGCCTGCCGTTTTCACTGTAAAACCGAGTTGGAGCTAGTACCTCCCCATATATATGTATGGAGTGGGGTTTGCAACTATAAAGAAACTTTGTGTTCCCTTCAAGCTAGGTGAAGGACGGCTTTCACACACACTTATCTCTCAGAACTGAGCATGTGGAGAGACGTTCGTTCATCCAGCACAAAGGGAACGGGTTGCAGGAGAAACCCTTACTCTGGTTTCTCAGTCTGTTTCCAAGTGCCGGTTTGATGTGCCTGCCGTTTTCACTGTAAAACCGAGTTGGAGCTAGTACCTCCCCATATATATGAATGGAGTGGAGTTGGCAACTGAAAAGAAACTTTGTGTTCCCTTCAAGCTAGGTGAAGGACGGCTTTCACACACACTTATCTCTCAGAACTGAGCATGTGGAGAGACGTTCGTTCATCCCGCACAAAGGGAACGGGTTGCAGGAGAAACCCTTACTCTGGTTTCTCAGTCTGTTTCCTAGTGCCGGTTTGAAGTGCCTGCCGTTTTCACTGTAAAACCGAGTTGGAGCTAGTACCTCCCCATATATATGTATGGAGTGGAGTTGGCAACTGAAAAGAAACTTTGTGTTCCCTTCAAGCTAGGTGAAGGACGGCTTTCACACACACTTATCTCTCAGAACTGAGCATGTGGAGAGACGTTCGTTCATCCCGCACAAAGGGAACGGGTTGCAGGAGAAACCCTTACTCTGGTTTCTCAGTCTGTTTCCTAGTGCCGGTTTGAAGTGCCTGCCGTTTTCACTGTAAAACCGAGTTGGAGCTTGTACCTCCCCATATATATGTATGGAGTGGAGTTGGCAACTGAAAAGAAACTTTGTGTTCCCTTCAAGCTAGGTGAAGGACGGCTTTCACACACACTTATCTCTCAGAACTCAGTATGTGGACAGACGTTCATTCATCCAGCACAAAGGGAACGGGTTGCAGGAGAAACCCTTACTCTGGATTCTCAGTCTGTTTCCTAGTGCCGGTTTGAAGTGCCTGCCGATTTCACTGTAAAACCGAGTTTGAGCCAATACCTCCCCATATAAATATACGGAGTGGTGTTTGCAACTGTAAAGAAACTTTGTGTTCCCTTCAAGCTAGGTGAAGGACGGCTTTCACACACACTTATCTCTCAGAACTGAGCATGTGGAGAGACGTTCGTTCATCCAGCACAAAGGGAACGGGTTGCAGGAGAAACCCTTACTCTGGTTTCTCAGTCTGTTTCCTAGTGCCGGTTTGAAGTGCCTGCCGTTTTCACTGTAAAACCGAGTTGGGGCTTGTACCTCCCCATATATATATATGGAGTGGAGTTGGCAACTGAAAAGAAACTTTGTGTTCCCTTCAAGCTAGGTGAAGGACGGCTTTCACACACACTTATCTCTCAGAACTGAGCATGTGGAGAGACGTTCGTTCATCCCGCACAAAGGGAACGGGTTGCAGGTGACACCCTTACTCTGTTTTCTCAGTCTGTTTCCTAGTGGCGGTTTGAAGTGCCTGCCGTTTTTACTGTAAAACCGAGTTGGAGCTTGTACCTCCCCATATATATGTATGGAGTGGGGTTTGCAACTGAAAAGAAACTTTGTGTTCCCTTCAAGCTAGGTGAAGGACGGCTTTCACACACACTTATCTCTCAGAACTGAGTATGTGGAGAGACGTTCGTTCATCCAGCACAAAGGGAACGGGTTGCAGGAGAAACCCTTACTCTGGTTTCTCAGTCTGTTTCCTAGTGCCGGTTTGAAGTGCCTACCGTTTTCACTGTAAAACCGAGTTGGAGCTAGTACCTCCCCATATATATGTATGGAGTGGGGTTTGCAACTATAAAGAAACTTTGTGTTCCCTTCAAGCTAGGTGAAGGACGGCATTCACACACACTTATCTCTCAGAACTGAGCATGTAGAGAGACGTTCGTTCAGCCAGCACAAAGGGAACGGGTTGCAGGAGAAACACTGACTCTGGTTTCTCAGTCTGTCTCCTAGTGCCGGTTTGAAGTGCTTGCCGTTTTCACTGTAAAACCGAGTTGGAGCTTGTACCTCCCCATATATATGTATGGAGTGGAGTTGGAAACTGAAAAGAAACTTTGTGTTCCCTACAAGCTAGTTGAACGACGGCTTTCACACACACTTATCTCTCAGACCTGAGCATGTGGAGAGACGTTCGTTCATCCAGCACAAAGGGAACGGGTTGCAGGGGAAACACTGACACTAGTTTCTCAGTCTGTTCCTAGTGCCGGTTTGAAGTGCTTGCCGTTTTCACTGTAAAACCGAGTTGGAGCTTGTACCTCCCCATATATATATATGGAGTGGGGTTGGCAACTATAAAGAAACTTTGTGTTCCCTTCAAGCTAGGTGAAGGACGGCTTTCACACACACTTATCTCTCAGAACTGAGCATGTGGAGAGACGTTCGTTCATCTAGCACAAAGGGAACGGGTTGCAGGAGAAACACTGACTCTGGTTTCTCAGTCTGTTTCCTAGTGCCGGTTTGAAGTGCCTGCCGTTTTCACTGTAAAACCGAGTTGGAGCTTGTACCTCCCCATATATATGTATGGAGTGGAGTTGGCAACTGAAAAGAAACTTTGTGTTCCCTTCAAGCTAGGTTAAGGACAGCTTTCACCCACACTTATCTCTCAGAACTGAGCATGTGGAGAGACGTTCGTTCATCCCGCACAAAGGGAACGGGTTGCAGGAGAAACCCTTACTCTGGTTTCTCAGTCTGTTTCCTAGTGCCGGTTTAAAGTGCCTGCCGTTTTCACTGTAAAACCGAGTTGGAGCTTGTACCTCCCCATATATATGTATGGAGTGGAGTTTGCAACTGATAAGAAACTTTGTGTTCCCTTCAAGCTAGGTGAAGGACGGCTTTCACACACAGTTATCTCTCAGAACTGAGTATGTGGAGAGACGTTCGTTCATCCCGCACAAAGGGAACGGGTTGCAGGAAAAACCCTTACTCTGGGTTCTCAGTCTGTTTCCTAGTGCCGGTTTGAAGTGCCTGCCGTTTTCACTGTAAAACCGAGTTGGAGCTAGTACCTCCCCATATATATGTATGGAGTGGGTTTGCAACTATAAAGAAACTTTGTGTTCCCTTCAAGCTAGGTGAAGGACGGCTTTCACACACACTTATCTCTCAGAACTGAGCATGTGGAGAGACGTTCGTTCATCCAGCACAAAGGGAACGGGTTGCAGGAGAAACCCTTTCTCTGTTTTCTCAGTCTGTTTCCTAGTGCCGGTTTGAAGTGCCTGCCGTTTTCACTGTAAAACCGAGTTGGGGCTTGTACCTCCCCATATATATGTATGGAGTGGAGTTGGCAACTGAAAAGAAACTTTGTGTTCCCTTCAAGCTAGGTGAAGGACGGCTTTCACACACACTTATCTCTCAGAACTGAGCATGTGGAGAGACGTTCGTTCATCCCGCACAAAGGGAACGGGTTGCAGGAGAAACCCTTACTCTGGTTTCTCAGTCTGTTTCCTAGTGCCGGTTTGAAGTGCCTGCCATTTTCACTGTAAAACCGACTTGGAGCTTGTACCTCCCCATATATATGTATGGAGTGGGTTTTGCAACTGAAAAGAAACTTTGTGTTCCCTTCAAGCTAGGTGAAGGACGGCTTTCACACACACTTATCTCTCAGAACTGAGCATGTGGAGAGACGTTCGTTCATCCCGCACAAAGGGAACGGGTTGCAGGAGAAACCCTTACTCTGGTTTCTCAGTCTGTTTCCTAGTGCCGGTTTGAAGTGCCTGCCGTTTTCACTGTAAAACCGAGTTGGAGCTTGTACCTCCCCATATATATGTATGGAGTGGAGTTGGCAACTGAAAAGAAACTTTGTGTTCCCTTCAAGCTAGGTGAAGGACGGCTTTCACACACACTTATCTCTCAGAACTGAGCATGTGGAGAGACGTTCGTTCATCCAGCACAAAGGGAACGGGTTGCAGGAGAAACCCTTACTCTGGTTTCTCAGTCTGTTTCCTAGTGCCGCTTTGAAGTGCCTGCCGTTTTCACTGTAAAACCGAGTTGGAGCTTGTACCTCCCCATATATATGTCTGGAGTGGGGTTTGCAACTGAAAAGAAACTTTGTGTTCCCTTCAAGCTAGATGAAGGACGGCTTTCACACACACTTATCTCTCAGAACTCAGTATGTGGACAGACGTTCATTCATCCAGCACAAAGGGAACGGGTTGCAGGAGAAACCCTTACTCTGGATTCTCAGTCTGTTTCCTAGTGCCGGTTTGAAGTGCCTGCCGATTTCACTGTAAAACCGAGTTGGAGCCAATACCTCCCCATATAAATATACGGAGTGGTGTTTGCAACTGTAAAGAAACTTTGTGTTCCCTTCAAGCTAGGTGAAGGACGGCTTTCACACACACTTATCTCTCAGAACTGAGCATGTGGAGAGACGTTCGTTCATCCAGCACAAAGGGAACGGGTTGCAGGAGAAACCCTTACTCTGGTTTCTCAGTCTGTTTCCTAGTGCCGGTTTGAAGTGCCTGCCGTTTTCACTGTAAAACCGAGTTGGGGCTTGTACCTCCCCATATATATGTATGGAGTGGAGTTGGCAACTGAAAAGAAACTTTGTGTTCCCTTCAAGCTAGGTGAAGGACGGCTTTCACACACACTTATCTCTCAGAACTGAGCATGTGGAGAGACGTTCGTTCATCCCGCACAAAGGGAACGGGTTGCAGGAGAAACCCTTACTCTGGTTTCTCAGTCTGTTTCCTAGTGCCGGTTTGAAGTGCCTGCCGTTTTCACTGTAAAACCGAGTTGGAGCTTGTACCTCCCCATATATATGTATGGAGTGGAGTTGGCAACTGAAAAGAAACTTTGTGTTCCCTTCAAGCTAGGTGAAGGACGGCTTTCACACACACTTATCTCTCAGAACTGAGCATGTGGAGAGACGTTCGTTCATCCAGCACAAAGGGAACGGGTTGCAGGAGAAACCCTTACTCTGGTTTCTCAGTCTGTTTCCTAGTGCCGCTTTGAAGTGCCTGCCGTTTTCACTGTAAAACCGAGTTGGAGCTTGTACCTCCCCATATATATGTCTGGAGTGGGGTTTGCAACTGAAAAGAAACTTTGTGTTCCCTTCAAGCTAGATGAAGGACGGCTTTCACACACACTTATCTCTCAGAACTCAGTATGTGGACAGACGTTCATTCATCCAGCACAAAGGGAACGGGTTGCAGGAGAAACCCTTACTCTGGATTCTCAGTCTGTTTCCTAGTGCCGGTTTGAAGTGCCTGCCGATTTCACTGTAAAACCGAGTTGGAGCCAATACCTCCCCATATAAATATACGGAGTGGTGTTTGCAACTGTAAAGAAACTTTGTGTTCCCTTCAAGCTAGGTGAAGGACGGCTTTCACACACACTTATCTCTCAGAACTGAGCATGTGGAGAGACGTTCGTTCATCCAGCACAAAGGGAACGGGTTGCAGGAGAAACCCTTACTCTGGTTTCTCAGTCTGTTTCCTAGTGCCGGTTTGAAGTGCCTGCCGTTTTCACTGTAAAACCGAGTTGGGGCTTGTACCTCCCCATATATATGTATGGAGTGGAGTTGGCAACTGAAAAGAAACTTTGTGTTCCCTTCAAGCTAGGTGAAGGACGGCTTTCACACACACTTATCTCTCAGAACTGAGCATGTGGAGAGACGTTCGTTCATCCCGCACAAAGGGAACGGGTTGCAGGTGACACCCTTACTCTGGTTTCTCTGTCTGTTTCCTAGTGACGGTTTGAAGTGCCTGCCGTTTTTACTGTAAAACCGAGTTGGAGCTTGTACCTCCCCATATATATGTATGGAGTGGGGTTTGCAACTGAAAAGAAACTTTGTGTTCCCTTCAAGCTAGGTGAAGGACGGCTTTCACACACACTTATCTCTCAGAACTGAGTATGTGGAGAGACGTTCGTTCATCCAGCACAAAGGGAACGGGTTGCAGGAGAAACCCTTACTCTGGTTTCTCAGTCTGTTTCCTAGTGCCGGTTTGAAGTGCCTACCGTTTTCACTGTAAAACCGAGTTGGAGCTAGTACCTCCCCATATATATGTATGGAGTGGGGTTCGCAACTATAAAGAAACTTTGTGTTCCCTTCAAGCTAGGTGAAGGACGGCATTCACACACACTTATCTCTCAGAACTGAGCATGTAGAGAGACGTTCGTTCAGCCAGCACAAAGGGAACGGGTTGCAGGAGAAACACTGACTCTGGTTTCTCAGCCTGTCTCCTAGTGCCGGTTTGAAGTGCCTGCCGTTTTCACTGTAAAACCGAGTTGGAGCTTGTACCTCCCCATATATATGTATGGAGTGGAGTTGGAAACTGAAAAGAAACTTTGTGTTCCCTACAAGCTAGTTGAACGACGGCTTTCACACACACTTATCTCTCAGACCTGAGCATGTGGAGAGACGTTCGTTCATTCAGCACAAAGGGAACGGGTTGCAGGGGAAACACTGACACTGGTTTCTCAGTCTGTTCCTAGTGCCGGTTTGAAGTGCTTGCCGTTTTCACTGTAAAACCGAGTTGGAGCTTGTACCTCCCCATATATATATATGGAGTGGGGTTGGCAACTATAAAGAAACTTTGTGTTCCCTTCAAGCTAGGTGAAGGACGGCTTTCACACACACTTATCTCTCAGAACTGAGCATGTGGAGAGACGTTCGTTCATCCCGCACAAAGGGAACGGGTTGCAGGAGAATCCCTTACTCTGGTTTCTCAGTCTGTTTCCTAGTGCCGGTTTAAAGTGCCTGCCGTTTTCACTGTAAAACCGAGTTGGAGCTTGTACCTCCCCATATATATGTATGGAGTGGAGTTTGCAACTGATAAGAAACTTTGTGTTCCCTTCAAGCTTGGTGAAGGACGGCTTTCACACACAGTTATCTCTCAGAACTGAGTATGTGGAGAGACGTTCGTTCATCCAGCACAAAGGGAACGGGTTGCAGGAAAAACCCTTACTCTGGGTTCTCAGTCTGTTTCCTAGTGCCGGTTTGAAGTGCCTGCCGTTTTCACTGTAAAACCGAGTTGGAGCTAGTACCTCCCCATATATATTTATGGAGTGGGTTTGCAACTATAAAGAAACTTTGTGTTCCCTTCAAGCTAGGTGAAGGACGGCTTTCACACACACTTATCTCTCAGAACTGAGCTTGTGGAGAGACGTTCGTTCATCCAGCACAAAGGGAACGGGTTGCAGGAGAAACCCTTTCTCTGTTTTCACAGTCTGTTTCCTAGTGCCGGTTTGAAGTGCCTGCCGTTTTCACTGTAAAACCGAGTTGGGGCTTGTACCTCCCCATATATATGTATGGAGTGGAGTTGGCAACTGAAAAGAAACTTTGTGTTCCCTTCAAGCTAGGTGAAGGACGGCTTTCACACACACTTATCTCTCAGAACTGAGCATGTGGAGAGACGTCCCTTCATCCAGCACAAAGGGAACGGGTTGCAGGAGAAACCCTTACTCTTGTTTCTCAGTCTGTTTCCTAGTGCCGGTTTGAAGTGCCTGCGTTTTCATTGTAAAACGGTGTTGGAGCTTGTACCTCCCCATATATATGTATGGAGTGGAGTTGGCAACTGAAAAGAAACTTTGTGTTCCCTTCAAGCTAGGTGAAGGACGGCTTTCACACAAACTTATCTCTCAGAACTGAGCATGTGGAGAGACTTTCGTTCACCCAGCACAAAGGGAACGGGTTGCAGGAGAAACCCTTACTCTGGTTTCTCAGTCTGTTTCCAAGTGCTGGTTTGAAGTGCCTGCCGTTTTCACTGTAAAACCGAGTTGGAGCTAGTACCTCCCCATATATATGTATGGAGTGGAGTTGGAAACTGCAAAGAAACTTTGTGTTCCCATCAAGCTAGGTGAAGGACGGCTTTCACACACACTTATCTCTAAGAACTGAGCATGTGGAGAGACGTTCGTTCATCCCGCACAAAGGGAACGGGTTGCAGGGGAAACCCTTACTCTGGTTTCTCAGTCTGTTTCCTAGTGCCGGTTTGAAGTGCCTGCCGTTTTCACTGTAAAACCGAGTTGGAGCTTGTACCTCCCCATATATATGTATGGAGTGGAGTTGGCCACTGAAAAGAAACTTGGTGTTCCCTTCAAGCTAGGTGAAGGACGGCTTTCACACACACTTATCTCTCAGAACTGAGCATGTGGAGAGACGTTCGTTCATCCCGCACAAAGGGAACGGGTTGCAGGAGAAACCCTTACTCTGGTTTCTCAGTCTGTTTCCTAGTGCCGCTTTGAAGTGCCTGCCGTTTTCACTGTAAAACCGAGTTGGAGCTTGTACCTCCCCATATATATGTCTGGACTGGGGTTTGCAACTGAAAAGAAACTTTGTGTTCCCTTCAAGCTAGATGAAGGACGGCTTTCACACACACTTATCTCTCAGAACTCAGTATGTGGACAGACGTTCATTCATCCAGCACAAAGGGAACGGGTTGCAGGAGAAACCCTTACTCTGGATTCTCAGTCTGTTTCCTAGTGCCGGTTTGAAGTGCCTGCCGATTTCACTGTAAAACCGAGTTGGAGCCAATACCTCCCCATATAAATATAAGGAGTGGTGTTTGCAACTGTAAAGAAAGTTTGTGTTCCCTTCAAGCTAGGTGAAGGACGGCTTTCACACACACTTATCTCTCAGAACTGAGCATGTGGAGAGACGTTCCTTCATCCAGCACAAAGGGAACGGGTTGCAGGAGAAACCCTTACTCTTGTTTCTCAGTCTGTTTCCTAGTGCCGGTTTGAAGTGCCTGCGTTTTCATTGTAAAACCGTGTTGGAGCTTGTACCTCCCCATATATATGTATGGAGTGGAGTTGGCAACTATAAAGAAACTTTGTGTTCCCTTCAAGCTAGGTGAAGGACGGCTTTCACACACACTTATCTCTCAGAACTGAGCATGTGGAGAGACGTTCCTTCATCCAGCACAAAGGGAACGGGTTGCAGGAGAAACCCTTACTCTGGTTTCTCAGTCTGTTTCCTAGTGCCGCTTTGAAGTGCCTGCCGTTTTCACTGTAAAACCAAGTTGGAGCTTGTACCTCCCCATATATATGTATGGAGTGGGGTTTGCAACTGAAAAGAAACTTTGTGTTCCCTTCAAGCTAGATGAAGGACGGCTTTCACACACACTTATCTCTCAGAACTGAGTATGTGGACAGACGTTCATTCATCCAGCACAAAGGGAACGGTTTGCAGGATAAACCCTTACTCTGGATTCTCAGTCTGTTTCCTAGTGCCGGTTTGAAGTGCCTGCCTTTTTCACTGTAAAACCGAGTTGGAGCTTGTACCTCCCCATATATATGTATGGAGTGGAGTTGGCAACTGAAAAGAAACTCTGTGTTCCCTTCAAGCTAGGTGAAGGACGGCTTTCACACACACTTATCTCTCAGAACTGAGCATGTGGAGAGACGTTCGTTCATCCCGCACAAAGGGAACGGGTTGCAGGTGAAACCCTTACTCTGGTTTCTCAGTCTGTTTCCTAGTGCCGGTTTGAAGTGCCTGCCGTTTTCACTGTAAAACCGAGTTGGAGCTTGTACCTCCCCATATATATGTATGGAGTGGAGTTGGCAACTGAAAAGAAACTTTGTGTTCCCTACAAGCTAGTTGAACGACGGCTTTCACACACACTTATCTCTCAGAACTGAGCATGTGGAGAGACGTTCGTTCATCCAGCACAAAGGGAACGGGTTGCAGGAGAAACCCTTACTCTGGTTTCTCAGTCTGTTTCCTAGTGCCGCTTTGAAGTGCCTGCCGTTTTCACTGTAAAACCGAGTTGGAGCTTGTACCTCCCCATATATATGTATGGAGTGGGGTTTGCAACTGAAAAGAAACTTTGTGTTCCCTTCAAGCTAGATGAAGGACGGCTTTCACACACACTTATCTCTCAGAACTGAGTATGTGGACAGACGTTCATTCATCCAGCACAAAGGGAACGGTTTGCAGGAGAAACCCTTACTCTGGATTCTCAGTCTGTTTCCTAGTGCCGGTTTGAAGTGCCTGCCGTTTTCACTGTAAAACCGAGTTGGAGCCAATACCTCCCCATATAAATATACGGAGTGGGGTTTGCAACTGTAAAGAAACTTTGTGTTCCCTTCAAGCTAGGTGAAGGACGGCTTTCACACACACTTATCTCTCAGAACTGAGCATGTGGAGAGACGTTCGTTCATCCAGCACAAAGGGAACGGGTTGCAGGAGAAACCCTTTCTCTGGTTTCTCAGTCTGTTTCCTAGTGCCGGTTTGAAGTGCCTGCATTTTTCACTGTAAACCCGAGTTGGAGCTTGTACCTCCCCATATATATGTATGGAGTGGAGTTGGCAACTGAAAAGAAACTTTGTGTTCCCTTCAAACTAGGTGAAAGACGGCTTTCACACACACTTATCTCTCAGAACTGAGCATGTGGAGAGACGTTCGTTCATCCCGCACAAAGGGAACGGATTGCAGGAGACACCCTTACTCTGGTTTCTCAGTCTGTTTCCTAGTGCCGGTTTGAAGTGCCTGCCGTTTTTACTGTAAAACCGAGTTGGAGCTTGTACCTCCCCATATATATGTATGGAGTGGGGTTTGCAACTGAAAAGAAACTTTGTGTTCCCTTCAAGCTAGGTGAAGGACGGCTTTCACACACAATTATCTCTCAGAACTGAGTATGTGGAGAGACGTTCGTTCATCCAGCACAAAGGGAACGGGTTGTAGGAGAAACCCTTACTCTGGTTTCTCAGTCTGTTTCCTAGTGCCGGTTTGTAGTGCCTACCGTTTTCACTGTAAAACCGAGTTGGATCTAGTACCTCCCCATATATATGTATGGAGTGGGGTTTGCAACTATAAAGAAACTTTGTGTTCCCTTCAAGCTAGGTGAAGGACGGCTTTCACACACACTTATCTCTCAGAACTGAGCATGTGGAGAGACGTTCGTTCATCCAGCACAAAGGGAACGGGTTGCAGGAGAAACCCTTTCTCTGGTTTCTCAGTCTGTTTCCTAGTGCCGGTTTGAAGTGCCTGCATTTTTCACTGTAAACCCGAGTTGGAGCTTGTACGTCCCCATATATATGTATGGAGTGGAGTTGGCAACTGAAAAGAAACTTTGTGTTCCCTTCAAACTAGGTGAAAGACGGCTTTCACACACACTTATCTCTCAGAACTGAGTATGTGGAGAGACGTTCGTTCATCCAGCACAAAGGGAACGGGTTGCAGGAGAAACCCTTACTCTGGTTTCTCAGTCTGTTTCCTAGTGCCGGTTTGAAGTGCCTACCGTTTTCACTGTAAAACCGAGTTGGAGCTAGTACCTCCCCATATATATGTATGGAGTGGGGTTTGCAACTATAAAGAAACTTTGTGTTCCCTTCAAGCTAGGTGAAGGACGGCTTTCACACACACTTATCTCTCAGAACTGAGCATGTGGAGAGACGTTCGTTCAGCCAGCACAAAGGGAACGGGTTGCAGGAGAAACAATGAGTCTGGTTTCTCAGTCTGTCTCCTAGTGCCGGTTTGAAGTGCCTGCCGTTTTCACTGTAAAACCGAGTTGGAGCTTGTACCTCCCCATATATATGTATGGAGTGGAGTTGGAAACTGAAAAGAAACTTTGTGTTCCCTACAAGCTAGTTGAACGACGGCTTTCACACACACTTTTCTCTCAAACCTGAGCATGTGGAGAGACGTTCATTCATCCAGCACAAAGGGAACGGTTTGCAGGAGAAACCCTTACTCTGGATTCTCAGTCTGTTTCCTAGTGCCGGTTTGAAGTGCCTGCCGTTTTCACTGTAAAACCGAGTTGGAGCCAATACCTCCCCATATAAATATACGGAGTGGGGTTTGCAACTGTAAAGAAACTTTGTGTTCCCTTCAAGCTAGGTGAAGGACGGCTTTCACACACACTTATCTCTCAGAACTGAGCATGTGGAGAGACGTTCGTTCATCCAGCACAAAGGGAACGGGTTGCAGGAGAAACCCTTTCTCTGGTTTCTCAGTCTGTTTCCTAGTGCCGGTTTGAAGTGCCTGCATTTTTCACTGTAAACCCGAGTTGGAGCTTGTACCTCCCCATATATATGTATGGAGTGGAGTTGGCAACTGAAAAGAAACTTTGTGTTCCCTTCAAACTAGGTGAAAGACGGCTTTCACACACACTTATCTCTCAGAACTGAGCATGTGGAGAGACGTTCGTTCATCCCGCACAAAGGGAACGGATTGCAGGAGACACCCTTACTCTGGTTTCTCAGTCTGTTTCCTAGTGCCGGTTTGAAGTGCCTGCCGTTTTTACTGTAAAACCGAGTTGGAGCTTGTACCTCCCCATATATATGTATGGAGTGGGGTTTGCAACTGAAAAGAAACTTTGTGTTCCCTTCAAGCTAGGTGAAGGACGGCTTTCACACACAATTATCTCTCAGAACTGAGTATGTGGAGAGACGTTCGTTCATCCAGCACAAAGGGAACGGGTTGTAGGAGAAACCCTTACTCTGGTTTCTCAGTCTGTTTCCTAGTGCCGGTTTGTAGTGCCTACCGTTTTCACTGTAAAACCGAGTTGGAGCTAGTACCTCCCCATATATATGTATGGAGTGGGGTTTGCAACTATAAAGAAACTTTGTGTTCCCTTCAAGCTAGGTGAAGGACGGCTTTCACACACACTTATCTCTCAGAACTGAGCATGTGGAGAGACGTTCGTTCATCCAGCACAAAGGGAACGGGTTGCAGGAGAAACCCTTTCTCTGGTTTCTCAGTCTGTTTCCTAGTGCCGGTTTGAAGTGCCTGCATTTTTCACTGTAAACCCGAGTTGGAGCTTGTACGTCCCCATATATATGTATGGAGTGGAGTTGGCAACTGAAAAGAAACTTTGTGTTCCCTTCAAACTAGGTGAAAGACGGCTTTCACACACACTTATCTCTCAGAACTGAGCATGTGGAGAGACGTTCGTTCATCCCGCACAAAGGGAACGGGTTGCAGGAGACACCCTTAGTCTGGTTTCTCAGTCTGTTTCCTAGTGCCGGTTTGAAGTGCCTGCCGTTTTTACTGTAAAACCGAGTTGGAGCTTGTACCTCCCCATATATATGTATGGAGTGGGGTTTGCAACTGAAAAGAAACTTTGTGTTCCCTTCAAGCTTGGTGAAGGACGGCTTTCACACACACTTATCTCTCAGAACTGAGCATGTGGAGAGACGTTCCTTCATCCAGCACAAAGGGAACGGGTTGCAGGAGAAACCCTTACTCTGGTTTCTCAGTCTGTTTCCTAGTGCCGCTTTGAAGTGCCTGCCGTTTTCACTGTAAAACCAAGTTGGAGCTTGTACCTCCCCATATATATGTATGGAGTGGGGTTTGCAACTGAAAAGAAACTTTGTGTTCCCTTCAAGCTAGATGAAGGACGGCTTTCACACACACTTATCTCTCAGAACTGAGTATGTGGACAGACGTTCATTCATCCAGCACAAAGGGAACGGTTTGCAGGATAAACCCTTACTCTGGATTCTCAGTCTGTTTCCTAGTGCCGGTTTGAAGTGCCTGCCTTTTTCACTGTAAAACCGAGTTGGAGCTTGTACCTCCCCATATATATGTATGGAGTGGAGTTGGCAACTGAAAAGAAACTCTGTGTTCCCTTCAAGCTAGGTGAAGGACGGCTTTCACACACACTTATCTCTCAGAACTGAGCATGTGGAGAGACGTTCGTTCATCCCGCACAAAGGGAACGGGTTGCAGGTGAAACCCTTACTCTGGTTTCTCAGTCTGTTTCCAAGTGCCGGTTTGAAGTGCCTGCCGTTTTCACTGTAAAACCGAGTTGGAGCTTGTACCTCCCCATATATATGTATGGAGTGGAGTTGGCAACTGAAAAGAAACTTTGTGTTCCATACAAGCTAGTTGAACGACGGCTTTCACACACACATATCTCTCAGAACTGAGCATGTGGAGAGACGTTCGTTCATCCAGCACAAAGAGAACGGGTTGCAGGAGAAACAGTGACTCTGGTTTCTCAGTCTGTTTCCTACTGCCGGTTTGAAGTGCCTGCCGTTTTCACTGTTAAACCGAGTTGGAGCTTGTACCTCCCCATATATATGTATGGAGTGGAGTTGGCAACTGAAAAGAAACTTTGTGTTCCCTTCAAGCTAGGTGAAGGACTTCTTTCACACACACTTATCTCTCAGAACTGAGCATGTGGAGAGACGTTCCTTCATCCAGCACAAAGGGAACGGGTTGCAGGAGAAACCCTTACTCTGGTTTCTCAGTCTGTTTCCTAGTGCCGCTTTGAAGTGCCTGCCGTTTTCACTGTAAAACCGAGTTGGAGCTTGTACCTCCCCATATATATGTATGGAGTGGGGTTTGCAACTGAAAAGAAACTTTGTGTTCCCTTCAAGCTAGATGAAGGACGGCTTTCACACACACTTATCTCTCAGCACTGAGTATGTGGACAGACGTTCATTCATCCAGCACAAAGGGAACGGTTTGCAGGAGAAACCCTTACTCTGGATTCTCAGTCTGTTTCCTAGTGCCGGTTTGAAGTGCCTGCCGTTTTCACTGTAAAACCGAGTTGGAGCCAATACCTCCCCATATAAATATACGGAGTGGGGTTTGCAACTGTAAAGAAACTTTGTGTTCCCTTCAAGCTAGGTGAAGGACGGCTTTCACACACACTTATCTCTCAGAACTGAGCATGTGGAGAGACGTTCGTTCATCCAGCACAAAGGGAACGGGTTGCAGGAGAAACCCTTTCTCTGGTTTCTCAGTCTGTTTCCTAGTGCCGGTTTGAAGTGCCTGCATTTTTCACTGTAAACCCGAGTTGGAGCTTGTACCTCCCCATATATATGTATGGAGTGGAGTTGGCAACTGAAAAGAAACTTTGTGTTCCCTTCAAACTAGGTGAAAGACGGCTTTCACACACACTTATCTCTCAGAACTGAGCATGTGGAGAGACGTTCGTTCATCCCGCACAAAGGGAACGGATTGCAGGAGACACCCTTACTCTGGTTTCTCAGTCTGTTTCCTAGTGCCGGTTTGAAGTGCCTGCCGTTTTTACTGTAAAACCGAGTTGGAGCTTGTACCTCCCCATATATATGTATGGAGTGGGGTTTGCAACTGAAAAGAAACTTTGTGTTCCCTTCAAGCTAGGTGAAGGACGGCTTTCACACACAATTATCTCTCAGAACTGAGTATGTGGAGAGACGTTCGTTCATCCAGCACAAAGGGAACGGGTTGCAGGAGAAACCCTTACTCTGGTTTCTCAGTCTGTTTCCTAGTGCCGGTTTGAAGTGCCTACCGTTTTCACTGTAAAACCGAGTTGGAGCTAGTACCTCCCCATATATATGTATGGAGTGGGGTTTGCAACTATAAAGAAACTTTGTGTTCCCTTCAAGCTAGGTGAAGGACGGCTTTCACACACACTTATCTCTCAGAACTGAGCATGTGGAGAGACGTTCGTTCATCCCGCACAAAGGGAACGGGTTGCAGGAGACACCCTTACTCTGGTTTCTCAGTCTGTTTCCTAGTGCCGGTTTGAAGTGCCTGCCGTTTTTACTGTAAAACCGAGTTGGAGCTTGTACCTCCCCATATATATGTATGGAGTGGGGTTTGCAACTGAAAAGAAACTTTGTGTTCCCTTCAAGCTTGGTGAAGGACGGCTTTCACACACACTTATCTCTCAGAACTGAGTATGTGGAGAGACGTTCGTTCATCCAGCACAAAGGGAACGGGTTGCAGGAGAAACCCTTACTCTGGTTTCTCAGTCTGTTTCCTAGTGCCGGTTTGAAGTGCCTACCGTTTTCACTGTAAAACCGAGTTGGAGCTAGTACCTCCCCATATATATGTATGGAGTGGGGTTTGCAACTATAAAGAAACTTTGTGTTCCCTTCAAGCTAGGTGAAGGACGGCTTTCACACACACTTATCTCTCAGAACTGAGCATGTGGAGAGACGTTCGTTCAGCCAGCACAAAGGGAACGGGTTGCAGGAGAAACAATGACTCTGGTTTCTCAGTCTGTCTCCTAGTGCCGGTTTGAAGTGCCTGCCGTTTTCACTGTAAAACCGAGTTGGAGCTTGTACCTCCCCATATATATGTATGGAGTGGAGTTGGAAACTGAAAAGAAACTTTGTGTTCCCTACAAGCTAGTTGAACGACGGCTTTCACACACACTTTTCTCTCAAACCTGAGCATGTGGAGAGACGTTCGTTCATCCAGCACAAAGGGAACGGTTTGCAGGGGAAACACTGACACTGGTTTCTCAGTCTGTTCCTAGTGCCGGTTTGAAGTGCTTGCCGTTTTCACTGTAAAACCGAGTTGGAGCTTGTACCTCCCCATATATATATATGGAGTGGGGTTGGCAACTATAAAGAAACTTTGTGTTCCCTTCAAGCTAGGTGAAGGACGGCTTTCACACACAGTTATCTCTCAGAACTGAGCATGTGGAGAGACGTTCCTTCATCCAGCAAAAAGGGAACGGGTTGCAGGAGAAACCCTTACTCTGGTTTCTCAGTCTGTTTCCTAGTGCCGCTTTGAAGTGCCTGCCGTTTTCACTGTAAAACCGAGTTGGAGCTTGTACCTCCCCATATATATGTATGGAGTGGGGTTTGCAACTGAAAAGAAACTTTGTGTTCCCTTCAAGCTAGATGAAGGACGGCTTTCACACACACTTATCTCTCAGAACTGAGTATGTGGACAGACGTTCATTCATCCAGCAGAAAGGGAACGGTTTGCAGGAGAAACACTTACTCTGGATTCTCAGTCTGTTTCCTAGTGCCGGTTTGAAGTGCGTGCCGTTTTCACTGTAAAACCGTGTTGGAGCTTGTACCCCCCCATATATATGTATGGAGTGGGGTTTGCAACTATAAAGAAACTTTGTGTTCCCTTCAAGCTAGGTGAAGGACGGCTTTCACACACACTTATCTCTCAGAACTGAGCATGTGGAGAGACGTTCGTTCATCCAGCACAAAGGGAACGGGTTGCAGGAGAAACCCTTACTCTGGTTTCTCCGTCTGTTTCCTAGTGCCGGTTTGAAGTGCCTGCCGTTTTCACTGTAAAACCGAGTTGGAGCTTGTACCTCCCCATATATATGTATGGAGTGGGGTTTGCAACTGAAAAGAAACTTTGTGTTCCCTTCAAGCTAGATGAAGGACGGCTTTCACACACACTTATCTCTCAGAACTGAGTATGTGGACAGACGTTCGTTCATCCAGCACAAAGGGAACGGGTTGCAGGAGAAACCCTTACTCTGGTTTCTCCGTCTGTTTCCTAGTGCCGGTTTGAAGTGCCTGCCGTTTTCACTGTAAAACCGAGTAGGAGCTTGTACCTCCCCATATATATGTATGGAGTGGGGTTTGCAACTGAAAAGAAACTTTGTGTTCCCTTCAAGCTAGGTGAAGGACGGCTTTCACACACACTTATCTCTCAGAACTGAGCATGTGGAGAGACGTTCGTTCATCCAGCACAAAGGAACGGGTTGCAGGAGAAACCCTTACTCTGGTTTCTCCGTCTGTTTCCTAGTGCCGGTTTGAAGTGCCTGCCGTTTTCACTGTAAAACCGAGTTGGAGCTAGTACCTCCCCATATATATGTATGGAGTGGGGTTTGCAACTATAAAGAAACTTTGTGTTCCCTTCAAGCTAGGTGAAGGACGGCTTTCACACACACTTATCTCTCAGAACTGAGCATGTGGAGAGACGTTCGTTCATCCAGCACAAAGGGAACGGGTTGCAGGAGAATCCCTTACTCTGGTTTCTCAGTCTGTTTCCAAGTGCCGGTTTGAAGTGCCTGCCGTTTTCACTGTAAAACCGAGTTGGAGCTAGTACCTCCCCATATATATGTATGGAGTGGAGTTGGCAACTGAAAAGAAACTTTGTGTTCCCTTCAAGCTAGGTGAAGGACGGCTTTCACACACACTTATCTCTCAGAACTGAGCATGTGGAGAGACGTTCGTTCATCCCGCACAAAGGGAACGGGTTGCAGGAGAAACCCTTACTCTGGTTTCTCAGTCTGTTTCCTAGTGCCGGTTTGAAGTGCCTGCCGTTTTCACTGTAAAACCGAGTTGGAGCTTGTACCTCCCCATATATATGTATGGAGTGGAGTTGGCAACTGAAAAGAAACTTTGTGTTCCCTTCAAGCTAGGTGAAGGACGGCTTTCACACACACTTATCTCTCAGAACTGAGCATGTGGAGAGACGTTCGTTCATCCCGCACAAAGGGAACGGGTTGCAGGAGAAACCCTTACTCTGGTTTCTCAGTCTGTTTCCTAGTGCCGCTTTGAAGTGCCTGCCGTTTTCACTGTAAAACCGAGTTGGAGCTTGTACCTCCCCATATATATGTCTGGACTGGGGTTTGCAACGGAAAAGAAACTTTGTGTTCCCTTCAAGCTAGATGAAGGACGGCTTTCACACACACTTATCTCTCAGAACTCAGTATGTGGACAGACGTTCATTCATCCAGCACAAAGGGAACGGTTTGCAGGATAAACCCTTACTCTGGATTCTCAGTCTGTTTCTTGGGCCGGTTTGAAGTGCCTGCCGTTTTCACTGTAAAATCGAGTTGGAGCTTGTACCTCCCCATATATATGTATGGAGTGGAGTTGGCAACTGAAAAGAAACTCTGTGTTCCCTTCAAGCTAGGTGAAGGACGGCTTTCACACACACTTATCTCTCAGAACTGAGCATGTGGAGAGACGTTCGTTCATCCCGCACAAAGGGAACGGGTTGCAGGTGAAACCCTTACTCTGGTTTCTCAGTCTGTTTCCTAGTGCCGGTTTGAAGTGCCTGCCGTTTTCACTGTAAAACCGAGTTGGAGCTTGTACCTCCCCATATATATGTATGGAGTGGGGTTTGCAACTATAAAGAGACTTTGTGTTCCCTTCAAGCTAGGTGAAGGACGGCTTTCACACACACTTATCTCTCAGAACTGAGCATGTGGAGAGACGTTCGTTCATCCAGCACAAAGGGAACGGGTTGCAGGAGAAACCCTTACTCTGGTTTCTCAGTCTCTTTCCTAGTTCCTGTTTGAAGTGCCTGCCATTTTCACTGTAAAACCGTGTTGGAGCTTGTACCTCCCCATATATATGTATGGAGTGGGGTTTGCAACTGAAAAGAAACTTTGTGTTCCCTTCAAGCTAGGTGAAGGACGGCTTTCACACACACTTATCTCTCAGAACTGAGCATGTGGAGAGACGTTCGTTCATCCAGCACAAAGGGAACGGGTTGCAGGAGAAACCCTTACTCTGGTTTCTTAGTCAGTTTCCTAGTGCCGGTTTGAAGTGCCTGCCGTTTTCACTGTAAAACCGAGTTGGGGCTTGTACCTCCCCATATATATGTATGGAGTGGAGTTGGCAACTGAAAAGAAAGTTTGTGTTCCCTTCAAGCTAGGTGAAGGACGGCTTTCACACACAATTATCTCTCAGAACTGAGCATGTGGAGAGACGTTCGTTCATCCAGCACAAAGGGAACGGGTTGCAGGAGAAACACTGACTCTGGTTTCTCAGTCTGTTTCCTAGTGCCGGTTTGAAGTGCCTGCCGTTTTCACTGTAAAACCGAGTTGTAGCTTGTATCTCCCCATATATATGAATGGAGTGGAGTTAGCAGCTGAAAAGAAACTTTGTGTTCCCTTCAAGCTAGGTGAAGGACGGCTTTCACACACACTTATCTCTCAGAACTGAGCATGTGGAGAGACGTTCGTTCATCTAGCACAAAGGGAACGATTTGCAGGAGAAACACTGACTCTGGTTTCTCAGTCTGTTTCCTAGTGCCGGTTTGAAGTGCCTGCCGTTTTCACTGTAAAACCGAGTTGGAGCTTGTACCTCCCCATATATATGTATGGAGTGGAGTTGGCATCTGAAAAGAAACTTTGTGTTCCCTTCAAGCAAGGTGAAGGACGGCTTTCACACACACTTATCTCTCAGAACTGAGCATGTGGAGAGACGTTCGTTCATCCCGCACAAAGGGAACGGGTTGCAGGAGAAACCCTTACTCTGGTTTCTCAGTCTGTTTCCTAGTGCCGGTTTGAAGTGCCTGCCGTTTTCACTGTAAAACCGAGTTGGAGCTTGTACCTCCCCATATATATGTATGGAGTGGAGTTTGCAACTGAAAAGAAACTTTGTGTTCCCTTCAAGCTAGGTAAAGGACGGCTTTCACACACAGTTATCTCTCAGAACTGAGTATGTGGAGAGACGTTCGTTCATCCAGCACAAAGGGAACGGGTTGCAGGAGAAACCCTTACTCTTGGTTCTCAGTCTGTTTCCTAGTGCCGGTTTGAAGTGCCTGCCGTTTTCACTGTAAAACCGAGTTGGAGCTAGTACCTCCCCATATATATGTATGGAGTGGGGTTTGCAAGTATAAAGAAACTTTGTGTTCCCTTCAAGCTAGGTGAAGGACGGCTTTCACACACACTTATCTCTCAGAACTGAGCATGTGGAGAGACGTTCGTTCACCCAGCACAAAGGGAACGGGTTGCAGGAGAAACCCTTACTCTGGTTTCTCAGTCTGTTTCCTAGTGCCGGTTTGAAGTGCCTGCCGTTTTCACTGTAAAACCGAGTTGGAGCTTGTACCTCCCCATATATATGTATGGAGTGGAGTTGGCAACTGAAAAGAAACTTTGTGTTCCCTACAAGCTAGTTGAACGACGGCTTTCACACACACTTATCTCTCAGAACTGAGCATGTGGAGAGACGTTCGTTCATCCAGCACAAAGGGAACGGGTTGCAGGAGAAACACTGACTCTGGTTTCTCAGTCTGTTTCCTAGTGCCGGTTTGAAGTGCCTGCCGTTTTCACTGTAAAACCGAGTTGGAGCTTGTACCTCCCCATATATATGTATGGAGTGGAGTTGGCAACTGAAAAGAAACTTTGTGTTCCCTTCAAGCTAGGTGAAGGACGGCTTTCACACACACTTATCTCTCAGAACTGAGCATGTGGAGAGACGTTCGTTCATCCCGCACAAAGGGAACGATTTGCAGGAGAAACACTGACTCTGGTTTCTCAGTCTGTTTCCTAGTGCCGGTTTGAAGTGCCTGCCATTTTCACTGTAAAACCGTGTTGGAGCTTGTACCTCCCCATATATATGTATGGAGTGGGGTTTGCAACTGAAAAGAAACTTTGTGTTCCCTACATGCTAGTTGAACGACGGCTTTCACACACACTTATCTCTCAGAACTGAGCATGTGGAGAGACGTTCGTTCATCCAACACAAAGGGAACGGGTTGCAGGAGAAACCCTTGCTCTGGTTTCTCAGTCTGTTTCCTAGTGCCGGTTTGAAGTGCCTGCCGTTTTCACTGTAAAACCGAGTTGGAGCTTGTACCTCCCCATATATATGTATGGAGTGGAGTTGGCTACTGAAAAGAAACTTTGTGTTCCCTTCAAGCTAGGTGAAGGACGGCTTTCACACACACTTATCTCTCAGAACTGAGCATGTGGAGAGACGTTCGTTCATCCAGCACAAGGGAACGGGTTGCAGGGGAAACACTGACTCTGGTTTCTCAGTCTGTTTCCTAGTGACGGTTTGAAGTGCTGCCGTTTTCTCTGTAAAACCGAGTTGGAGCTTGTACCTCCCCATATATATGTATGGAGTGGGGTTTGCAACTATAAAGAGACTTTGTGTTCCCTTCAAGCTAGGTGAAGGACGGCTTTCACACACACTTATCTCTCAGAACTGAGCATGAGGAGAGACGTTCGTTCATCCAGCACAAAGGGAACGGGTTGCAGGAGAAACCCTTACTCTGGTTTCTCAGTCTCTTTCCTAGTTCCTGTTTGAAGTGCCTGCCATTTTCACTGTAAAACCGTGTTGGAGCTTGTACCTCCCCATATATATGTATGGAGTGGGGTTTGCAACTGAAAAGAAACTTTGTGTTCCCTTCAAGCTAGGTGAAGGACGGCTTTCACACACACTTATCTCTCAGAACTGAGCATGTGGAGAGACGTTCGTTCATCCAGCACAAAGGGAACGGGTTGCAGGAGAAACCCTTACTCTGGTTTCTCAGTCTGTTTCCTAGTGCCGGTTTGAAGTGCCTGCCGTTTTCACTGTAAAACCGAGTTGGGGCTTGTACCTCCCCATATATATGTATGGAGTGGAGTTGGCAACTGAAAAGAAACTTTGTGTTCCCTTCAAGCAAGGTGAAGGACGGCTTTCACACACACTTATCTCTCAGAACTGAGCATGTGGAGAGACGTTCGTTCATCCCGCACAAAGGGAACGGGTTGCAGGAGAAACCCTTACTCTGGTTTCTCAGTCTGTTTCCTAGTGCCGGTTTGAAGTGCCTGCCGTTTTCACTGTAAAACCGAGTTGGAGCTTGTACCTCCCCATATATATGTATGGAGTGGAGTTTGCAACTGAAAAGAAACTTTGTGTTCCCTTCAAGCTAGGTAAAGGACGGCTTTCACACACAGTTATCTCTCAGAACTGAGTATGTGGAGAGACGTTCGTTCATCCAGCACAAAGGGAACGGGTTGCAGGAGAAACCCTTACTCTTGGTTCTCAGTCTGTTTCCTAGTGCCGGTTTGAAGTGCCTGCCGTTTTCACTGTAAAACCGAGTTGGAGCTAGTACCTCCCCATATATATGTATGGAGTGGGGTTTGCAAGTATAAAGAAACTTTGTGTTCCCTTCAAGCTAGGTGAAGGACGGCTTTCACACACACTTATCTCTCAGAACTGAGCATGTGGAGAGACGTTCGTTCACCCAGCACAAAGGGAACGGGTTGCAGGAGAAACCCTTACTCTGGTTTCTCAGTCTGTTTCCTAGTGCCGGTTTGAAGTGCCTGCCGTTTTCACTGTAAAACCGAGTTGGAGCTTGTACCTCCCCATATATATGTATGGAGTGGAGTTGGCAACTGAAAAGAAACTTTGTGTTCCCTACAAGCTAGTTGAACGACGGCTTTCACACACACTTATCTCTCAGAACTGAGCATGTGGAGAGACGTTCGTTCATCCAGCACAAAGGGAACGGGTTGCAGGAGAAACACTGACTCTGGTTTCTCAGTCTGTTTCCTAGTGCCGGTTTGAAGTGCCTGCCGTTTTCACTGTAAAACCGAGTTGGAGCTTGTACCTCCCCATATATATGTATGGAGTGGAGTTGGCAACTGAAAAGAAACTTTGTGTTCCCTTCAAGCTAGGTGAAGGACGGCTTTCACACACACTTATCTCTCAGAACTGAGCATGTGGAGAGACGTTCGTTCATCCCGCACAAAGGGAACGATTTGCAGGAGAAACACTGACTCTGGTTTCTCAGTCTGTTTCCTAGTGCCGGTTTGAAGTGCCTGCCATTTTCACTGTAAAACCGTGTTGGAGCTTGTACCTCCCCATATATATGTATGGAGTGGGGTTTGCAACTGAAAAGAAACTTTGTGTTCCCTACATGCTAGTTGAACGACGGCTTTCACACACACTTATCTCTCAGAACTGAGCATGTGGAGAGACGTTCGTTCATCCAACACAAAGGGAACGGGTTGCAGGAGAAACCCTTGCTCTGGTTTCTCAGTCTGTTTCCTAGTGCCGGTTTGAAGTGCCTGCCGTTTTCACTGTAAAACCGAGTTGGAGCTTGTACCTCCCCATATATATGTATGGAGTGGAGTTGGCTACTGAAAAGAAACTTTGTGTTCCCTTCAAGCTAGGTGAAGGACGGCTTTCACACACACTTATCTCTCAGAACTGAGCATGTGGAGAGACGTTCGTTCATCCAGCACAAGGGAACGGGTTGCAGGGTAAACACTGACTCTGGTTTCTCAGTCTGTTTCCTAGTGACGGTTTGAAGTGCTGCCGTTTTCTCTGTAAAACCGAGTTGGAGCTTGTACCTCCCCATATATATGTATGGAGTGGGGTTTGCAACTATAAAGAGACTTTGTGTTCCCTTCAAGCTAGGTGAAGGACGGCTTTCACACACACTTATCTCTCAGAACTGAGCATGAGGAGAGACGTTCGTTCATCCAGCACAAAGGGAACGGGTTGCAGGAGAAACCCTTACTCTGGTTTCTCAGTCTCTTTCCTAGTTCCTGTTTGAAGTGCCTGCCATTTTCACTGTAAAACCGTGTTGGAGCTTGTACCTCCCCATATATATGTATGGAGTGGGGTTTGCAACTGAAAAGAAACTTTGTGTTCCCTTCAAGCTAGGTGAAGGACGGCTTTCACACACACTTATCTCTCAGAACTGAGCATGTGGAGAGACGTTCGTTCATCCAGCACAAAGGGAACGGGTTGCAGGAGAAACCCTTACTCTGGTTTCTCAGTCTGTTTCCTAGTGCCGGTTTGAAGTGCCTGCCGTTTTCACTGTAAAACCGAGTTGGGGCTTGTACCTCCCCATATATATGTATGGAGTGGAGTTGGCAACTGAAAAGAAACTTTGTGTTCCCTTCAAGCAAGGTGAAGGACGGCTTTCACACACACTTATCTCTCAGAACTGAGCATGTGGAGAGACGTTCGTTCATCCCGCACAAAGGGAACGGGTTGCAGGAGAAACCCTTACTCTGGTTTCTCAGTCTGTTTCCTAGTGCCGGTTTGAAGTGCCTGCCGTTTTCACTGTAAAACCGAGTTGGAGCTTGTACCTCCCCATATATATGTATGGAGTGGAGTTTGCAACTGAAAAGAAACTTTGTGTTCCCTTCAAGCTATGTAAAGGACGGCTTTCACACAGAGTTATCTCTCAGAACTGAGTATGTGGAGAGACGTTCGTTCATCCAGCACAAAGGGAACGGGTTGCAGGAGAAACCCTTACTCTTGGTTCTCAGTCTGTTTCCTAGTGCCGGTTTGAAGTGCCTGCCGTTTTCACTGTAAAACCGAGTTGGAGCTAGTACCTCCCCATATATATGTATGGAGTGGGGTTTGCAAGTATAAAGAAACTTTGTGTTCCCTTCAAGCTAGGTGAAGGACGGCTTTCACACACACTTATCTCTCAGAACTGAGCATGTGGAGAGACGTTCGTTCATCCCGCACAAAGGGAACGGGTTGCAGGAGAAACCCTTTCTCTTGTTTCTAAGTCTGTTTCCTAGTGCCGGTTTGAAGTGCCTGCCGTTTTCATTGAAAAACCGTGTTGGAGCTTGTACCTCCCCATATATATGTATGGAGTGGAGTTGGCAACTGAAAAGAAACTTTGTGTTCCCTTCAAGCTAGGTGAAGGACGGCTTTCACACACACTTATCTCTCAGAACTGAGCATGTGGAGAGACGTTCGTTCATCCAGCACAAAGGGAACGGGTTGCAGGAGAAACCCTTACTCTGGTTTCTCAGTCTGTTTCCTAGTGCCGGTTTGAAGTGCCTGCCGTTTTCACTGTAAAACCGAGTTGGGGCTTGTACCTCCCCATATATATGTATGGAGTGGAGTTGGCAACTGAAAAGAAACTTTGTGTTCCCTTCAAGCTAGGTGAAGGACGGCTTTCACACACACTTATCTCTCAGAACTGAGCATGTGGAGAGACGTTCGTTCATCCCGCACAAAGGGAACGGGTTGCAGGAGAAACAATGACTCTGGTTTCTCAGTCTGTTTCGTAGTGCCGGTTTGAAGTGCCTGCCGTTTTCACTGTAAAACCGAGTTGGATCTTGTACCTCCCCATATATATGTATGGAGTGGAGTTAGCAGCTGAAAAGAAACTTTGTGTTCCCTTCAAGCTAGTTGAAGGACGGCTTTCCCACACACTTATCTCTCAGAACTGAACATGTGGAGAGACGTTCGTTCATCTAGCACAAAGGGAACGGTTTGCAGGAGAAACACTGACTCTGGTTTCTCAGTCTGTTTCCTAGTGCCGGTTTGAAGTGCCTGCCGTTTTCACTGTAAAACCGAGTTGGAGCTTGTACCTCCCCATATATATGTATGGAATGGGGTTTGCAACTGAAAAGAAACTTTGTGTTCCCTTCAAGCTAGGTGAAGGACGGCTTTCACACACACTTATCTCTCAGAACTGAGCATGTGGAGAGACGTTCGTTCATCCAGCACAAGGGAACGGGTTGCAGGGGAAACACTGACTCTGGTTTCTTAGTCTGTTTCCTAGTGACGGTTTGAAGTGCTGCCGTTTTCACTGTAAAACCGAGTTGGAGCTTGTACCTCCCCATATATATGTATGGAGTGGGGTTTGCAACTATAAAGAGACTTTGTGTTCCCTTCAAGCTAGGTGAAGGACGGCTTTCACACACACTTATCTCTCAGAACTGAGCATGAGGAGAGACGTTCGTTCATCCAGCACAAAGGGAACGGGTTGCAGGAGAAACCCTTACTCTGGTTTCTCAGTCTCTTTCCTAGTTCCTGTTTGAAGTGCCTGCCATTTTCACTGTAAAACCGTGTTGGAGCTTGTACCTCCCCATATATATGTATGGAGTGGGGTTTGCAACTGAAAAGAAACTTTGTGTTCCCTTCAAGCTAGGTGAAGGACGGCTTTCACACACACTTATCTCTCAGAACTGAGCATTTGGAGAGACGTTCGTTCATCCAGCACAAAGGGAACAGGTTGCAGGAGAAACCCTTACTCTGGTTTCTCAGTCTGTTTCCTAGTGCCGGTTTGAAGTGCCTGCCGTTTTCACTGTAAAACCGAGTTGGGGCTTGTACCACCCCATATATATGTATGGAGTGGAGTTGGCAACTGAAAAGAAACTTTGTGTTCCCTTCAAGCAAGGTGAAGGACGGCTTTCACACACACTTATCTCTCAGAACTGAGCATGTGGAGAGACGTTCGTTCATCCCGCACAAAGGGAACGGGTTGCAGGAGAAACCCTTACTCTGGTTTCTCAGTCTGTTTCCTAGTGCCGGTTTGAAGTGCCTGCCGTTTTCACTGTAAAACCGAGTTGGAGCTTGTACCTCCCCATATATATGTATGGAGTGGAGTTTGCTACTGAAAAGAAACTTTGTGTTCCCTTCAAGCTAGGTAAAGGATGGCTTTCACACACAGTTATCTCTCAGAACTGAGTATGTGGAGAGACGTTCGTTCATCCAGCACAAAGGGAACGGGTTGCAGGAGAAACCCTTACTCTTGGTTCTCAGTCTGTTTCCTAGTGCCGGTTTGAAGTGCCTGCCGTTTTCACTGTAAAACCGAGTTGGAGCTAGTACCTCCCCATATATATGTATGGAGTGGGGATTGCAAGTATAAAGAAACTTTGTGTTCCCTTCAAGCTAGGTGAAGGACGGCTTTCACACACACTTATCTCTCAGAACTGAGCATGTGGAGAGACGTTCGTTCATCCCGCACAAAGGGAACGGGTTGCAGGAGAAACCCTTTCTCTTGTTTCTAAGTCTGTTTCCTAGTGCCGGTTTGAAGTGCCTGCCGTTTTCATTGAAAAACCGTGTTGGAGCTTGTACCTCCCCATATATATGTATGGAGTAGAGTTGGCAACTGAAAAGAAACTTTGTGTTCCCTTCAAGCTAGGTGAAGGACGGCTTTCACACACACTTATCTCTCAGAACTGAGCATGTGGAGAGACGTTCGTTCATCCAGCACAAAGGGAACGGGTTGCAGGAGAAACCCTTACTCTGGTTTCTCAGTCTGTTTCCTAGTGCCGGTTTGAAGTGCCTGCCGTTTTCACTGTAAAACCGAGTTGGGGCTTGTACCTCCCCATATATATGTATGGAGTGGAGTTGGCAACTGAAAAGAAACTTTGTGTTCCCTTCAATCTAGGTGAAGGACGGCTTTCACACACAATTATCTCTCAGAACTGAGCATGTGGAGAGACGTTCGTTCATCCAGCACAAAGGGAACGGGTTGCAGGAGAAACAATGACTCTGGTTTCTCAGTCTGTTTCCTAGTGCCGGTTTGAAGTGCCTGCCGTTTTCACTGTAAAACCGAGTTGGATCTTGTACCTCCCCATATATATGTATGGAGTGGAGTTAGCAGCTGAAAAGAAACTTTGTGTTCCCTTCAAGCTACTTGAAGGACGGCTTTCCCACACACTTATCTCTCAGAACTGAGCATGAGGAGAGACGTTCGTTCATCTAGCACAAAGGGAACAGTTTGCAGGAGAAACACTGACTCTGGTTTCTCAGTCTGTTTCCTAGTGCCGGTTTGAAGTGCCTGCCGTTTTCACTGTAAAACCGAGTTGGAGCTTGTACCTCCCCATATATATGTATGGAGTGGAGTTGGCAACTGAAAAGAAACTTTGTGTTCCCTTCAAGCAAGGTGAAGGACGGCTTTCACACACACTTATCTCTCAGAACTGAGCATGTGGAGAGACGTTCGTTCATCCCGCACAAAGGGAACGGGTTGCAAGAGAAACCCTTACTCTGGTTTCTCAGTCTGTTTCCTAGTGCCGGTTTGAAGTGCCTGCCGTTTTCACTGTAAAACCGAGTTGGAGCTTGTACCTCCCCATATATATGTATGGAGTGGAGTTTGCAACTGAAAAGAAACTTTGTGTTCCCTTCAAGCTAGGTAAAGGACGGCTTTCACACACAGTTATCTCTCAGAACTGAGTATGTGGAGAGACGTTCGTTCATCCAGCACAAAGGGAACGGGTTGCAGGAGAAACCCTTACTCTTGGTTCTCAGTCTGTTTCCTAGTGCCGGTTTGAAGTGCCTGCCGTTTTCACTGTAAAACCGAGTTGGAGCTAGTACCTCCCCATATATATGTATGGAGTGGGGTTTGCAAGTATAAAGAAACTTTGTGTTCCCTTCAAGCTAGGTGAAGGACGGCTTTCACACACACTTATCTCTCAGAACTGAGCATGTGGAGAGACGTTCGTTCATCCAGCACAAAGGGAACGGGTTCCAGGAGAAACCCTTACTCTGGTTTCTCAGTCTGTTTCCTAGTGACGGTTTGAAGTGCCTGCCGTTTTCACTGTAAAACCGAGTTGGAGCTTGTACCTCCCCATATATATGTATGGAGTGGAGTTGGCAACTGAAAAGAAACTTTGTGTTCCCTACAAGCTAGTTGAACGACGGCTTTCACACACACTTTTCTCTCAGAACTGAGTATGTGGAGAGACGTTCGTTCATCCAGCACAAAGGGAACGGGTTGCAGGAGAAACACTGACTCTGGTTTCTCAGTCTGTTTCCTAGTGCCGGTTTGAAGTGCCTGCCGTTTTCACTGTAAAACCGAGTTGGAGCTTGTACCTCCCCATATATATGTATGGAGTGGAGTTGGCAGCTGAAAAGAAACTTTGTGTTCCCTTCAAGCTAGGTGAAGGACGGCTTTCACACACACTTATCTCTCAGAACGGAGCATGTGGAGAGACGTTCGTTCATCCCGCACAAAGGGAACGGGTTGCAGGAGAAACCCTTACTCTGGTTTCTCAGTCTGTCTCCTAGTGCCGGTTTGAAGTGCCTGCCGTTTTCACTGAAAACCGAGTTGGAGCTTGTACCTCCCCATATATATGTATGGAGTGGAGTTTGCAACTGAAAAGAAACTTTGTGTTCCCTTCAAGCTAGGTGAAGGACGGCTTTCACACACACTTATCTCTCAGAACTGAGTATGTGAGAGACGTTCGTTCATCCAGCACAAAGGAAACGGGTTGCAGGAGAAACCTTTACTCTGGTTTCTCAGTCTGTTTCCTAGTGCCGGTTTGAAGTGCTGCCGTTTTCACTGTAAAACCGAGTTGGAGCTAGTACCTCCCCATATATATGTATGGAGTGGGGTTGGCATCTATAAAGAAACTTTGTGTTCCCTTCAAGCTAGGTGAAGGACGGCTTTCACACACACTTATCTCTCAGAACGGAGCATGTGGAGAGACGTTCGTTCATCCAGCACAAAGGGAACGGATTGCAGGAGAAACACTGACTCTGGTTTCTCAGTCTGTTTCCTAGTGCCGGTTTGAAGTGCCTGCCGTTTTCACTGTAAAACCGAGTTGGAGATTGTACCTCCCCATATATATGTATGGAGTGGAGTTGGCAGCTGAAAAGAAACTTTGTGTTCCCTTCAAGCTAGGTGAAGGACGGCTTTCACACACACTTATCTCTCAGAACGGAGCATGTGGAGAGACGTTCGTTCATCCCGCACAAAGGGAACGGGTTGCAGGAGAAACCCTTACTCTGGTTTCTCAGTCTGTCTCCTAGTGCCGGTTTGAAGTGCCTGCCTTTTTCACTGTAAAACCGTGTTGGAGCTTGTACCTCCCCATATATATGTATGGAGTGGAGTTGGCAACTGAAAAGAAACTTTGTGTTCCCTTCAAGCTAGGTGAAGGACGGCTTTCACACACACTTATCTCTCAGAACGGAGCATGAGGAGAGACGTTCGTTCATCCCGCACAAAGGGAACGGGTTGCAGGAGAAACCCTTACTCTGGTTTCTCAGTCTGTCTCCTAGTGCCGGTTTGAAGTGCCTGCCGTTTTCACTGAAAACCGAGTTGGAGCTTGTACCTCCCCATATATATGTATGGAGTGGAGTTGGCAACTGAAAAGAAACTTTGTGTTCCCTTCAAGCTAGTTGAACGACGGCTTTCACACACACATATCTCTCAGAACTGAGCATGTGGAGAGACGTTCGTTCATCCAGCACAAAGGGAACGGGTTGCAGGAGAAACACTGACTCTGGTTTCTCAGTCTGTTCCTAGTGCCGGTTTGAAGTGCCTGCAGTTTTCACTGTAAAACCGAGTTGGAGCTTGTACCTCCCCATATATATGTATGGAGTGGGGTTGGCAACTATAAAGAAACTTTGTGTTCCCTTCAAGCTAGGTGAAGGACGGCTTTCACACACACTTATCTCTCAGAACTGAGCATGTGGAGAGACGTTCGTTCATCCAGCACAAAGGGAACGGGTTGCAGGGGAAACACTGACTCTGGTTTCTCAGTCTGTTTCCTAGTGCCGGTTTGAAGTGCCTGCCGTTTTCACTGTAAAACCGAGTTGGAGCTTGTACCTCACCATATATATGTATGGAGTGGAGTTGGCAACTGAAAAGAAACTTTGTGTTCCCTTCAAGCTATGTGAAGGACGGCTTTCACACACACTTATCTCTCAGAACTGAGTATGTGAGAGACGTTCGTTCATCCAGCACAAAGGAATCGGGTTGCAGGAGAAACCCTTACTCTGGTTTCTCAGTCTGTTTCCTAGTGCCGGATTGAAGTGCCTGCCGTTTTCACTGTAAAACCGAGTTGGAGCTAGTACCTCCCCATATATATGTATGGAGTGGGGTTTGCAACTATAAAGAAACTTTGTGTTCCCTTCAATCTAGGTGAAGGACGGCTTTCACACACACTTATCTCTCAGAACGGAGCATGTGGAGAGACGTTCGTTCATCCCGCACAAAGGGAAAGGGTTGCAGGAGACACCCTTACTCTGGTTTCTCAGTCTGTTTCCTAGTGCCGGTTTGAAGTGCCTGCCGTTTTCACTGTAAAACCGAGTTGGAGCTTGTACCTCCCCATATATATGTATGGAGTGGAGTTTGCAACTGAAAAGAAACTTTGTGTTCCCTTCAAGCTAGGTGAAGGACGGCTTTCACACACAGTTATCTCTCAGAACTGAGTATGTGGAGAGACGTTCGTTCATCCAGCACAAAGGGAACGGGTTGCAGGAGAAACCCTTACTCTTGGTTCTCAGTCTGTTTCCTAGTGCCGGTTTGAAGTGCCTGCCGTTTTCACTGTAAAACCGAGTTGGAACTAGTACCTCCCCATATATATGTATGGAGTGAGGTTTGCAACTATAAAGAAACTTTGTGTTCCCTTCAAGCTAGGTGAAGGACGGCTTTCACACACACTTATCTCTCAGAACGGAGCATGTGGAGAGACGTTCGTTCATCCCGCACAAATGGAACGGGTTGCAGGAGAAACCCTTACTCTGGTTTCTCAGTCTGTTTCCTAGTGCCGGTTTGAAGTGCCTGCCGTTTACACTGTAAAACCGAGTTGGAGCTTGTACCTCCCCATATATATGTATGGAGTGGAGTTGGCAACTGAAAAGAAACTTTGTGTTCCCTTCAAGCTAGGTGAAGGACGGCTTTCACACACACTTATCTCTCAGAACTGAGCATGTGGAGAGACGTTCGTTCATCCAGCACAAAGGGAACGGCTTGCAGGAGAAACCCTTACTCTGGTTTCTCAGTCTGTTTCCTAGTGCCGCTTTGAAGTGCCTGCCGTTTTCACTGTAAAACCGAGTTGGAGCTTGTACCTCCCCATATATATGTATGGAGTGGGGTTGGCAACTATAAAGAAACTTTGTGTTCCCTTCAAGCTAGGTGAAGGACGGCTTTCACACACACTTATCTCTCAGAACTGAGTATGTGGACAGACGTTCATTCATCCAGCACAAAGGGAACGGGTTGCAGGAGAAACCCTTACTCTGGATTCTCAGTCTGTTTCCTTGTGCCGGTTTGAAGTGCCTGCCGTTTTCACTGTAAAACCGAGTTGGAGCCAATACCTCCCCATATAAATATACGGAGTGGGGTTGGCAACTGTAAAGAAACTTTGTGTTCCCTTCAAGCTAGGTGAAGGACGGCTTTCACACACACTTATCTCCCAGAACTTAGCATGTGGAGAGACGTTCGTTCATCCAGCACAAAGGGAACGGGTTGCAGGAGAAACACTTACTCTGGTTTCTCAGTCTGTTTCCTAGTGCCCGTTTGAAGTGCCTGCCGTTTTCACTGTAAAACCGACTTGGGGCTTGTACCTCCCATATATATGTATGGAGTGGAGTTGGCAACTGAAAAGAAACTTTGTGTTCCCTTCAAGCTAGGTGAAGGACGGCTTTCACACACACTTATCTCTCAGAACTGAGTATGTGAGAGACGTTCGTTCATCCAGCACAAAGGAAACGGGTTGCAGGAGAAACCTTTACTCTGGTTTCTCAGTCTGTTTCCTAGTGCCGGTTTGAAGTGCTGCCGTTTTCAATGTATAACCGAGTTGGAGCTAGTACCTCCCCATATATATGTATGGAGTGGGGTTGGCAACTATAAAGAAACTTTGTGTTCCCTTCAAGCTAGTTGAAGGACGGCTTTCACACACACTTATCTCTCAGAACTGAGCATGTGGAGAGACGTTCGTTCATCCAGCACAAAGGGAACGGGTTGCAGGAGAAACCCTTAATCTGGTTTCTCAGTCTGTTTCCTAGTTCCTGTTTGAAGTGCCTGCCATTTTCACTGTAAAATCCTGTTGGAGCTTGTACCTCCCCATATATATGTATGGAGTGGGGTTTGCAACTGAAAAAAAACTTTGTGTTCCCTTCAAGCTAGGTGAAGGACGGCTTTCACACACACTTATCTCTCAGAACTGAGCATGTGGAGAGACGTTCGTTCATCCAGCACAAAGGGAACGGGTTGCAGGAGAAACCCTTACTCTGGTTTCTCAGTCTGTTTCCTAGTGCCTGTTTGAAGTGCCTGCCGTTTTCACTGTAAAACCGAGTTGGGGCTTGTACCTCCCCATATATATGTATGGAGTGGAGTTGGCAACTGAAAAGAAACTTTGTGTTCCCTTCAAGCTAGGTGAAGGACGGCTTTCACACACACTTATCTCTCAGAACTGAGCATGTGGAGAGACGTTCGTTCATCCAGCACAAAGGGAACGGGTTGCAGGAGAAACACTGACTCTGGTTTCTCAGTCTGTTCCTAGTGCCGGTTTGAAGTGCCTGCCGTTTTCACTGTAAAACCGAGTTGGAGCTTGTACCTCCCCATATATATGTATGGAGTGGGGTTGGCAACTATAAAGAAACTTTGTGTTCCCTTCAAACTAGGTGAAGGACGGCTTTCACACACACTTATCTCTCAGAACTGAGCATGTGGAGAGACGTTCATTCATCCAGCACAAAGGGAAAGGGTTGCAGGTGAAACACTGACTCTGGTTTCTCAGTCTGTTTTCTAGTGCCGGTTTGAAGTGCCTGCCGTTTTCACTGTAAAACCGAGTTGGAGCTTGTTCCTCCCCATATATATGTATGGAGTGGAGTTGGCAGCTGAAAAGAAACTTTGTGTTCCCTTCAAGCTAGGTGAAGGACGGCTTTCACACACACTTATCTCTCAGAACTGAGCATGTGGAGAGACGTTCGTTCATCCCGCACAAAGGGAACGGGTTGCAGGAGAAACCCTTTCTCTTGTTTCTCAGTCTGTTTCCTAGTGCCGGTTTGAAGTGCCTGCCGTTTTCATTGTAAAACCGTTTTGGAGCTTGTACCTCCCCATATATATGTATGGAGTGGAGTTGGCAACTGAAAAGAAACTTTGTGTTCCCTTCAAGCTAGGTGAAGGACGGCTTTCACACACACTTATCTCTCAGAACTGAGCATGTGGAGAGACGTTCGTTCATCCAGCACAAAGGGAACGGGTTGCAGGAGAAACCCTTACTCTGGTTTCTCAGTCTGTTTCTTAGTGCCGCTTTGAAGTGCCTGCCGTTTTCACTGTAAAACGGAGTTGGAGCTTGTACCTCCCCATATATATGTATGGAGTGGTGTTTGCAACTGAGAAGAAACTTTGTGTTCCCTTCAAGCTAGATGAAGGACGGCTTTCACACACACTTATCTCTCAGAACTGAGTATGTGGACAGACGTTCATTCATCCAGCACAATGGGAACGGGTTGCAGGAGAAACCCTTACTCTGGATTCTCAGTCTGTTTCCTAGTGCCGGTTTGAAGTGCCTGCCGTTTTCACTGTAAAACCGAGTTGGAGCTTGTACCTCCCCATATATATGTATGGAATGGGGTTTGCAACTGAAAAGAAACTTTGTGTTCCCTTCAAGCTAGGTGAAGGACGGCTTTCACACACACTTATCTCTCAGAACTGAGCATGTGGAGAGACGTTCGTTCATCCAGCACAAGGGAACGGGTTGCAGGGGAAACACTGACTCTGGTTTCTCAGTCTGTTTCCTAGTGACGGTTTGAAGTGCTGCCGTTTTCACTGTAAAACCGAGTTGGAGCTTGTACCTCCCCATATATATGTATGGAGTGGGGTTTGCAACTATAAAGAGACTTTGTGTTCCCTTCAAGCTAGGTGAAGGACGGCTTTCACACACACTTATCTCTCAGAACTGAGCATGAGGAGAGACGTTCGTTCATCCAGCACAAAGGGAACGGGTTGCAGGAGAAACCCTTACTCTGGTTTCTCAGTCTCTTTCCTAGTTCCTGTTTGAAGTGCCTGCCATTTTCACTGTAAAACCGTGTTGGAGCTTGTACCTCCCCATATATATGTATGGAGTGGGGTTTGCAACTGAAAAGAAACTTTGTGTTCCCTTCAAGCTAGGTGAAGGACGGCTTTCACACACACTTATCTCTCAGAACTGAGCATGTGGAGAGACGTTCGTTCATCCAGCACAAAGGGAACGGGTTGCAGGAGAAACCCTTACTCTGGTTTCTCAGTCTGTTTCCTAGTGCCGGTTTGAAGTGCCTGCCGTTTTCACTGTAAAACCGAGTTGGGGCTTGTACCTCCCCATATATATGTATGGAGTGGAGTTGGCAACTGAAAAGAAACTTTGTGTTCCCTTCAAGCAAGGTGAAGGACGGCTTTCACACACACTTATCTCTCAGAACTGAGCATGTGGAGAGACGTTCGTTCATCCCGCACAAAGGGATCGGGTTGCAGGAGAAACCCTTACTCTGGTTTCTCAGTCTGTTTCCTAGTGCCGGTTTGAAGTGCCTGCCGTTTTCAGTGTAAAACCGAGTTGGAGCTTGTACCTCCCCATATATATGTATGGAGTGGAGTTTGCAACTGAAAAGAAACTTTGTGTTCCCTTCAAGCTAGGTGAAGGACGGCTTTCACACACACTTATCTCTCAGAACTGAGTATGTGAGAGACGTTCGTTCATCCAGCACAAAGGAAACGGGTTGCAGGAGAAACCTTTACTCTGGTTTCTCAGTCTGTTTCCTAGTGCCGGTTTGAAGTGCTGCCGTTTTCACTGTAAAACCGACTTGGAGCTAGTATCTCCCCATATATATGTATGGAGTGGGGTTTGCAACTATAAAGAAACTTTGTGTTCCCTTCAAGCTAGGTGAAGGACGGCTTTCACACACACTTATCTCTCAGAACTGAGCATGTGGAGAGACGTTCGTTCATCCAGCACAAAGGGAACGGGTTGCAGGATAAACACTGACTCTGGTTTTTCAGTCTGTTTCCTATTGCCGGTTTGAAGTGCCTGCCGTTTTCACTGTAAAACCGAGTTGGAGCTTGTACCTCCCCATATATATGTATGGAGTGGAGTTGGCAACTGAAAAGAAACTTTGTGTTCCCTTCAAGCTAGGTGAAGGACGGCTTTCACACACACTTTTCTCTCAGAACTGAGCATGTGGAGAGACGTTCGTTCATCCCGCAAAAAGGGAACGGGTTGCAGGAGACACCCTTACTCTGGTTTCTCAGTCTGTTTCGTAGTGCCGGTTTGAACTGCCTGCCGTTTTCACTGTAAAACCGAGTTGGAGCTTGTACCTCCCCATATATATGTATGGAGTGGAGTTGGCAACTGAAAAGAAACTTTGTGTTCCCTTCAAGCTAGGTGAAGGACGGCTTTCACACACACTTATCTCTCAGAACTGAGCATGTGGAGAGACGTTCGTTCATCCAGCACAAAGGGAACGGGTTGCAGGAGAAACACTGACTCTGGTTTCTCAGTCTGTTCCTAGTGCCGGTTTGAAGTGCCTGCCGTTTTCACTGTAAAACCGAGTTGGAGCTTGTACCTCCCCATATATATGTATGGAGTGGGGTTGGCAACTATAAAGAAACTTTGTGTTCCCTTCAAGCTAGGTGAAGGACGGCTTTCACACACACTTATCTCTCAGAACTGAGCATGTGGAGAGACGTTCGTTCATCTAGCACAATGGGAACGGGTTGCAGGAGAAACACTGACTCTGGTTTCTCAGTCTGTTTCCTAGTGCCGGTTTGAAGTGCCTGCCGTTTTCATTGTAAAACCGTGTTGGAGCTTGTACCTCCCCATATATATGTATGGAGTGGAGTTGGCAACTGAAAAGAAACTTTGTGTTCCCTTCAAGCTAGGTGAAGGACGGCTTTCACACACACTTATCTCTCAGAACTGAGTATGTGGAGAGACGTTCGTTCATCCAGCACAAAGGGAACGGGTTGCAGGAGAAACCCTTACTCTTGGTTCTCAGTCTGTTTCCTAGTGCCGATTTGAAGTGCCTGCCGTTTTCACTGTAAAACCGAGTTGGAGCTAGTACCTCCCCATATATATGTATGGAGTGGTGTATGCAAGTATAAAGAAACTTTGAGTTCCCTTCAAGCTAGGTGAAGGACGGCTTTCACACACACTTATCTCTCAGAACTGAGCATGTGGAGAGACGTTCATTCATCCAGCACAAAGGGAACGGGTTGCAGGAGAAACCCTTACTCTGGATTCTCAGTCTGTTTCCTAGTGCCGGTTTGAAGTGCCTGCCGTTTTCACTGTAAAACCGAGTTGGAGCTTGTACCTCCCCATATATATGTATGGAGTGAGGTTGGCAACTATAATGAAACTTTGTTTTCCCTTCAATCTAGGTGAAAGACGGCTTTCACACAAACTTATCTCTCAGAACTGAGCATGTGGAAAGACGTTCGTTCATCCAGCACAAAGGGAACGGGTTGCAGGGGAAACACTGACTCTGGTTTCTCAGTCTGTTCCTAGTGCCGGTTTGAAGTGCCTGCCGTTTTCACTGTAAAACCGAGTTGGAGCTTGTACCTCCCCATATATATGTATGGAGTGAGGTTGGCAACTATAATGAAACTTTGTTTTCCCTTCAATCTAGGTGAAAGACGGCTTTCACACACACTTATCTCTCAGAACTGAGCATGTGGAAAGACGTTCGTTCATCCAGCACAAAGGGAACGGGTTGCAGGGGAAACACTGACTCTGGTTTCTCAGTCTGTTCCTAGTGCCGGTTTGAAGTGCCTGCCGTTTTCACTGTAAAACCGAGTTGGAGCTTGTACCTCCCCATATATATGTATGGAGTGGAGTTGGCAACTGAAAAGAAACTTTGTGTTCCCTTCAAGCTAGGTGAAGGACGGCTTTCACACACACTTATCTCTCAGAACTGAGCATGTGGAGAGATGTTCGTTCATCCCGCACAAAGGGAACGGGTTGCAGGAGAAACCCTTACTCTGGTTTCTCAGTCTGTTTCCTAGTGCCGGTTTGAAGTGCCTGCCGTTTTCACTGAAAACCGAGTTGGAGCTTGTACCTCCCCATATATATGTATGGAGTGGAGTTGGCAACTGAAAAGAAACTTTGTGTTCCCTACAAGCTAGTTGAACGACGGCTTTCACACACACTTATCTCTCAGAACTGAGCATGTGGAGAGACGTTCGTTCATCCAGCACAAAGGGAACGGGTTGTAGGAGAAACACTGACTCTGGTTTCTCAGTCTGTTCCTAGTGCCGGTTTGAAGTGCCTGCCGTTTTCACTGTAAAACCGAGTTGGAGCTTGTACCTCCCCATATATATGTATGGAGTGGGGTTGGCAACTATAAAGAAACTTTGTGTTCCCTTCAAGCTAGGTGAAGGACGGCTTTCACACACACTTATCTCTCAGAACTGAGCATGTGGAGAGACGTTCGTTCATCCAGCACAAAGGGAACGGGTTGCAGGGGAAACACTGACTCTGGTTTCTCAGTCTGTTTCCTAGTGCCGCTTTGAAGTGCCTGCCGTTTTCACTGTAAAACCGAGTTGGAGCTTGTACCTCCCCATATATATGTATGGAGTGGAGTTGGCAACTGAAAAGAAACTTTGTGTTCCCTTCAAGCTAGGTGAAGGACGGCTTTCACACACACTTATCTCTCAGAACTGAGCATGTGGAGAGACGTTCGTTCATCCAGCACAAAGGGAACGGGTTGCAGGAGAAACACTGACTCTGGTTTCTCAGTCTGTTCCTAGTGCCGGTTTGAAGTGCCTGCCGTTTTCACTGTAAAACCGAGTTGGAGCTTGTACCTCCCCATATATATGTATGGAGTGGAGTTGGAAGCTGAAAAGAAACTTTGTGTTCCCTTCAAGCTAGGTGAAGGACGGCTTTCACACACACTTATCTCTCAGAACTGAGTATGTGAGAGACGTTCGTTCATCCAGCACAAAGGAAACGGGTTGCAGGAGAAACCTTTACTCTGGTTTCTCAGTCTGTTTCCTAGTGCCGGTTTGAAGTGCTGCCGTTTTCACTGTAAAACCGACTTGGAGCTAGTATCTCCCCATATATATGTATGGAGTGGGGTTTGCAACTATAAAGAAACTTTGTGTTCCCTTCAAGCTAGGTGAAGGAAGGCTTTCACACACACTTATCTCTCAGAACTGAGCATGTGGAGAGACGTTCGTTCATCCAGCACAAAGGGAACGGGTTGCAGGATAAACACTGACTCTGGTTTTTCAGTCTGTTTCCTATTGCCGGTTTGAAGTGCCTGCCGTTTTCACTGTAAAACCGAGTTGGAGCTTGTACCTCCCCATATATATGTATGGAGTGGAGTTGGCAACTGAAAAGAAACTTTGTGTTCCCTTCAAGCTAGGTGAAGGACGGCTTTCACACACACTTATCTCTCAGAACTGAGCATGTGGAGAGACGTTCGTTCATCCCGCACAAAGGGAACGGGTTGCAGGAGAAACCCTTACTCTGGTTTCTCAGTCTGTTTCCTAGTGCCGGTTTGAAGTGCCTGCCGTTTTCACTGTAAAACCGAGTTGGAGCTTGTACCTCCCCATATATATGTATGGAGTGGAGTTGGCAACTGAAAAGAAACTTTGTGTTCCCTTCAAGCTAGGTGAAGGACGGCTTTCACACACACTTATCTCTCAGAACTGAGCATGTGGAGAGACGTTCGTTCATCCAGCACAAAGGGAACGGGTTGCAGGAGAAACCCTTACTCTTGGTTCTCAGTCTGTTTCCTAGTGCCGGTTTGAAGTGCCTGCCGTTTTCACTGTAAAACCGAGTTGGAGCTAGTACCTCCCCATATATATGTATGGAGTGGGGTATGCAAGTATAAAGAAACTTTGTGTTCCCTTCAAGCTAGGTGAAGGACGGCTTTCACACACACTTATCTCTCAGAACTGAGCATGTGGAGAGACGTTCGTTCATCCAGCACAAAGGGAACGGGTTGCAGGAGAAACCTTTACTCTGGTTTCTCAGTCTGTTTCCTAGTGCCGGTTTGAAGTGCCTGCCGTTTTCACTGTAAACCGAGTTGAAGCTTGTACCTCCCCATATATATGTATGTAGTGGAGTTGGCAACTATAAAGAAACTTTGTGTTCCCTTCAAGCTAGGTGAAGGACGGCTTTCACACACACTTATCTCTCAGAACTGAGCATGTGGAGAGACGTTCGTTCATCCCGCACAAAGGGAACGGGTTGCAGGAGAAACCCTTACTCTGGTTTCTCAGTCTGTTTCCTAGTGCCGGTTTGAAGTGCCTGCCATTTTCACTGTTAAACCGTGTTGGAGCTTGTACCTCACCATATATATGTATGGAGTGGAGTTGGCAACTGAAAAGAAACTTTGTGTTCCCTTCAAGCTAGGTGAAGGACGGCTTTCACACACACTTATCTCTCAGAACTGAGCATGTGGAGAGACGTTCATTCATCCAGCACAAAGGGAACGGGTTGCAGGAGAAACCCTTACTCTGGATTCTCAGTCTGTTTCCTAGTGCCGGTTTGAAGTGCCTGCCGTTTTCACTGTAAAACCGAGTTGGAGCTAGTACCTCCCCATATATATGTATGGAGTGGGGTATGCAAGTATAAAGAAACTTTCTGTTCCCTTCAAGTTAGGTGAAGGACGGCTTTCACACACACTTATCTCTCAGAACTGAGCATGTGGAGAGACGTTCGTTCATCCAGCACAAAGGGAACGGGTTGCAGGAGAAACACTGACTCTGGTTTCTCAGTCTGTTCCTAGTGCCGGTTTGAAGTGCCTGCCGTTTTCACTGTAAAACCGAGTTGGAGCTTGTACCTCCCCATATATATGTATGGAGTGAGATTGGCAACTATAATGAAACTTTGTTTTCCCTTCAATCTAGGTGAAAGACGGCTTTCACACACACTTATCTCTCAGAACTGAGCATGTGGAAAGACGTTCGTTCATCCAGCACAAAGGGAACGGGTTGCAGGGGAAACACTGACTCTGGTTTCTCAGTCTGTTCCTAGTGCCGGTTTGAAGTGCCTGCCGTTTTCACTGTAAAACCGAGTTGGAGCTTGTACCTCCCCATATATATGTATGGAGTGGAGTTGGCAACTGAAAAGAAACTTTGTGTTCCCTTCAAGCTAGGTGAAGGACGGCTTTCACACACACTTATCTCTCAGAACTGAGCATGTGGAGAGATGTTCGTTCATCCCGCACAAAGGGAACGGGTTGCAGGAGAAACCCTTACTCTGGTTTCTCAGTCTGTTTCCTAGTGCCGGTTTGAAGTGCCTGCCGTTTTCACTGAAAACCGAGTTGGAGCTTGTACCTCCCCATATATACGTATGGAGTGGAGTTGGCAACTGAAAAGAAACTTTGTGTTCCCTACAAGCTAGTTGAACGACGGCTTTCACACACACTTATCTCTCAGAACTGAGCATGTGGAGAGACGTTCGTTCATCCAGCACAAAGGGAACGGGTTGTAGGAGAAACACTGACTCTGGTTTCTCAGTCTGTTCCTAGTGCCTGTTTGAAGTGCCTGCCGTTTTCACTGTAAAACCGAGTTGGAGCTTGTACCTCCCCATATATATGTATGGAGTGGGGTTGGCAACTATAAAGAAACTTTGTGTTCCCTTCAAGCTAGGTGAAGGACGGCTTTCACACACAATTATCTCTCAGAACTGAGCATGTGGAGAGACGTTCGTTCATCCAGCACAAAGGGAACGGGTTGCAGGGGAAACACTGACTCTGGTTTCTCAGTCTGTTTCCTAGTGCCGCTTTGAAGTGCCTGCCGTTTTCACTGTAAAACCGAGTTGGAGCTTGTACCTCCCCATATATATGTATGGAGTGGAGTTGGCAACTGAAAAGAAACTTTGTGTTCCCTTCAAGCTAGGTGAAGGACGGCTTTCACACACACTTATCTCTCAGAACTGAGCATGTGGAGAGACGTTCGTTCATCCAGCACAAAGGGAACGGGTTGCAGGAGAAACACTGACTCTGGTTTCTCAGTCTGTTCCTAGTGCCGGTTTGAAGTGCCTGCCGTTTTCACTGTAAAACCGAGTTGGAGCTTGTACCTCCCCATATATATGTATGGAGTGGAGTTGGAAGCTGAAAAGAAACTTTGTGTTCCCTTCAAGCTAGGTGAAGGACGGCTTTCACACACACTTATCTCTCAGAACTGAGTATGTGAGAGACGTTCGTTCATCCAGCACAAAGGAAACGGGTTGCAGGAGAAACCTTTACTCTGGTTTCTCAGTCTGTTTCCTAGTGCCGGTTTGAAGTGCTGCCGTTTTCACTGTAAAACCGACTTGGAGCTAGTATCTCCCCATATATATGTATGGAGTGGGGTTTGCAACTATAAAGAAACTTTGTGTTCCCTTCAAGCTAGGTGAAGGAAGGCTTTCACACACACTTATCTCTCAGAACTGAGCATGTGGAGAGACGTTCGTTCATCCAGCACAAAGGGAACGGGTTGCAGGATAAACACTGACTCTGGTTTTTCAGTCTGTTTCCTATTGCCGGTTTGAAGTGCCTGCCGTTTTCACTGTAAAACCGAGTTGGAGCTTGTACCTCCCCATATATATGTATGGAGTGGAGTTGGCAACTGAAAAGAAACTTTGTGTTCCCTTCAAGCTAGGTGAAGGACGGCTTTCACACACACTTATCTCTCAGAACTGAGCATGTGGAGAGACGTTCGTTCATCCCGCACAAAGGGAACGGGTTGCAGGAGAAACCCTTACTCTGGTTTCTCAGTCTGTTTCCTAGTGCCGGTTTGAAGTGCCTGCCGTTTTCACTGTAAAACCGAGTTGGAGCTTGTACCTCCCCATATATATGTATGGAGTGGAGTTGGCAACTGAAAAGAAACTTTGTGTTCCCTTCAAGCTAGGTGAAGGACGGCTTTCACACACACTTATCTCTCAGAACTGAGCATGTGGAGAGACGTTCGTTCATCCAGCACAAAGGGAACGGGTTGCAGGAGAAACCCTTACTCTTGGTTCTCAGTCTGTTTCCTAGTGCCGGTTTGAAGTGCCTGCCGTTTTCACTGTAAAACCGAGTTGGAGCTAGTACCTCCCAATATATATGTATGGAGTGGGGTATGCAAGTATAAAGAAACTTTGTGTTCCCTTCAAGCTAGGTGAAGGACGGCTTTCACACACACTTATCTCTCAGAACTGAGCATGTGGAGAGACGTTCGTTCATCCAGCACAAAGGGAACGGTTTGCAGGAGAAACCTATACTCTGGTTTCTCAGTCTGTTTCCTAGTGCCGGTTTGAAGTGCCTGCCGTTTTCACTGTAAACCGAGTTGAAGCTTGTACCTCCCCATATATATGTATGTAGTGGAGTTGGCAACTATAAAGAAACTTTGTGTTCCCTTCAAGCTAGGTGAAGGACGGCTTTCACACACACTTATCTCTCAGAACTGAGCATGTGGAGAGACGTTCGTTCATCCCGCACAAAGGGAACGGGTTGCAGGAGAAACCCTTACTCTGGTTTCTCAGTCTGTTTCCTAGTGCCGGTTTGAAGTGCCTGCCATTTTCACTGTAAAACCGTGTTGGAGCTTGTACCTCACCATATATATGTATGGAGTGGAGTTGGCAACTGAAAAGAAACTTTGTGTTCCCTTCAAGCTAGGTGAAGGACGGCTTTCACACACACTTATCTCTCAGAACTGAGCATGTGGAGAGACGTTCGTTCATCCAGCACAAAGGGAACGGGTTGCAGGAGAAACCCTTACTCTGGTTTCTCAGTCTGTTTCCTAGTGCCGCTTTGAAGTGCCTGCCGTTTTCACTGTAAAACCGAGTTGGAGCTTGTACCTCCCCATATATATGTATGGAGTGGTGTTTGCAACTGAAAAGAAACTTTGTGTTCCCTTCAAGCTAGATGAAGGACGGCTTTCACACACACTTATCTCTCAGAACTGAGTATGTGGACAGACGTTCATTCATCCAGCACAAAGGGAACGGGTTGCAGGAGAAACCCTTACTCTGGATTCTCAGTCTGTTTCCTAGGGCCGGTTTGAAGTGCCTGCCGTTTTCAGTGTAAAACCGAGTTGGAGCCAATACCTCCCCATATAAATATACGGAGTGGGGTTTGCAACTGTAAAGAAACTTTGTGTTCCCTTCAAGCTAGGTGAAGGACGGCTTTCACACACAATTATCTCTCAGAACTGAGCATGTGGAAAGACGTTCGTTCATCCCGCACAAAGGGAACGGGTTGCAGGAGAAACCCTTACTCTGGTTTCTCAGTCTGTCTCCTAGTGCCGGTTTGAAGTGCCTGCCGTTTTCACTGAAAACCGAGTTGGAGCTTGTACCTCCCCATATATATGTATGGAGTGGAGTTGGCAACTGAAAAGAAACTTTGTGTTCCCTTCAAGCTAGGTGAAGGACGGCTTTCACACACACTTATCTCTCAGAACTGAGCATGTGGAGAGACGTTCGTTCATCCAGCACAAAGGGAACGGGTTGCAGGAGAAACACTGACTCTGGTTTCTCAGTCTGTTCCTAGTGCCGGTTTGAAGTGCCTGCCGTTTTCACTGTAAAACCGAGTTGGAGCTTGTACCTCCCCATATATATGTATGGAGTGAGGTTGGCAACTATAATGAAACTTTGTTTTCCCTTCAATCTAGGTGAAAGACGGCTTTCACACACACTTATCTCTCAGAACTGAGCATGTGGAGAGACGTTCGTTCATCCAGCACAAAGGGAACGGGTTGCAGGGGAAACACAGACTCTGGTTTCTCAGTCTGTTCCTAGTGCCGGTTTGAAGTGCCTGCCGTTTTCACTGTAAAACCGAGTTGGAGCTTGTACCTCCCCATATATATGTATGGAGTGGAGTTGGCAACTGAAAAGAAACTTTGTGTTCCCTTCAAGCTAGGTGAAGGACGGCTTTCACACACACTTATCTCTGAGAACTGAGTATGTGGAGAGACGTTCGTTCATCCAGCACAAAGGGAACGGGTTGCAGGAGAAACCCTTACTCTGGTTTCTCAGTGTGTTTCCAAGTTACTGTTTGAAGTGCCTGCCATTTTCACTGTAAAACCGTGTTGGAGCTTGTACCTCCCTATATATATGTATGGAGTGGGGTTTGCAACTGAAAAGAAACTTTGTGTTCCCTTCAAGCTAGGTGAAGGACGGCTTTCACACACACTTATTTCTCAGAACTGAGCATGTGGAGTGACGTTCGTTCATCCCGCACAAAGGGAACGGGTTGCAGGAGAAACCCTTACTCTGGTTTCTCAGTCTGTTTCCTAGTGCCGGTTTGAAGTGCCTGCCGTTTTCACTGTAAAACCGAGTTGGGGCTTGTACCTCCCCATATATATGTATGGAGTGGAGTTGGCAACTGAAAAGAAACTTTGTGTTCCCTTCAAGCTAGGTGAAGGACGGCTTTCACACACACTTATCTCTCAGAACTGAGCATGTGGAGAGACGTTCGTTCATCCAGCACAAAGGGAACGGGTTGCAGGAGAAACACTGACTCTGGTTTCTCAGTCTGTTTCCTAGTGCCGGTTTGAAGTGCCTGCCGTTTTCACTGTAAAACCGTGTTGGAGCTTGTACCTCCCCATATATAAGTATGGAGTGGGGTTTGCAACTCAAAAGAAACTTTGTGTTCCCTACAAGCTAGTTGAACGACGGCTTTCACACACACTTATCTCTCAGAACTGAGCATGTGGAGAGACGTTCGTTCATCCCGCACAAAGGAACGGGTTGCAGGAGACACCCTTACTCTGGTTTCTCAGTCTGTTTCCTAGTGCCGGTTTGAAGTGCCTGCCGTTTTCACTGTAAAACCGAGTTGGAGCCAATACCTCCCCATATAAATATACGGAGTGGTTTTTGCAACTGTAAAGAAACTTTGTGTTCCCTTCAAGCTAGGTGAAGGACGGCTTTCACACACACTTATCTCCCAGAACTGAGCATGTGGAGAGACGTTCGTTCATCCAGCACAAAGGGAACGGTTTGCAGGAGAAACCCTTACTCTGGTTTCTCAGTCTGTTTCCTAGTGCCGGTTTGAAGTGCCTGCCGTTTTCACTGTAAAACCGAGTTGGGGCTTGTACCTCCCCATATATATGTATGGAGTGGAGTTGGCAACCGAAAAGAAACTTTGTGTTCCCTTCAAGCTAGGTGAAGGACGGCTTTCACACACACTTATCTCTCAGAACTGAGTATGTGGAGAGACGTTCGTTCATCCAGCACAAAGGGAACGGGTTGCAGGAGAAACACTGACTCTGGTTTCTCAGTCTGTTTCCTAGTGCCGGTTTGAAGTGCCTGCCGTTTTCACTGTAAAACCGAATTGGAGCTTGTACCTCCCCATATATATGTATGGAGTGGAGTTGGCAGCTGAAAAGAAACTTTGTGTTCCCTTCAAGCTAGGTGAAGGACGGCTTTCACACACACTTATCTCTCAGAACTGAGTATGTGGAGAGACGTTCGTTCATCCCGCACAAAGGAACGGGTTGCAGGAGACACCCTTACTCTGGTTTCTCGGTCTGTTTCCTAGTGCCGGTTTGAAGTGCCTGCCGTTTTCACTGTAAAACCGAGTTGGAGCCAATACCTCCCCATATAAATATACGGAGTGGGGTTTGCAACTGTAAAGAAACTTTGTGTTCCCTTCAAGCTAGGTGAAGGACGGCTTTCACACACACTTATCTCCCAGAACTGAGCATGTGGAGAGACGTTCGTTCATCCAGCACAAAGGGAAAGGGTTGCAGGAGAAACCCTTACTCTTGTTTCTCAGTCTGTTTCCTAGTGCCGGTTTGAAGTGCCTGCCGTTTTCACTGTAAAACCGATTTGGGGCTTCTACCTCCCCATATATATGTATGGAGTGGAGTTGGCAACTGAAAAGAAACTTTGTGTTCCCTTCAAGCTAGGTGAAGGACGGCTTTCACACACACTTATCTCTCAGAACTGAGCATGTGGAGAGACGTTCGTTCATCCAGCACAAAGGGAACGGGTTGCAGGAGAAACCCTTACTCTGGTTTCTCAGTCTGTTTCCTAGTGCCGGTTTGAAGTGCCTGCCTTTTTCACTGTAAAACCGAGTCGGAGCTTGTATCTCCCCATATATATGTATGGAGTGGAGTTGGCAACTGAAAAGAAACTTTGTGTTCCCTTCAAGCTATGTGAAGGATGGCTTTCACACACACTTATCTCTCAGAATTGAGCATGTTGAGAGACGTTCGTTCATCCAGCACAAAGGGAACGGGTTGCAGGAGAAACACTTTCTCTGGTTTCTCAGTCTGTCTCCTAGTGCCGGTTTGAAGTGCCTGCCGTTTTCACTGAAAACCGAGTTTGAGCTTGTACCTCCCCATATATATGTATGGAGTGGAGTTGGCAACTGAAAAGAAACTTTGTGTTCCCTACAAGCTAGTTGAACGACGGCTTTCACACACACTTATCTCTCAGAACTGAGCATGTGGAGAGACGTTCGTTCATCCAGCACAAAGGGAACGGGTTGCAGGAGAAACACTGACTCTGGTTTCTCAGTCTGTTCCTAGTGCCGGGTTGAAGTGCCTGCCGTTTTCACTGTAAAACCGAGTTGGAGCTTGTACCTCCCCATATATATGTATGGAGTGGGGTTGGCAACTATAAAGAAACTTTGTGTTCCCTTCAAGCTAGGTGAAGGACGGCTTTCACACACACTTATCTCTCAGAACTGAGCATGTGGAGAGACGTTCGTTCATCCAGCACAAAGGGAACGGGTTGCAGGATAAACACTGACTCTGGTTTCTCAGTCTGTTTCCTAGTGCCGGTTTGAAGTGCCTGCCGTTTTCACTGTAAAACCGAGTTGGGGCTTGTACCTCCCCATATATATGTATGGAGTGGAGTTGGCAACCGAAAAGAAACTTTGTGTTCCCTTCAAGCTAGGTGAAGGACGGCTTTCACACACACTTATCTCTCAGAACTGAGTATGTGGAGAGACGTTCGTTCATCCAGCACAAAGGGAACGGGTTGCAGGAGAAACACTGACTCTGGTTTCTCAGTCTGTTTCCTAGTGCCGGTTTGAAGTGCCTGCCGTTTTCACTGTAAAACCGAATTGGAGCTTGTACCTCCCCATATATATGTATGGAGTGGAGTTGGCAGCTGAAAAGAAACTTTGTGTTCCCTTCAAGCTAGGTGAAGGACGGCTTTCACACACACTTATCTCTCAGAACTGAGTATGTGGAGAGACGTTCGTTCATCCCGCACAAAGGAACGGGTTGCAGGAGACACCCTTACTCTGGTTTCTCGGTCTGTTTCCTAGTGCCGGTTTGAAGTGCCTGCCGTTTTCACTGTAAAACCGAGTTGGAGCCAATACCTCCCCATATAAATATACGGAGTGGGGTTTGCAACTGTAAAGAAACTTTGTGTTCCCTTCAAGCTAGGTGAAGGACGGCTTTCACACACACTTATCTCCCAGAACTGAGCATGTGGAGAGACGTTCGTTCATCCAGCACAAAGGGAAAGGGTTGCAGGAGAAACCCTTACTCTTGTTTCTCAGTCTGTTTCCTAGTGCCGGTTTGAAGTGCCTGCCGTTTTCACTGTAAAACCGATTTGGGGCTTCTACCTCCCCATATATATGTATGGAGTGGAGTTGGCAACTGAAAAGAAACTTTGTGTTCCCTTCAAGCTAGGTGAAGGACGGCTTTCACACACACTTATCTCTCAGAACTGAGCATGTGGAGAGACGTTCGTTCATCCAGCACAAAGGGAACGGGTTGCAGGAGAAACCCTTACTCTGGTTTCTCAGTCTGTTTCCTAGTGCCGGTTTGAAGTGCCTGCCTTTTTCACTGTAAAACCGAGTCGGAGCTTGTATCTCCCCATATATATGTATGGAGTGGAGTTGGCAACTGAAAAGAAACTTTGTGTTCCCTTCAAGCTATGTGAAGGATGGCTTTCACACACACTTATCTCTCAGAATTGAGCATGTTGAGAGACGTTCGTTCATCCAGCACAAAGGGAACGGGTTGCAGGAGAAACACTTTCTCTGGTTTCTCAGTCTGTCTCCTAGTGCCGGTTTGAAGTGCCTGCCGTTTTCACTGAAAACCGAGTTTGAGCTTGTACCTCCCCATATATATGTATGGAGTGGAGTTGGCAACTGAAAAGAAACTTTGTGTTCCCTACAAGCTAGTTGAACGACGGCTTTCACACACACTTATCTCTCAGAACTGAGCATGTGGAGAGACGTTCGTTCATCCAGCACAAAGGGAACGGGTTGCAGGAGAAACACTGACTCTGGTTTCTCAGTCTGTTCCTAGTGCCGGGTTGAAGTGCCTGCCGTTTTCACTGTAAAACCGAGTTGGAGCTTGTACCTCCCCATATATATGTATGGAGTGGGGTTGGCAACTATAAAGAAACTTTGTGTTCCCTTCAAGCTAGGTGAAGGACGGCTTTCACACACACTTATCTCTCAGAACTGAGCATGTGGAGAGACGTTCGTTCATCCAGCACAAAGGGAACGGGTTGCAGGATAAACACTGACTCTGGTTTCTCAGTCTGTTTCCTAGTGCCGGTTTGAAGTGCCTGCCGTTTTCACTGTAAAACCGAGTTGGAGCTTGTACCTCCCCATATATATGTATGGAGTGGGGTTGGCAACTATAAAGAAACTTTGTGTTCCCTTCAAGCTAGGTGAACGTCGGCTTTCACACACACTTATCTCTCAGAACTGAGCATGTGGAGAGACGTTCGTTCATCCCGCACACAGGGAACGGGTTGCAGGAGAAACCCTTACTCTGGTTTCTCAGTCTGTTTCCTAGTGCCGGTTTGAAGTGCCTGCCGTTTTCACTGTAAAACCGTGTTGGAGCTTGTACCTCCCCATATATATGTATGGAGTGGAGTTGGCAACTGAAAAGAAACTTTGTGTTCCCTTCAAGCTAGGTGAAGGACGGCTTTCACACACACTTATCTCTCAGAACTGAGTATTTGAGAGACGTTCGTTCATCCAGCACAAAGGAAACGGGTTACAGGAGAAACCTTTACTCTGGTTTCTCAGTCTGTTTCCTAGTGCCGGATTGAAGTGCTGCCGTTTTCACTGTAAAACCGAGTTGGAGCTAGTATCTCCCCATATATATGTATGGAGTGGGGTTTGCAACTATAAAGAAACTTTGTGTTCCCTTCAAGCTAGGTGAACGTCGGCTTTCACACACACTTATCTCTCAGAACTGAGCATGTGGAGAGACGTTCGTTCATCCAGCACAAAGGGAACGGGTTGCAGGATAAACACTGACTCTGGTTTCTCAGTCTGTTTCCTATTGCCGGTTTGAAGTGCCTGCCGTTTTCACTGTAAAACCGAGTTGGAGCTTGTACCTCCCCATATATATGTATGGAGTGGAGTTGGCAACTGAAAAGAAACTTTGTGTTCCCTTCAAGCTAGGTGAAGGACGGCTTTCACACACACTTATCTCTCAGAACTGAGCATGTGGAGAGACGTTCGTTCATCCAGCACAAAGGGAACGGGTTGCAGGAGAAACCCTTACTCTGGTTTCTCAGTCTGTTTCCAAGTTCCTGTTTGAAGTGCCTGCCATTTTCACTGTAAAACCGTGTTGGAGCTTGTACCTCCCCATATATATGTATGGAGTGGGGTTGGCAACTGAAAAGAAACTTTGTGTTCCCTTCAAGCTAGGTGAAGAACGGCTTTCACACACACTTATCTCTCAGAACTGAGCATGTGGAGAGACTTTCGTTCATCCAGCACAAAGGGAACGGGTTGCAGGAGAAACCCTTACTCTGGTTTCTCAGTCTGTTTCCTAGTGCCGCTTTGAAGTGCCTGCCGTTTTCACTGTAAAACCGAGTTGGGGCTTGTACCTCCCCATATATATGTATGGAGTGGAGTTGGCAACTGAAAAGAAACTTTGTGTTCCCTTCAAGCTAGGTGAAGGACGGCTTTCACACACACTTATCTCTCAGAACTGAGCATGTGGAGAGACGTTCGTTCATCCAGCACAAAGGGAACGGGTTGCAGGAGAAACACTGACTCTGGTTTCTCAGTCTGTTTCCTAGTGCCGGTTTGAAGTGCCTGCCGTTTTCACTGTAAAACCGAGTTGGAGCTTGTACCTCCCCATATATATGTATGGAGTGGGGTTTGCAACTGAAAAGAAACTTTGTGTTCCCTACAAGCTAGGTGAAAGACGGCTTTCACACACACTTATCTCTCAGAACTGAGCATGTGGAGAGACGTTCGTTCATCCCGCACAAAGGAACGGGTTGCAGGAGACACCCTTACTCTGGTTTCTCAGTCTGTTTCCTAGTGCCGGTTTGAAGTGCCTGCCGTTTTCACTGTAAAACCGAGTTGGAGCCAATACCTCCCCATATAAATATACGGAGTGGAGTTGGCAACTGAAAAGAAACTTTGCGTTCCTTTCAAGCTAGGTGAAGGACGGCTTTCACACACACTTATCTCTCAGAACTGAGCATGTGGAGAGACGTTCGTTCATCCAGCACAAAGGGAACGGGTTGCAGGAGAAACCCTTACTCTGGTTTCTCAGTCTGTTTCCTAGTGCCGGTTTGAAGTGCCTGCCGTTTTCACTGTAAAACCGAGTTTGGGCTTGTACCTCCCCATATATATGTATGGAGTGGAGTTGGCAACTGAAAAGAAACTTTGTGTTCCCTTCAAGCTAGGTGAAGGACGGCTTTCACACACACTTATCTCTCAGAACTGAGCATGTGGAGAGACGTTCGTTCATCCAGCACAAAGGGAACGGGTTGCAGGAGAAACCCTTACTCTGGTTTCTCAGTCTGTTTCCTAGTGCCGGTTTGAAGTGCCTGCCTTTTTCACTGTAAAACCGAGTTGGAGCTTGTACCTCCCCATATATATGTATGGAGTGGAGTTGGCAACTGAAAAGAAACTTTGTGTTCCCTTCAAGCTAGGTGAAGGACGGCTTTCACACACACTTATCTCTCAGAACTGAGCATGTGGAGAGACGTTCGTTCATCCCGCACAAAGGGAACGGGTTGCAGGAAAACCCTTACTCTGGTTTCTCAGTCTGTCTCCTAGTGCCGGTTTGAAGTGCCTGCCGTTTTCACTGAAAACCGAGTTGGAGCTTGTACCTCCCCATATATATGTATGGAGTGGAGTTGGCAAGTGAAAAGAAACTTTGTGTTCCCTACAAGCTAGTTGAACGACGGCTTTCACACACACTTATGTCTCAGAACTGAGCATGTGGAGAGACGTTCGTTCATCCAGCACAAAGGGAACGGGTTGCAGGAGAAACACTGACTCTGGTTTCTCTTTCTGTTTCCTTGTGCCGGTTTGAAGTGCCTGCCGTTTTCACTGTAAATCCGAGTTGGAGCTTGTACCACCCCATATATATGTATGGAGTGGGGTTGGCAACTATAAAGAAACTTTGTGTTCCCTTCAAGCTAGGTGAAGGACGGCTTTCACACACACTTATCTCTCAGAACTGAGTATTTGAGAGACGTTCGTTCATCCAGCACAAAGGAAACGGGTTGCAGGAGAAACCTTTACTCTGGTTTCTCAGTCTGTTTCCTAGTGCCGGTTTGAAGTGCTGCCGTTTTCACTGTAAAACCGAGTTGGAGCTAGTATCTCCCCATATATATGTATGGAGTGGGGTTTGCAACTATAAAGAAACTTTGTGTTCCCTTCAAGCTAGGTGAAGGACTGCTTTCACACACACTTATCTCTCAGAACTGAGCATGTGGAGAGACGTTCGTTCATCCAGCACAAAGGGAACGGGTTGCAGGATAAACACTGACTCTGGTTTCTCAGTCTGTTCCCTATTGCCGGTTTGAAGTGCCTGCCGTTTTCACTGTAAAACCGAGTTGGAGCTTGTACCTCCCCATATATATGTATGGAGTGGAGTTGGCAACTGAAAAGAAACTTTGTGTTCCCTTCAAGCTAGGTGAAGGACGGCTTTCACACACACTTATCTCTCAGAACTGAGCATGTGGAGAGACGTTCGTTCATCCAGCACAAAGGGAACGGTTTGCAGGAGAAACCCTTACTCTGGTTTCTCAGTCTGTTTCCAAGTTCCTGTTTGAAGTGCCTGCCATTTTCACTGTAAAACCGTGTTGGAGCTTGTACCTCCCCATATACATGTATGGAGTGGGGTTGGCAACTGAAAAGAAACTTTGTGTTCCCTTCAAGCTAGGTGAAGGACGGCTTTCACACACACTTATCTCTCAGAACTGAGCATGTGGAGAGACGTTCGTTCATCCAGCACAAAGGGAACGGGTTGCAGGAGAAACACTGACTCTGGTTTCTCAGTCTGTTTCCTAGTGCCGATTTGAAGTGCCTGCCGTTTTCACTGTAAAACCGACTTGGAGCTTGTACCTCCCCATATATATGTATGGAGTGGAGTTGGCATGTGAAAAGAAACTTTGTGTTCCCTTCAAGCTAGGTGAAGGACGGCTTTCACACACACTTATCTCTCAGAACTGAGCATGTGGAGAGACGTTCGTTCATCCCGCACAAAGGAACGGGTTGCAGGAGAAACACTGACTCTGGTTTCTCAGTCTATTTCCTAGTGCCGATTTGAAGTGCCTGCCGTTTTCACTGTAAAACCGACTTGGAGCTTGTACCTCCCCATATATATGTATGGAGTGGAGTTGGCATGTGAAAAGAAACTTTGTGTTCCCTTCAAGCTAGGTGAAGGACGGCTTTCACACACACTTATCTCTCAGAACTGAGTATGTGGAGAGACGTTCGTTCATCCCGCACAAAGGAACGGGTTGCAGGAGACACCCTTACTCTGGTTTCTCATTCTGTTTCCTAGTGCCGGTTTGAAGTGCCTGCCGTTTTCACTGTAAAACCGAGTTGGAGCCAATACCTCGCCATATAAATATACGGAGTGGGGTTTGCAACTGTAAAGAAACTTTGTGTTCCCTTCAAGCTAGGTGAAGGACGGCTTTCACACACACTTATCTCCCAGAACTGAGCATGTGGAGAGACGTTCGTTCATTCAGCACAAAGGGAACGGGTGGCAGGAGAAACCGTTACTCTGGTTTCTCAGTCTGTTTCCTAGTGCCGGTTTGAAGTGCCTGCCTTTTTCACTGTAAAACCGAGTTGGAGCTTGTACCTCCCCATATATATGTATGGAGTGGAGTTGGCAACTGAAAAGAAACTTTGTGTTCCCTACAAGCTAGTTGAACGACGGCTTTCACACACACTTATCTCTCAGAACTGAGCATGTGGAGAGACGTTCGTTCATCCAGCACAAAGGGAACGGGTTGCAGGAGAAACACTGACTCTGGTTTCTCAGTCTGTTCCTAGTGTCGGGTTGAAGTGCCTGCCGTTTTCACTGTAAAACCGAGTTGGAGCTTGTACCTCCCCATATATATGTATGGAGTGGGGTTGGCAGCTATAAAGAAACTTTGTGTTCCCTTCAAGCTAGGTGAAGGACGGCTTTCACACACACTTATCTCTCAGAACTGAGCATGTGGAGAGACGTTCGTTCATCCAGCACAAGGGGAACGGGTTGCAGGATAAACACTGACTCTGGTTTCTCAGTCTGTTTCCTAGTGCCGGTTTGAAGTGCCTGCCGTTTTCACTGTAAAACCGAGTTGGAGCTTGTACCTCCCCATATATATGTATGGAGTGGAGTTGGCAACTGAAAAGAAACTTTGTGTTACCTTCAAGCTAGGTGAAGGACGGCTTTCACACACACTTATCTCTCAGAACTGAGCATGTGGAGAGACGTTCGTTCATCCAGCACAAAGGGAACGGGTTGCAGGAGAAACCCTTACTCTGGTTTCTCAGTCTGTTTCCTAGTTCCTGTTTGAAGTGCCTGCCATTTTCACTGTAAAACCGTGTTGGAGCTTGTACCTCCCCATATATATGTATGGAGTGGGGTTTGCAACTGAAAAGAAACTTTGTGTTCCCTTCAAGCTAGGTGAAGGACGGCTTTCACACACACTTATCTCTCAGAACTGAGCATGTGGAGAGACGTTCGTTCATCCAGCACAAAGGGAACGGGTTGCAGGAGAAACCCTTACTCTGGTTTCTCAGTCTGTTTCCTAGTGCCGGTTTGAAGTGCCTGCCGTTTTCACTGTAAAACCGAGTTGGGGCTTGTACCTCCCCATATATATGTATGGAGTGGAGTTGGCAACTGAAAAGAAACTTTGTGTTCCCTTCAAGCTAGGTGAAGGACGGCTTTCACACACAATTATCTCTCAGAACTGAGCATGTGGAGAGACGTTCGTTCATCCAGCACAAAGGGAACGGGTTGCAGGAGAAACACTGACTCTGGTTTCTCAGTCTTTTTCCTAGTTCCGGTTTGAAGTGCCTGCCGTTTTCACTGTAAAACCGAGTTGGAGCTTGTACCTCCCCATATATATGTATGGAGTGGAGTTGGCAGCTGAAAAGAAACTTTGTGTTCCCTTCAAGCTAGGTGAAGGACGGCTTTCACACACACTTATCTCTCAGATCTGAGCATGTGGTGAGACGTTCGTTCATCCCGCACAAAGGGAACGGGTTGCAGGAGAAACCATTACTCTGGTTTCTCAGTCTGTTTCCTAGTGCCGGTTGGAAGTGCCTGCCGTTTTCACTGTAAAACCGAGTTGGATCTAGTACCTCCCCATATATATGTATGGAGTGGAGTTGGCAACTATAAAGAAACTTTGTGTTCCCTTCAAGCTAGGTGAAGGACGGCTTTCACACACACTTATCTCTCAGAACTGAGCATGTGGAGAGACGTTCGTTCATCCAGTACAAATGGAACGGGTTGCAGGAGAAACCCTTACTCTGGTTTCTCAGTCTGTTTCCTAGTGCCGGTTTGAAGTGCCTGCCGTTTTCACTGTAAAACCGAGTTGGAGCTTGTACCTCCCTATATATATGTATGGAGTGGGGTTTGCAACTGAAAAGAAACTTTGTGTTCCCTTCAAGCTAGGTGAAGGACGGCTTTCACACACACTTATCTCTCAGAACTGAGTATGTGGAGAGACGTTCGTTCATCCAGCACAAAGGGAACGGGTTGCAGGAGAAACACTGACTCTGGTTTCTCAGTCTGTTTCCTAGTGCCGGTTTGAAGTGCCTGCCGTTTTCACTGTAAAACCGAGTTGGAGCCAATACCTCGCCATATAAATATACGGAGTGGGGTTTGCAACTGTAAAGAAACTTTGTGTTCCCTTCAAGCTAGGTGAAGGACGGCTTTCACACACACTTATCTCCCAGAACTGAGCATGTGGAGAGACGTTCGTTCATTCAGGACAAAGGGAACGGGTGGCAGGAGAAACCGTTACTCTGGTTTCTCAGTCTGTTTCCTAGTGCCGGTTTGAAGTGCCTGCCTTTTTCACTGTAAAACCGAGTTGGAGCTTGTACCTCCCCATATATATGTATGGAGTGGAGTTGGCAACTGAAAAGAAACTTTGTGTTCCCTAAAGCTAGTTGAACGACGGCTTTCACACACACTTATCTCTCAGAACTGAGCATGTGGAGAGACGTTCGTTCATCCAGCACAAAGGGAACGGGTTGCAGGAGAAACACTGACTCTGGTTTCTCAGTCTGTTCCTAGTGCCGGGTTGAAGTGCCTGCCGTTTTCACTGTAAAACCGAGTTGGAGCTTGTACCTCCCCATATATATGTATGGAGTGGGGTTGGCAACTATAAAGAAACTTTGTGTTCCCTTCAAGCTAGGTGAAGGACGGCTTTCACACACACTTATCTCTCAGAACTGAGCATGTGGAGAGACGTTCGTTCATCCAGCACAAGGGGAACGGGTTGCAGGATAAACACTGACTCTGGTTTCTCAGTCTGTTTCCTAGTGCCGGTTTGAAGTGCCTGCCGTTTTCACTGTAAAACCGAGTTGGAGCTTGTACCTCCCCATATATATGTATGGAGTGGAGTTGGCAACTGAAAAGAAACTTTTTGTTACCTTCAAGCTAGGTGAAGGACGGCTTTCACACACACTTATCTCTCAGAACTGAGCATGTGGAGAGACGTTCGTTCATCCAGCACAAAGGGAACGGGTTGCAGGAGAAACCCTTACTCTGGTTTCTCAGTCTGTTTCCTAGTTCCTGTTTGAAGTGCCTGCCATTTTCACTGTAAAACCGTGTTGGAGCTTGTACCTCCCCATATATATGTATGGAGTGGGGTTTGCAACTGAAAAGAAACTTTGTGTTCCCTTCAAGCTAGGTGAAGGACGGCTTTCACACACACTTATCTCTCAGAACTGAGCATGTGGAGAGACGTTCGTTCATCCAGCACAAAGGGAACGGGTTGCAGGAGAAACCCTTACTCTGGTTTCTCAGTCTGTTTCCTAGTGCCGGTTTGAAGTGCCTGCCGTTTTCACTGTAAAACCGAGTTGGGGCTTGTACCTCCCCATATATATGTATGGAGTGGAGTTGGCAACTGAAAAGAAACTTTGTGTTCCCTTCAAGCTAGGTGAAGGACGGCTTTCACACACAATTATCTCTCAGAACTGAGCATGTGGAGAGACGTTCGTTCATCCAGCACAAAGGGAACGGGTTGCAGGAGAAACACTGACTCTGGTTTCTCAGTCTTTTTCCTAGTGCCGGTTTGAAGTGCCTGCCGTTTTCACTGTAAAACCGAGTTGGAGCTTGTACCTCCCCATATATATGTATGGAGTGGAGTTGGCAGCTGAAAAGAAACTTTGTGTTCCCTTCAAGCTAGGTGAAGGACGGCTTTCACACACACTTATCTCTCAGATCTGAGCATGTGGTGAGACGTTCGTTCATCCCGCACAAAGGGAACGGGTTGCAGGAGAAACCCTTACTCTGGTTTCTCAGTCTGTTTCCTAGTGCCGGTTGGAAGTGCCTGCCGTTTTCACTGTAAAACCGAGTTGGATCTAGTACCTCCCCATATATATGTATGGAGTGGAGTTGGCAACTATAAAGAAACTTTGTGTTCCCTTCAAGCTAGGTGAAGGACGGCTTTCACACACACTTATCTCTCAGAACTGAGCATGTGGAGAGACGTTCGTTCATCCAGTACAAATGGAACGGGTTGCAGGAGAAACCCTTACTCTGGTTTCTCAGTCTGTTTCCTAGTGCCGGTTTGAAGTGCCTGCCGTTTTCACTGTAAAACCGAGTTGGAGCTTGTACCTCCCCATATATATGTATGGAGTGGGGTTTGCAACTGAAAAGAAACTTTGTGTTCCCTTCAAGCTAGGTGAAGGACGGCTTTCACACACACTTATCTCTCAGAACTGAGTATGTGGAGAGACGTTCGTTCATCCAGCACAAAGGGAACGGGTTGCAGGAGAAACACTGACTCTGATTTCTCAGTCTGTTTCCTAGTGCCGGTTTGAAGTGCCTGCCGTTTTCACTGTAAAACCGAGTTGGAGCCAATACCTCGCCATATAAATATACGGAGTGGGGTTTGCAACTGTAAAGAAACTTTGTGTTCCCTTCAAGCTAGGTGAAGGCCGGCTTTCACACACACTTATCTCCCAGAACTGAGCATGTGGAGAGACGTTCGTTCATTCAGCACAAAGGGAACGGGTGGCAGGAGAAACCGTTACTCTGGTTTCTCAGTCTGTTTCCTAGTGCCGGTTTGAAGTGCCTGCCTTTTTCACTGTAAAACCGAGTTGGAGCTTGTACCTCCCCATATATATGTATGGAGTGGAGTTGGCAACTGAAAAGAAACTTTGTGTTCCCTACAAGCTAGTTGAACGACGGCTTTCACACACACTTATCTCTCAGAACTGAGCATGTGGAGAGACGTTCGTTCATCCAGCACAAAGGGAACGGGTTGCAGGAGAAACACTGACTCTGGTTTCTCAGTCTGTTCCTAGTGCCGGGTTGAAGTGCTTGCCGTTTTCACTGTAAAACCGAGTTGGAGCTTGTACCTCCCCATATATATGTATGGAGTGGGGTTGGCAACTGAAAAGAAACTTTGTGTTCCCTTCAAGCTAGGTGAAGGACGGCTTTCACACACACTTATCTCTCAGAACTGAGCATGTGGAGAGACGTTCGTTCATCCAGCACAAAGGGAACGGGTTGCAGGAGAAACCCTTACTCTGGTTTCTCAGTCTGTTTCATAGTGCCATTTTGAAGTGCCTGCCGTTTTCACTGTAAAACCGAGTACGAGCCAATACATCCCCATATATATGTACGGAGTGTGGTTTGCAACTGTAAAGAAACTTTGTGTTCCCTTCAAGCTAGGTGAAGGACGGCTTTCACACACACTTATCTCTCAGAACTGAGCATGTGGAGAGACGTTCGTTCATCCAGCACAAAGGGAACGGGTTGCAGGAGAAACACTGACTCTGGTTTCTCAGTCTGTTTCCTAGTGCCGGTTTGAAGTGCCTGCCGTTTTCACTGTAAAACCGAGTTGGAGCCAATACCTCGCCATATAAATATACGGAGTGGGGTTTGCAACTGTAAAGAAACTTTGTGTTCCCTTCAAGCTAGGTGAAGGACGGCTTTCACACACACTTATCTCCCAGAACTGAGCATGTGGAGAGACGTTCGTTCATTCAGCACAAAGGGAACGGGTGGCAGGAGAAACCGTTACTCTGGTTTCTCAGTCTGTTTCCTAGTGCCGGTTTGAAGTGCCTGCCTTTTTCACTGTAAAACCGAGTTGGAGCTTGTACCTCCCCATATATATGTATGGAGTGGAGTTGGCAACTGAAAAGAAACTTTGTGTTCCCTAAAGCTAGTTGAACGACGGCTTTCACACACACTTATCTCTCAGAACTGAGCATGTGGAGAGACGTTCGTTCATCCAGCACAAAGGGAACGGGTTGCAGGAGAAACACTGACTCTGGTTTCTCAGTCTGTTCCTAGTGCCGGGTTGAAGTGCCTGCCGTTTTCACTGTAAAACCGAGTTGGAGCTTGTACCTCCCCATATATATGTATGGAGTGGGGTTGGCAACTATAAAGAAACTTTGTGTTCCCTTCAAGCTAGGTGAAGGACGGCTTTCACACACACTTATCTCTCAGAACTGAGCATGTGGAGAGACGTTCGTTCATCCAGCACAAGGGGAACGGGTTGCAGGATAAACACTGACTCTGGTTTCTCAGTCTGTTTCCTAGTGCCGGTTTGAAGTGCCTGCCGTTTTCACTGTAAAACCGAGTTGGAGCTTGTACCTCCCCATATATATGTATGGAGTGGAGTTGGCAACTGAAAAGAAACTTTTTGTTACCTTCAAGCTAGGTGAAGGACGGCTTTCACACACACTTATCTCTCAGAACTGAGCATGTGGAGAGACGTTCGTTCATCCAGCACAAAGGGAACGGGTTGCAGGAGAAACCCTTACTCTGGTTTCTCAGTCTGTTTCCTAGTTCCTGTTTGAAGTGCCTGCCATTTTCACTGTAAAACCGTGTTGGAGCTTGTACCTCCCCATATATATGTATGGAGTGGGGTTTGCAACTGAAAAGAAACTTTGTGTTCCCTTCAAGCTAGGTGAAGGACGGCTTTCACACACACTTATCTCTCAGAACTGAGCATGTGGAGAGACGTTCGTTCATCCAGCACAAAGGGAACGGGTTGCAGGAGAAACCCTTACTCTGGTTTCTCAGTCTATTTCCTAGTGCCGGTTTGAAGTGCCTGCCGTTTTCACTGTAAAACCGAGTTGGGGCTTGTACCTCCCCATATATATGTATGGAGTGGAGTTGGCAACTGAAAAGAAACTTTGTGTTCCCTTCAAGCTAGGTGAAGGACGGCTTTCACACACAATTATCTCTCAGAACTGAGCATGTGGAGAGACGTTCGTTCATCCAGCACAAAGGGAACGGGTTGCAGGAGAAACACTGACTCTGGTTTCTCAGTCTTTTTCCTAGTGCCGGTTTGAAGTGCCTGCCGTTTTCACTGTAAAACCGAGTTGGAGCTTGTACCTCCCCATATATATGTATGGAGTGGAGTTGGCAGCTGAAAAGAAACTTTGTGTTCCCTTCAAGTTAGGTGAAGGACGGCTTTCACACACACTTATCTCTCAGATCTGAGCATGTGGTGAGACGTTCGTTCATCCCGCACAAAGGGAACGGGTTGCAGGAGAAACCCTTACTCTGGTTTCTCAGTCTGTTTCCTAGTGCCGGTTGGAAGTGCCTGCCGTTTTCACTGTAAAACCGAGTTGGATCTAGTACCTCCCCATATATATGTATGGAGTGGAGTTGGCAACTATAAAGAAACTTTGTGTTCCCTTCAAGCTAGGTGAAGGACGGCTTTCACACACACTTATCTCTCAGAACTGAGCATGTGGAGAGACGTTCGTTCATCCAGTACAAATGGAACGGGTTGCAGGAGAAACCCTTACTCTGGTTTCTCAGTCTGTTTCCTAGTGCCGGTTTGAAGTGCCTGCCGTTTTCACTGTAAAACCGAGTTGGAGCTTGTACCTCCCCATATATATGTATGGAGTGGGGTTTGCAACTGAAAAGAAACTTTGTGTTCCCTTCAAGCTAGGTGAAGGACGGCTTTCACACACACTTATCTCTCAGAACTGAGTATGTGGAGAGACGTTCGTTCATCCAGCACAAAGGGAACGGGTTGCAGGAGAAACACTGACTCTGGTTTCTCAGTCTGTTTCCTAGTGCCGGTTTGAAGTGCCTGCCGTTTTCACTGTAAAACCGAGTTGGAGCCAATACCTCGCCATATAAATATACGGAGTGGGGTTTGCAACTGTAAAGAAACTTTGTGTTCCCTTCAAGCTAGGTGAAGGCCGGCTTTCACACACACTTATCTCCCAGAACTGAGCATGTGGAGAGACGTTCGTTCATTCAGCACAAAGGGAACGGGTGGCAGGAGAAACCGTTACTCTGGTTTCTCAGTCTGTTTCCTAGTGCCGGTTTGAAGTGCCTGCCTTTTTCACTGTAAAACCGAGTTGGAGCTTGTACCTCCCCATATATATGTATGGAGTGGAGTTGGCAACTGAAAAGAAACTTTCTGTTCCCTACAAGCTAGTTGAACGACGGCTTTCACACACACTTATCTCTCAGAACTGAGCATGTGGAGAGACGTTCGTTCATCCAGCACAAAGGGAACGGGTTGCAGGAGAAACACTGACTCTGGTTTCTCAGTCTGTTCCTAGTGCCGGGTTGAAGTGCCTGCCGTTTTCACTGTAAAACCGAGTTGGAGCTTGTACCTCCCCATATATATGTATGGAGTGGGGTTGGCAACTGAAAAGAAACTTTGTGTTCCCTTCAAGCTAGGTGAAGGACGGCTTTCACACACACTTATCTCTCAGAACTGAGCATGTGGAGAGACGTTCGTTCATCCAGCACAAAGGGAACGGGTTGCAGGAGAAACCCTTACTCTGGTTTCTCAGTCTGTTTCCTAGTGCCATTTTGAAGTGCCTGCCGTTTTCACTGTAAAACCGAGTACGAGCCAATACATCCCCATATATATGTACGGAGTGTGGTTTGCAACTGTAAAGAAACTTTGTGTTCCCTTCAAGCTAGGTGAAGGACGGCTTTCACACACACTTATCTCTCAGAACTGAGCATGTGGAGAGACGTTCGTTCATCCAGCACAAAGGGAACGGGTTGCAGGATAAACACTGACTCTGGTTTCTCAGTCTGTTTCCTATTGCCGGTTTGAAGTGCCTGCCGTTTTCACTGTAAAACCGAGTTGGAGCTTGTACCTCCCCATATATATGTATGGAGTGGAGTTGGCAACTGAAAAGAAACTTTGTGTTCCCTTCAAGCTAGGTGAAGGACGGCTTTCACACACACTTATCTCTCAGAACTGAGTATGTGGAGAGACGTTCGTTCATCCCGCACAAAGGAACGGGTTGCAGGAGACACCCTTACTCTGGTTTCTCAGTCTGTTTCCTAGTGCCGGTTTGAAGTGCCTGCCGTTTTCACTGTAAAACCGAGTTGGAGCCAATACCTCCCCATATAAATATACGGAGTGGGGTTTGCAACTGTTAAGAAACTTTGTGTTCCCTTCAAGCTAGGTGAAGGACGGCTTTCACACACACTTATCTCCCAGAACTGAGCATGTGGAGAGACGTTCGTTCATTCAGCACAAAGGGAACGGGTGGCAGGAGAAACCGTTACTCTGGTTTCTCAGTCTGTTTCCTAGTGCCGGTTTGAAGTGCCTGCCTTTTTCACTTTAAAACCGAGTTGGAGCTTGTACCTCCCCATATATATGTATGGAGTGGAGTTGGCAACTGAAAAGAAACTTTGTGTTCCCTACAAGCTAGTTGAACGACGGCTTTCACACACACTTATCTCTCAGAACTGAGCATGTGGAGAGACGTTCGTTCATCCAGCACAAAGGGAACGGGTTGCAGGAGAAACACTGACTCTGGTTTCTCAGTCTGTTCCTAGTGCCGGGTTGAAGTGCCTGCCGTTTTCACTGTAAAACCGAGTTGGAGCTTGTACCTCCCCATATATATGTATGGAGTGGGGTTGGCAACTATAAAGAAACTTTGTGTTCCCTTCAAGCTAGGTGAAGGACGGCTTTCACACACACTTATCTCTCAGAACTGAGTATGTGGAGAGACGTTCGTTCATCCCGCAGAAAGGAACGGGTTGCAGGAGACACCCTTACTCTGGTTTCTCAGTCTGTTTCCTAGTGCCGGTTTGAAGTGCCTGCCGTTTTCACTGTAAAACCGAGTTGGAGCCAATACCTCCCCATATAAATATACGGAGTGGGGTTTGCAACTGTAAAGAAACTTTGTGTTCCCTTCAAGCTAGGTGAAGGACGGCTTTCACACACACTTATCTCTCAGAACTGAGCATGTGGAGAGACGTTCGTTCATCCAGCACAAAGGGAACGGGTTGCAGGAGAAACACTGACTCTGGTTTCTCAGTCTGTTCCTAGTGCCGGGTTGAAGTGCCTGCCGTTTTCACTGTAAAACCGAGTTGGAGCTTGTACCTCCCCATATATATGTATGGAGTGGGGTTGGCAACTATAAAGAAACTTTGTGTTCCCTTCAAGCTAGGTGAAGGACGGCTTTCACACACACTTATCTCTCAGAACTGAGCATGTGGAGAGACGTTCGTTCATCCAGCACAAAGGGAACGGGTTGCAGGAGAAACCCTTACTCTGGTTTCTCTGTCTGTTTCCTAGTGCCGGTTTGAAGTGCCTGCCGTTTTCACTGTAAACCCGAGTTGGAGCTTGTACCTCCCCATATATATGTATGGAGTGGAGTTGGCAACTGAAAAGAAACTTTGTGTTCCCTTCAAGCTAGGTGAAGGTCGGCTTTCACACACACTTATCTCTCAGAACTGAGCATGTGGAGAGACGTTCGTTCATCCAGCACAAAGGGAACGGGTTGCAGGAGAAACCCTTACTCTGGTTTCTCAGTCTGTTTCCTAGTGCCGGTTTGAAGTGCCTGCCGTTTTCACTGTAAAACCGAGTTGGAGCTTGTACCTCCCCATATATATGTATGGAGTGGAGTTGGCAACTGAAAAGAAACTTTGTGTTCCCTTCAAGCTAGGTGAAGGACGGCTTTCACACACACTTATCTCTCAGAACTGAGCATGTGGAGAGACGTTCGTTCATCCAGCACAAAGGGAACGGGTTGCAGGAGAAACACTGACTCTGGTTTCTCAGTCTGTTCCTAGTGCCGGTTTGAAGTGCCTGCCGTTTTCACTGTAAAACCGAGTTGGAGCTTGTACCTCCCCATATATATGTATGGAGTGGGGTTGGCAACTATAAAGAAACTTTGTGTTCCCTTCAAGCTAGGTGAAGGACGGCTTTCACACACACTTATCTCTCAGAACTGAGCATGTGGAGAGACGTTCGTTCATCCAGCACAAAGGGAACGGGTTGCAGGAGAAACCCTTACTCTGGTTTCTCTGTCTGTTTCCTAGTGCCGGTTTGAAGTGCCTGCCGTTTTCACTGTAAAACCGAGTTGGAGCTTGTACCTCCCCATATATATGTATGGAGTGGAGTTGGCAACTGAAAAGAAACTTTGTGTTCCCTTCAAGCTAGGTGAAGGACGGCTTTCACACACACTTATCTCTCAGAACTGAGCATGTGGAGAGACGTTCGTTCATCCAGCACAAAGGGAACGGGTTGCAGGAGAAACACTGACTCTGGTTTCTCAGTCTGTTCCTAGTGCCGGGTTGAAGTGCCTGCCGTTTTCACTGTAAAACCGAGTTGGAGCTTGTACCTCCCCATATATATGTATGGAGTGGGGTTGGCAACTATAAAGAAACTTTGTGTTCCCTTCAAGCTAGGTGAAGGACGGCTTTCACACACACTTATCTCTCAGAACTGAGCATGTGGAGAGACGTTCGTTCATCCAGCACAAAGGGAACGGGTTGCAGGAGAAACCCTTACTCTGGTTTCTCTGTCTGTTTCCTAGTGCCGGTTTGAAGTGCCTGCCGTTTTCACTGTAAACCCGAGTTGGAGCTTGTACCTCCCCATATATATGTATGGAGTGGAGTTGGCAACTGAAAAGAAACTTTGTGTTCCCTTCAAGCTAGGTGAAGGTCGGCTTTCACACACACTTATCTCTCAGAACTGAGCATGTGGAGAGACGTTCGTTCATCCAGCACAAAGGGAACGGGTTGCAGGAGAAACCCTTACTCTGGTTTCTCAGTCTGTTTCCTAGTGCCGGTTTGAAGTGCCTGCCGTTTTCACTGTAAAACCGAGTTGGAGCTTGTACCTCCCCATATATATGTATGGAGTGGAGTTGGCAACTGAAAAGAAACTTTGTGTTCCCTTCAAGCTAGGTGAAGGACGGCTTTCACACACACTTATCTCTCAGAACTGAGCATGTGGAGAGACGTTCGTTCATCCAGCACAAAGGGAACGGGTTGCAGGAGAAACACTGACTCTGGTTTCTCAGTCTGTTCCTAGTGCCGGTTTGAAGTGCCTGCCGTTTTCACTGTAAAACCGAGTTGGAGCTTGTACCTCCCCATATATATGTATGGAGTGGGGTTGGCAACTATAAAGAAACTTTGTGTTCCCTTCAAGCTAGGTGAAGGACGGCTTTCACACACACTTATCTCTCAGAACTGAGCATGTGGAGAGACGTTCGTTCATCCAGCACAAAGGGAACGGGTTGCAGGAGAAACCCTTACTCTGGTTTCTCTGTCTGTTTCCTAGTGCCGGTTTGAAGTGCCTGCCGTTTTCACTGTAAAACCGAGTTGGAGCTTGTACCTCCCCATATATATGTATGGAGTGGAGTTGGCAACTGAAAAGAAACTTTGTGTTCCCTTCAAGCTAGGTGAAGGACGGCTTTCACACACACTTATCTCTCAGAACTGAGCATGTGGAGAGACGTTCGTTCATCCAGCACAAAGGGAACGGGTTGCAGGAGAAACCCTTACTCTGGTTTGTCAGTCTGTTTCCTAGTGTCATTTTGAAGTGCCTGCCGTTTTCACTGTAAAACCGAGTTGGAGCTTGTACCTCCCCATATATATGTATGGAGTGGAGTTGGCAACTGAAAAGAAACTTTGTGTTCCCTTCAAGCTAGGTGAAGGACGGCTTTCACACACACTTATCTCTCAGAACTGAGCATGTGGAGAGACGTTCGTTCATCCCGCACAAAGGAACGGGTTGCAGGAGAAACCCTTACTCTGGTTTCTCAGTCTGTTTCCAAGTTCCTGTTTGAAGTGCCTGCCATTTTCACTGTAAAACCGTGTTGGAACTTGTACCTCCCCATATACATGTATGGAGTGGGGTTGGCAACTGAAAAGAAACTTTGTGTTCCCTTCAAGCTAGGTGAAGGACGGCTTTCACACACACTTATCTCTCAGAACTGAGCATGTGGAGAGACGTTCGTTCATCCAGCACAAAGGGAACGGGTTGCAGGAGAAACCCTTACTCTGGTTTCTCAGTCTGTTTCCTAGTGCCGGTTTGAAGTGCCTGCCGTTTTCACTGTAAAACCGAGTTGGGGCTTGTACCTCCCCATATATATGTATGGAGTGGAGTTGGCATGTGAAAAGAAACTTTGTGTTCCCTTCAAGCTAGGTGAAGGACGGCTTTCACACACACTTATCTCTCAGAACTGAGTATGTGGAGAGACGTTCGTTCATCCCGCAGAAAGGAACGGGTTGCAGGAGACACCCTTACTCTGGTTTCTCAGTCTGTTTCCTAGTGCCGGTTTGAAGTGCCTGCCGTTTTCACTGTAAAACCGAGTTGGAGCCAATACCTCCCCATATAAATATACGGAGTGGGGTTTGCAACTGTAAAGAAACTTTGTGTTCCCTTCAAGCTAGGTGAAGGACGGCTTTCACACACACTTATCTCTCAGAACTGAGCATGTGGAGAGACGTTCGTTCATCCAGCACAAAGGGAACGGGTTGCAGGAGAAACACTGACTCTGGTTTCTCAGTCTGTTCCTAGTGCCGGGTTGAAGTGCCTGCCGTTTTCACTGTAAAACCGAGTTGGAGCTTGTACCTCCCCATATATATGTATGGAGTGGGGTTGGCAACTATAAAGAAACTTTGTGTTCCCTTCAAGCTAGGTGAAGGACGGCTTTCACACACACTTATCTCTCAGAACTGAGCATGTGGAGAGACGTTCGTTCATCCAGCACAAAGGGAACGGGTTGCAGGAGAAACCCTTACTCTGGTTTCTCTGTCTGTTTCCTAGTGCCGGTTTGAAGTGCCTGCCGTTTTCACTGTAAACCCGAGTTGGAGCTTGTACCTCCCCATATATATGTATGGAGTGGAGTTGGCAACTGAAAAGAAACTTTGTGTTCCCTTCAAGCTAGGTGAAGGTCGGCTTTCACACACACTTATCTCTCAGAACTGAGCATGTGGAGAGACGTTCGTTCATCCAGCACAAAGGGAACGGGTTGCAGGAGAAACCCTTACTCTGGTTTCTCAGTCTGTTTCCTAGTGCCGGTTTGAAGTGCCTGCCGTTTTCACTGTAAAACCGAGTTGGAGCTTGTACCTCCCCATATATATGTATGGAGTGGAGTTGGCAACTGAAAAGAAACTTTGTGTTCCCTTCAAGCTAGGTGAAGGACGGCTTTCACACACACTTATCTCTCAGAACTGAGCATGTGGAGAGACGTTCGTTCATCCAGCACAAAGGGAACGGGTTGCAGGAGAAACCCTTACTCTGGTTTCTCAGTCTGTTTCCTAGTGTCATTTTGAAGTGCCTGCCGTTTTCACTGTAAAACCGAGTACGAGCCAATACCTCCCCATATATATGTACGGAGTGTGGTTTGCAACTGTAAAGAAACTTTGTGTTCCCTTCAAGCTAGGTGAAGGACGGCTTCACACACACTTATCTCTCAGAACTGAGCATGTGGAGAGACGTTCGTTCATCCAGCACAAAGGGAACGGGTTGCAGGAGAAACACTGACTCTGGTTTCTCAGTCTGTTCCAAGTGCCGGTTTGAAGTGCCTGCCGTTTTCACTGTAAAACCGAGTTGGAGCTTGTACCTCCCCATATATATGTATGGAGTGGGGTTGGCAACTATAAAGAAACTTTGTGTTCCCTTCAAGCTAGGTGAACGTCGGCTTTCACACACACTTATCTCTCAGAACTGAGCATGTGGAGAGACGTTCGTTCATCCCGCACACAGGGAACGGGTTGCAGGAGAAACCCTTACTCTGGTTTCTCAGTCTGTTTCCTAGTGCCGGTTTGAAGTGCCTGCCGTTTTCACTGTAAAACCGTGTTGGAGCTTGTACCTCCCCATATATATGTATGGAGTGGAGTTGGCAACTGAAAAGAAACTTTGTGTTCCCTTCAAGCTAGGTGAAGGACGGCTTTCACACACACTTATCTCTCAGAACTGAGTATTTGAGAGACGTTCGTTCATCCAGCACAAAGGAAACGGGTTACAGGAGAAACCTTTACTCTGGTTTCTCAGTCTGTTTCCTAGTGCCGGTTTGAAGTGCTGCCGTTTTCACTGTAAAACCGAGTTGGAGCAAGTATCTCCCCATATATATGTATGGAGTGGGGTTTGCAACTATAAAGAAACTTTGTGTTCCCTTCAAGCTAGGTGAACGTCGGCTTTCACACACACTTATCTCTCAGAACTGAGCATGTGGAGAGACGTTCGTTCATCCAGCACAAAGGGAACGGGTTGCAGGATAAACACTGACTCTGGTTTCTCAGTCTGTTTCCTAGTGCCGGTTTGAAGTGCCTGCCGTTTTCACTGTAAAACCGAGTTGGAGCTTGTACCTCCCCATATATATGTATGGAGTGGAGTTGGCAACTGAAAAGAAACTTTGTGTTCCCTTCAAGCTAGGTGAAGGACGGCTTTCACACACACTTATCTCTCAGAACTGAGCATGTGGAGAGACGTTCGTTCATCCAGCACAAAGGGAACGGGTTGCAGGAGAAACCCTTACTCTGGTTTCTCAGTCTGTTTCCAAGTTCCTGTTTGAAGTGCCTGCCATTTTCACTGTAAAACCGTGTTGGAGCTTGTACCTCCCCATATATATGTATGGAGTGGGGTTGGCAACTGAAAAGAAACTTTGTGTTCCCTTCAAGCTAGGTGAAGAACGGCTTTCACACACACTTATCTCTCAGAACTGAGCATGTGGAGAGACGTTCGTTCATCCAGCACAAAGGGAACTGGTTGCAGGAGAAACCCTTACTCTGGTTTCTCAGTCTGTTTCCAAGTGCCGGTTTGAAGTGCCTGCCGTTTTCACTGTAAAAACGAGTTGGGGCTTGTACCTCCCCATATATATGTATGGAGTGGAGTTGGCAACTGAAAAGAAACTTTGCGTTCCTTTCAAGCTAGGTGAAGGACGGCTTTCACACACACTTATCTCTCAGAACTGAGCATGTGGAGAGACGTTCGTTCATCCAGCACAAAGGGAACGGGTTGCAGGAGAAACCCTTACTCTGGTTTCTCAGTCTGTTTCCTAGTGCCGGTTTGAAGTGCCTGCCGTTTTCACTGTAAAACCGAGTTTGGGCTTGTACCTCCCCATATATATGTATGGAGTGGAGTTGGCAACTGAAAAGAAACTTTGTGTTCCCTTCAAGCTAGGTGAAGGACGGCTTTCACACACACTTATCTCTCAGAACTGAGCATGTGGAGAGACGTTCGTTCATCCAGCACAAAGGGAACGGGTTGCAGGAGAAACCCTTACTCTGGTTTCTCAGTCTGTTTCCTAGTGCCGGTTTGAAGTGCCTACCTTTTTCACTGTAAAACCGAGTTGGAGCTTGTACCTCCCCATATATATGTATGGAGTGGAGTTGGCAACTGAAAAGAAACTTTGTGTTCCCTTCAAGCTAGGTGAAGGACGGCTTTCACACACACTTATCTCTCAGAACTGAGCATGTGGAGAGACGTTCGTTCATCCCGCACAAAGGGAACGGGTTGCAGGAAAACCCTTACTCTGGTTTCTCAGTCTGTCTCCTAGTGCCGGTTTGAAGTGCCTGCCGTTTTCACTGAAAACCGAGTTGGAGCTTGTACCTCCCCATATATATGTATGGAGTGGAGTTGGCAAGTGAAAAGAAACTTTGTGTTCCCTACAAGCTAGTTGAACGACGGCTTTCACACACACTTATGTCTCAGAACTGAGCATGTGGAGAGATGTTCGTTCATCCAGCACAAAGGGAACGGGTTGCAGGAGAAACACTGACTCTGGTTTCTCTTTCTGTTTCCTTGTGCCGGTTTGAAGTGCCTGCCGTTTTCACTGTAAATCCGAGTTGGAGCTTGTACCTCCCCATATATATGTATGGAGTGGGGTTGGCAACTATAAAGAAACTTTGTGTTCCCTTCAAGCTAGGTGAAGGACGGCTTTCACACACACTTATCTCTCAGAACTGAGTATTTGAGAGACGTTCGTTCATCCAGCACAAAGGAAACGGGTTGCAGGAGAAACCTTTACTCTGGTTTCTCAGTCTGTTTCCTAGTGCCGGTTTGAAGTGCTGCCGTTTTCACTGTAAAACCGAGTTGGAGCTAGTATCTCCCCATATATATGTATGGAGTGGGGTTTGCAACTATAAAGAAACTTTGTGTTCCCTTCAAGCTAGGTGAAGGACTGCTTTCACACACACTTATCTCTCAGAACTGAGCATGTGGAGAGACGTTCGTTCATCCAGCACAAAGGGAACGGGTTGCAGGATAAACACTGACTCTGGTTTCTCAGTCTGTTTCCTAGTGCCGCTTTGAAGTGCCTGCCGTTTTCACTGTAAAACCGAGTTGGAGCTTGTACCTCCCCATATATATGTATGGAGTGGAGTTGGCAACTGAAAAGAAACTTTGTGTTCCCTTCAAGCTAGGTGAAGGACGGCTTTCACACACACTTATCTCTCAGAACTGAGCATGTGGAGAGACGTTCGTTCATCCAGCACAAAGGGAACGGTTTGCAGGAGAAACCCTTACTCTGGTTTCTCAGTCTGTTTCCAAGTTCCTGTTTGAAGTGCCTGCCATTTTCACTGTAAAACCGTGTTGGAGCTTGTACCTCCCCATATACATGTATGGAGTGGGGTTGGCAACTGAAAAGAAACTTTGTGTTCCCTTCAAGCTAGGTGAAGGACGGCTTTCACACACACTTATCTCTCAGAACTGAGCATGTGGAGAGACGTTCGTTCATCCAGCACAAAGGGAACGGGTTGCAGGAGAAACACTGACTCTGGTTTCTCAGTCTGTTTCCTAGTGCCGATTTGAAGTGCCTGCCGTTTTCACTGTAAAACCGACTTGGAGCTTGTACCTCCCCATATATATGTATGGAGTGGAGTTGGCATGTGAAAAGAAACTTTGTGTTCCCTTCAAGCTAGGTGAAGGACGGCTTTCACACACACTTATCTCTCAGAACTGAGCATGTGGAGAGACGTTCGTTCATCCCGCACAAAGGAACGGGTTGCAGGAGAAACACTGACTCTGGTTTCTCAGTCTGTTTCCTAGTGCCGATTTGAAGTGCCTGCCGTTTTCACTGTAAAACCGACTTGGAGCTTGTACCTCCCCATATATATGTATGGAGTGGAGTTGGCATGTGAAAAGAAACTTTGTGTTCCCTTCAAGCTAGGTGAAGGACGGCTTTCACACACACTTATCTCTCAGAACTGAGTATGTGGAGAGACGTTCGTTCATCCCGCACAAAGGAACGGGTTGCAGGAGACACCCTTACTCTGGTTTCTCATTCTGTTTCCTAGTGCCGGTTTGAAGTGCCTGCCGTTTTCACTGTAAAACCGAGTTGGAGCCAATACCTCGCCATATAAATATACGGAGTGGGGTTTGCAACTGTAAAGAAACTTTGTGTTCCCTTCAAGCTAGGTGAAGGACGGCTTTCACACACACTTATCTCCCAGAACTGAGCATGTGGAGAGACGTTCGTTCATTCAGCACAAAGGGAACGGGTGGCAGGAGAAACCGTTACTCTGGTTTCTCAGTCTGTTTCCTAGTGCCGGTTTGAAGTGCCTGCCTTTTTCACTGTAAAACCGAGTTGGAGCTTGTACCTCCCCATATATATGTATGGAGTGGAGTTGGCAACTGAAAAGAAACTTTGTGTTCCCTACAAGCTAGTTGAACGACGGCTTTCACACACACTTATCTCTCAGAACTGAGCATGTGGAGAGACGTTCGTTCATCCAGCACAAAGGGAACGGGTTGCAGGAGAAACACTGACTCTGGTTTCTCAGTCTGTTCCTAGTGTCGGGTTGAAGTGCCTGCCGTTTTCACTGTAAAACCGAGTTGGAGCTTGTACCTCCCCATATATATGTATGGAGTGGGGTTGGCAGCTATAAAGAAACTTTGTGTTCCCTTCAAGCTAGGTGAAGGACGGCTTTCACACACACTTATCTCTCAGAACTGAGCATGTGGAGAGACGTTCGTTCATCCAGCACAAGGGGAACGGGTTGCAGGATAAACACTGACTCTGGTTACTCAGTCTGTTTCCTAGTGCCGGTTTGAAGTGCCTGCCGTTTTCACTGTAAAACCGAGTTGGAGCTTGTACCTCCCCATATATATGTATGGAGTGGAGTTGGCAACTGAAAAGAAACTTTGTGTTACCTTCAAGCTAGGTGAAGGACGGCTTTCACACACACTTATCTCTCAGAACTGAGCATGTGGAGAGACGTTCGTTCATCCAGCACAAAGGGAACGGGTTGCAGGAGAAACCCTTACTCTGGTTTCTCAGTCTGTTTCCTAGTGCCGGTTTGAAGTGCCTGCCGTTTTCACTGTAAAACCGAGTTGGAGCTTGTACCTCCCCATATATATGTATGGAGTGGAGTTGGCAGCTGAAAAGAAACTTTGTGTTCCCTTCAAGCTAGGTGAAGGACGGCTTTCACACACACTTATCTCTCAGATCTGAGCATTTGGTGAGACGTTCGTTCATCCCGCACAAAGGGAACGGGTTGCAGGTGAAACCATTACTCTGGTTTCTCAGTCTGTTTCCTAGTGCCGGTTGGAAGTGCCTGCCGTTTTCACTGTAAAACCGAGTTGGATCTAGTACCTCCCCATATATATGTATGGAGTGGAGTTGGCAACTATAAAGAAACTTTGTGTTCCCTTCAAGCTAGGTGAAGGACGGCTTTCACACACACTTATCTCTCAGAACTGAGCATGTGGAGAGACGTTCGTTCATCCAGTACAAATGGAACGGGTTGCAGGAGAAACCCTTTCTCTGGTTTCTCAGTCTGTTTCCTAGTGCCGGTTTGAAGTGCCTGCCGTTTTCACTGTAAAACCGAGTTGGAGCTTGTACCTCCCTATATATATGTATGGAGTGGGGTTTGCAACTGAAAAGAAACTTTGTGTTCCCTTCAAGCTAGGTGAAGGACGGCTTTCACACACACTTATCTCTCAGAACTGAGTATGTGGAGAGACGTTCGTTCATCCAGCACAAAGGGAACGGGTTGCAGGAGAAACACTGACTCTGGTTTCTCAGTCTGTTTCCTAGTGCCGGTTTGAAGTGCCTGCCGTTTTCACTGTAAAACCGAGTTGGAGCCAATACCTCGCCATATAAATATACGGAGTGGGGTTTGCAACTGTAAAGAAACTTTGTGTTCCCTTCAAGCTAGGTGAAGGACGGCTTTCACACACACTTATCTCCCAGAACTGAGCATGTGGAGAGACGTTCGTTCATTCAGCACAAAGGGAACGGGTGGCAGGAGAAACCGTTACTCTGGTTTCTCAGTCTGTTTCCTAGTGCCGGTTTGAAGTGCCTGCCTTTTTCACTGTAAAACCGAGTTGGAGCTTGTACCTCCCCATATATATGTATGGAGTGGAGTTGGCAACTGAAAAGAAACTTTGTGTTCCCTAAAGCTAGTTGAACGACGGCTTTCACACACACTTATCTCTCAGAACTGAGCATGTGGAGAGACGTTCGTTCATCCAGCACAAAGGGAACGGGTTGCAGGAGAAACACTGACTCTGGTTTCTCAGTCTGTTCCTAGTGCCGGGTTGAAGTGCCTGCCGTTTTCACTGTAAAACCGAGTTGGAGCTTGTACCTCCCCATATATATGTATGGAGTGGGGTTGGCAACTATAAAGAAACTTTGTGTTCCCTTCAAGCTAGGTGAAGGACGGCTTTCACACACACTTATCTCTCAGAACTGAGCATGTGGAGAGACGTTCGTTCATCCAGCACAAGGGGAACGGGTTGCAGGATAAACACTGACTCTGGTTTCTCAGTCTGTTTCCTAGTGCCGGTTTGAAGTGCCTGCCGTTTTCACTGTAAAACCGAGTTGGAGCTTGTACCTCCCCATATATATGTATGGAGTGGAGTTGGCAACTGAAAAGAAACTTTTTGTTCCCTTCAAGCTAGGTGAAGGACGGCTTTCACACACACTTATCTCTCAGAACTGAGCATGTGGAGAGACGTTCGTTCATCCAGCACAAAGGGAACGGGTTGCAGGAGAAACCCTTACTCTGGTTTCTCAGTCTGTTTCCTAGTTCCTGTTTGAAGTGCCTGCCATTTTCACTGTAAAACCGTGTTGGAGCTTGTACCTCCCCATATATATGTATGGAGTGGGGTTTGCAACTGAAAAGAAACTTTGTGTTCCCTTCAAGCTAGGTGAAGGACGGCTTTCACACACACTTATCTCTCAGAACTGAGCATGTGGAGAGACGTTCGTTCATCCAGCACAAAGGGAACGGGTTGCAGGAGAAACCCTTACTCTGGTTTCTCAGTCTGTTTCCTAGTGCCGGTTTGAAGTGCCTGCCGTTTTCACTGTAAAACCGAGTTGGGGCTTGTACCTCCCCATATATATGTATGGAGTGGAGTTGGCAACTGAAAAGAAACTTTGTGTTCCCTTCAAGCTAGGTGAAGGACGGCTTTCACACACAATTATCTCTCAGAACTGAGCATGTGGAGAGACGTTCGTTCATCCAGCACAAAGGGAACGGGTTGCAGGAGAAACACTGACTCTGGTTTCTCAGTCTTTTTCCTAGTGCCGGTTTGAAGTGCCTGCCGTTTTCACTGTAAAACCGAGTTGGAGCTTGTACCTCCCCATATATATGTATGGAGTGGAGTTGGCAGCTGAAAAGAAACTTTGTGTTCCCTTCAAGCTAGGTGAAGGACGGCTTTCACACACACTTATCTCTCAGATCTGAGCATGTGGTGAGACGTTCGTTCATCCCGCACAAAGGGAACGGGTTGCAGGAGAAACCCTTACTCTGGTTTCTCAGTCTGTTTCCTAGTGCCGGTTGGAAGTGCCTGCCGTTTTCACTGTAAAACCGAGTTGGATCTAGTACCTCCCCATATATATGTATGGAGTGGAGTTGGCAACTATAAAGAAACTTTGTGTTCCCTTCAAGCTAGGTGAAGGACGGCTTTCACACACACTTATCTCTCAGAACTGAGCATGTGGAGAGACGTTCGTTCATCCAGTACAAATGGAACGGGTTGCAGGAGAAACCCTTACTCTGGTTTCTCAGTCTGTTTCCTAGTGCCGGTTTGAAGTGCCTGCCGTTTTCACTGTAAAACCGAGTTGGAGCTTGTACCTCCCCATATATATGTATGGAGTGGGGTTTGCAACTGAAAAGAAACTTTGTGTTCCCTTCAAGCTAGGTGAAGGACGGCTTTCACACACACTTATCTCTCAGAACTGAGTATGTGGAGAGACGTTCGTTCATCCAGCACAAAGGGAACGGGTTGCAGGAGAAACACTGACTCTGGTTTCTCAGTCTGTTTCCTAGTGCCGGTTTGAAGTGCCTGCCGTTTTCACTGTAAAACCGAGTTGGAGCCAATACCTCGCCATATAAATATACGGAGTGGGGTTTGCAACTGTAAAGAAACTTTGTGTTCCCTTCAAGCTAGGTGAAGGCCGGCTTTCACACACACTTATCTCCCAGAACTGAGCATGTGGAGAGACGTTCGTTCATTCAGCACAAAGGGAACGGGAGGCAGGAGAAACCGTTACTCTGGTTTCTCAGTCTGTTTCCTAGTGCCGGTTTGAAGTGCCTGCCTTTTTCACTGTAAAACCGAGTTGGAGCTTGTACCTCCCCATATATATGTATGGAGTGGAGTTGGCAACTGAAAAGAAACTTTGTGTTCCCTACAAGCTAGTTGAACGACGGCTTTCACACACACTTATCTCTCAGAACTGAGCATGTGGAGAGACGTTCGTTCATCCAGCACAAAGGGAACGGGTTGCAGGAGAAACACTGACTCTGGTTTCTCAGTCTGTTCCTAGTGCCGGGTTGAAGTGCCTGCCGTTTTCACTGTAAAACCGAGTTGGAGCTTGTACCTCCCCATATATATGTATGGAGTGGGGTTGGCAACTGAAAAGAAACTTTGTGTTCCCTTCAAGCTAGGTGAAGGACGGCTTTCACACACACTTATCTCTCAGAACTGAGCATGTGGAGAGACGTTCGTTCATCCAGCAAAAAGGGAACGGGTTGCAGGAGAAACCCTTACTCTGGTTTCTCAGTCTGTTTCCTAGTGCCATTTTGAAGTGCCTGCCGTTTTCACTGTAAAACCGAGTACGAGCCAATACATCCCCATATATATGTACGGAGTGTGGTTTGCAACTGTAAAGAAACTTTGTGTTCCCTTCAAGCTAGGTGAAGGACGGCTTTCACACACACTTATCTCTCAGAACTGAGCATGTGGAGAGACGTTCGTTCATCCAGCACAAAGGGAACGGGTTGCAGGAGAAACACTGACTCTGGTTTCTCAGTCTGTTTCCTAGTGCCGGTTTGAAGTGCCTGCCGTTTTCACTGTAAAACCGAGTTGGAGCCAATACCTCGCCATATAAATATACGGAGTGGGGTTTGCAACTGTAAAGAAACTTTGTGTTCCCTTCAAGCTAGGTGAAGGACGGCTTTCACACACACTTATCTCCCAGAACTGAGCATGTGGAGAGACGTTCGTTCATTCAGCACAAAGGGAACGGGTGGCAGGAGAAACCGTTACTCTGGTTTCTCAGTCTGTTTCCTAGTGCCGGTTTGAAGTGCCTGCCTTTTTCACTGTAAAACCGAGTTGGAGCTTGTACCTCCCCATATATATGTATGGAGTGGAGTTGGCAACTGAAAAGAAACTTTGTGTTCCCTAAAGCTAGTTGAACGACGGCTTTCACACACACTTATCTCTCAGAACTGAGCATGTGGAGAGACGTTCGTTCATCCAGCACAAAGGGAACGGGTTGCAGGAGAAACACTGACTCTGGTTTCTCAGTCTGTTCCTAGTGCCGGGTTGAAGTGCCTGCCGTTTTCACTGTAAAACCGAGTTGGATCTAGTACCTCCCCATATATATGTATGGAGTGGAGTTGGCAACTATAAAGAAACTTTGTGTTCCCTTCAAGCTAGGTGAAGGACGGCTTTCACACACACTTATCTCTCAGAACTGAGCATGTGGAGAGACGTTCGTTCATCCAGTACAAATGGAACGGGTTGCAGGAGAAACCCTTACTCTGGTTTCTCAGTCTGTTTCCTAGTGCCGGTTTGAAGTGCCTGCCGTTTTCACTGTAAAACCGAGTTGGAGCTTGTACCTCCCCATATATATGTATGGAGTGGGGTTTGCAACTGAAAAGAAACTTTGTGTTCCCTTCAAGCTAGGTGAAGGACGGCTTTCACACACACTTATCTCTCAGAACTGAGTATGTGGAGAGACGTTCGTTCATCCAGCACAAAGGGAACGGGTTGCAGGAGAAACACTGACTCTGGTTTCTCAGTCTGTTTCCTAGTGCCGGTTTGAAGTGCCTGCCGTTTTCACTGTAAAACCGAGTTGGAGCCAATACCTCGCCATATAAATATACGGAGTGGGGTTTGCAACTGTAAAGAAACTTTGTGTTCCCTTCAAGCTAGGTGAAGGCCGGCTTTCACACACACTTATCTCCCAGAACTGAGCATGTGGAGAGACGTTCGTTCATTCAGCACAAAGGGAACGGGAGGCAGGAGAAACCGTTACTCTGGTTTCTCAGTCTGTTTCCTAGTGCCGGTTTGAAGTGCCTGCCTTTTTCACTGTAAAACCGAGTTGGAGCTTGTACCTCCCCATATATATGTATGGAGTGGAGTTGGCAACTGAAAAGAAACTTTGTGTTCCCTACAAGCTAGTTGAACGACGGCTTTCACACACACTTATCTCTCAGAACTGAGCATGTGGAGAGACGTTCGTTCATCCAGCACAAAGGGAACGGGTTGCAGGAGAAACACTGACTCTGGTTTCTCAGTCTGTTCCTAGTGCCGGGTTGAAGTGCCTGCCGTTTTCACTGTAAAACCGAGTTGGAGCTTGTACCTCCCCATATATATGTATGGAGTGGGGTTGGCAACTGAAAAGAAACTTTGTGTTCCCTTCAAGCTAGGTGAAGGACGGCTTTCACACACACTTATCTCTCAGAACTGAGCATGTGGAGAGACGTTCGTTCATCCAGCAAAAAGGGAACGGGTTGCAGGAGAAACCCTTACTCTGGTTTCTCAGTCTGTTTCCTAGTGCCATTTTGAAGTGCCTGCCGTTTTCACTGTAAAACCGAGTACGAGCCAATACATCCCCATATATATGTACGGAGTGTGGTTTGCAACTGTAAAGAAACTTTGTGTTCCCTTCAAGCTAGGTGAAGGACGGCTTTCACACACACTTATCTCTCAGAACTGAGCATGTGGAGAGACGTTCGTTCATCCAGCACAAAGGGAACGGGTTGCAGGAGAAACACTGACTCTGGTTTCTCAGTCTGTTTCCTAGTGCCGGTTTGAAGTGCCTGCCGTTTTCACTGTAAAACCGAGTTGGAGCCAATACCTCGCCATATAAATATACGGAGTGGGGTTTGCAACTGTAAAGAAACTTTGTGTTCCCTTCAAGCTAGGTGAAGGACGGCTTTCACACACACTTATCTCCCAGAACTGAGCATGCGGAGAGACGTTCGTTCATTCAGCACAAAGGGAACGGGTGGCAGGAGAAACCGTTACTCTGGTTTCTCAGTCTGTTTCCTAGTGCCGGTTTGAAGTGCCTGCCTTTTTCACTGTAAAACCGAGTTGGAGCTTGTACCTCCCCATATATATGTATGGAGTGGAGTTGGCAACTGAAAAGAAACTTTGTGTTCCCTAAAGCTAGTTGAACGACGGCTTTCACACACACTTATCTCTCAGAACTGAGCATGTGGAGAGACGTTCGTTCATCCAGCACAAAGGGAACGGGTTGCAGGAGAAACACTGACTCTGGTTTCTCAGTCTGTTCCTAGTGCCGGGTTGAAGTGCCTGCCGTTTTCACTGTAAAACCGAGTTGGAGCTTGTACCTCCCCATATATATGTATGGAGTGGGGTTGGCAACTATAAAGAAACTTTGTGTTCCCTTCAAGCTAGGTGAAGGACGGCTTTCACACACACTTATCTCTCAGAACTGAGCATGTGGAGAGACGTTCGTTCATCCAGCACAAGGGGAACGGGTTGCAGGATAAACACTGACTCTGGTTTCTCAGTCTGTTTCCTAGTGCCGGTTTGAAGTGCCTGCCGTTTTCACTGTAAAACCGAGTTGGAGCTTGTACCTCCCCATATATATGTATGGAGTGGAGTTGGCAACTGAAAAGAAACTTTTTGTTACCTTCAAGCTAGGTGAAGGACGGCTTTCACACACACTTATCTCTCAGAACTGAGCATGTGGAGAGACGTTCGTTCATCCAGCACAAAGGGAACGGGTTGCAGGAGAAACCCTTACTCTGGTTTCTCAGTCTGTTTCCTAGTTCCTGTTTGAAGTGCCTGCCATTTTCACTGTAAAACCGTGTTGGAGCTTGTACCTCCCCATATATATGTATGGAGTGGGGTTTGCAACTGAAAAGAAACTTTGTGTTCCCTTCAAGCTAGGTGAAGGACGGCTTTCACACACACTTATCTCTCAGAACTGAGCATGTGGAGAGACGTTCGTTCATCCAGCACAAAGGGAACGGGTTGCAGGAGAAACCCTTACTCTGGTTTCTCAGTCTGTTTCCTAGTGCCGGTTTGAAGTGCCTGCCGTTTTCACTGTAAAACCGAGTTGGGGCTTGTACCTCCCCATATATATGTATGGAGTGGAGTTGGCAACTGAAAAGAAACTTTGTGTTCCCTTCAAGCTAGGTGAAGGACGGCTTTCACACACAATTATCTCTCAGAACTGAGCATGTGGAGAGACGTTCGTTCATCCAGCACAAAGGGAACGGGTTGCAGGAGAAACCCTTACTCTGGTTTCTCAGTCTGTTTCCTAGTGCCGGTTTGAAGTGCCTGCCGTTTTCACTGTAAAACCGAGTTGGAGCTTGTACCTCCCCATATATAAGTATGGAGTGGAGTTGGCAACTGAAGAGAAACTTTGTGTTCCCTTCAAGCTAGGTGAAGGACAGCTTTCACACACACTTATCTCTCAGAACTGAGCATGTGGAGAGACGTTCGTTCATCCAGCACAAAGGGAACGGGTTGCAGGAGAAACACTGACTCTGGTTTCTCAGTCTGTTCCTAGTGCCGGTTTGAAGTGCCTGCCGTTTTCACTGTAAAACCGAGTTGGAGCTTGTACCTCCCCATATATATGTATGGAGTGGGGTTGGCAACTATAAAGAAACTTTGTGTTCCCTTCAAGCTAGGTGAAGGACGGCTTTCACACACACTTATCTCTCAGAACTGAGCATGTGGAGAGACGTTCGTTCGTCCAGCACAAAGGGAACGGGTTGCAGGAGAAACACTGACTCTGGTTTCTCAGTCTGTTCCTAGTGCCGGGTTGAAGTGCCTGCCGTTTTCACTGTAAAACCGAGTTGGAGCTTGTACCTCCCCATATATATGTATGGAGTGGGGTTGGCAACTATAAAGAAACTTTGTGTTCCCTTCAAGCTAGGTGAAGGACGGCTTTCACACACACTTATCTCTCAGAATTGAGCATGTGGAGAGACGTTCGTTCATCCAGCACAAGGGGAACGGGTTGCAGGATAAACACTGACTCTGGTTTCTCAGTCTGTTTCCTAGTGCCGGTTTGAAGTGCCTGCCTTTTTCACTGTAAAACCGAGTTGGAGCTTGTACCTCCCCATATATATGTATGGAGTGGAGTTGGCAACTGAAAAGAAACTTTGTGTTCCCTACAAGCTAGTTGAACGACGGCTTTCACACACACTTATCTCTCAGAACTGAGCATGTGGAGAGACGTTCGTTCATCCAGCACAAAGGGAACGGGTTGCAGGAGAAACACTGACTCTGGTTTCTCAGTCTGTTCCTAGTGCCGGTTTGAAGTGCCTGCCGTTTTCACTGTAAAACCGAGTTGGAGCTTGTACCTCCCCATATATATGTATGGAGTGGGGTTGGCAACTATAAAGAAACTTTGTGTTCCCTTCAAGCTAGGTGAAGGACGGCTTTCACACACACTTATCTCTCAGAACTGAGCATGTGGAGAGACGTTCGTTCATCCAGCACAAAGGGAACGGGTTGCAGGAGAAACACTGACTCTGGTTTCTCAGTCTGTTCCTAGTGCCGGGTTGAAGTGCCTGCCGTTTTCACTGTAAAACCGAGTTGGAGCTTGTACCTCCCCATATATATGTATGGAGTGGGGTTGGCAACTATAAAGAAACTTTGTGTTCCCTTCAAGCTAGGTGAAGGACGGCTTTCACACACACTTATCTCTCAGAACTGAGCATGTGGAGAGACGTTCGTTCATCCAGCACAAGGGGAATGGGTTGCAGGATAAACACTGACTCTGGTTTCTCAGTCTGTTTCCTAGTGCCGGTTTGAAGTGCCTGCCGTTTTCACTGTAAAACCGAGTTGGAGCTTGTACCTCCCCATATATATGTATGGAGTGGAGTTGGCAACTGAAAAGAAACTTTTTGTTACCTTCAAGCTAGGTGAAGGACGGCTTTCACACACACTTATCTCTCAGAACTGAGCATGTGGAGAGACGTTCGTTCATCCAGCACAAAGGGAACGGGTTGCAGGAGAAACCCTTACTCTGGTTTCTCAGTCTGTTTCCTAGTTCCTGTTTGAAGTGCCTGCCATTTTCACTGTAAAACCGTGTTGGAGCTTGTACCTCCCCATATATATGTATGGAGTGGGGTTTGCAACTGAAAAGAAACTTTGTGTTCCCTTCAAGCTAGGTGAAGGACGGCTTTCACACACACTTATCTCTCAGAACTGAGCATGTGGAGAGACGTTCGTTCATCCAGCACAAAGGGAACGGGTTGCAGGAGAAACCCTTACTCTGGTTTCTCAGTCTGTTTCCTAGTGCCGGTTTGAAGTGCCTGCCGTTTTCACTGTAAAACCGAGTTGGGGCTTGTACCTCCCCATATATATGTATGGAGTGGAGTTGGCAACTGAAAAGAAACTTTGTGTTCCCTTCAAGCTAGGTGAAGGACGGCTTTCACACACAATTATCTCTCAGAACTGAGCATGTGGAGAGACGTTCGTTCATCCAGCACAAAGGGAACGGGTTGCAGGAGAAACACTGACTCTGGTTTCTCAGTCTTTTTCCTAGTGCCGGTTTGAAGTGCCTGCCGTTTTCACTGTAAAACCGAGTTGGAGCTTGTACCTCCCCATATATATGTATGGAGTGGAGTTGGCAGCTGAAAAGAAACTTTGTGTTCCCTTCAAGCTAGGTGAAGGACGGCTTTCACACACACTTATCTCTCAGATCTGAGCATGTGGTGAGACGTTCGTTCATCCCGCACAAAGGGAACGGGTTGCAGGAGAAACCCTTACTCTGGTTTCTCAGTCTGTTTCCTAGTGCCGGTTGGAAGTGCCTGCCGTTTTCACTGTAAAACCGAGTTGGATCTAGTACCTCCCCATATATATGTATGGAGTGGAGTTGGCAACTATAAAGAAACTTTGTGTTCCCTTCAAGCTAGGTGAAGGACGGCTTTCACACACACTTATCTCTCAGAACTGAGCATGTGGAGAGACGTTCGTTCATCCAGTACAAATGGAACGGGTTGCAGGAGAAACCCTTACTCTGGTTTCTCAGTCTGTTTCCTAGTGCCGGTTTGAAGTGCCTGCCGTTTTCACTGTAAAACCGAGTTGGAGCTTGTACTTCCCCATATATAAGTATGGAGTGGAGTTGGCAACTGAAAAGAAACTTTGTGTTCCCTTCAAGCTAGGTGAAGGCCGGCTTTCACACACACTTATCTCCCAGAACTGAGTATGTGGAGAGACGTTCGTTCATTCAGCACAAAAGGAACGGGTGGCAGGAGAAACCGTTACTCTGGTTTCTCAGTCTGTTTCCTAGTGCCGGTTTGAAGTGCCTGCCTTTTTCACTGTAAAACCGAGTTGGAGCTTGTACCTCCCCATATATATGTATGGAGTGGAGTTGGCAACTGAAAAGAAACTTTGTGTTCCCTACAAGCTAGTTGAACGACGGCTTTCACACACACTTATCTCTCAGAACTGAGCATGTGGAGAGACGTTCGTTCATCCAGCACAAAGGGAACGGGTTGCAGGAGAAACACTGACTCTGGTTTCTCAGTCTGTTCCTAGTGCCGGGTTGAAGTGCCTGCCGTTTTCACTGTAAAACCGAGTTGGAGCTTGTACCTCCCCATATATATGTATGGAGTGGGGTTGGCAACTGAAAAGAAACTTTGTGTTCCCTTCAAGCTAGGTGAAGGACGGCTTTCACACACACTTATCTCTCAGAACTGAGCATGTGGAGAGACGTTCGTTCATCCAGCACAAAGGGAACGGGTTGCAGGAGAAACCCTTACTCTGGTTTCTCAGTCTGTTTCCTAGTGCCATTTTGAAGTGCCTGCCGTTTTCACTGTAAAACCGAGTACGAGCCAATACATCCCCATATATATGTACGGAGTGTGGTTTGCAACTGTAAAGAAACTTTGTGTTCCCTTCAAGCTAGGTGAAGGACGGCTTTCACACACACTTATCTCTCAGAACTGAGCATGTGGAGAGACGTTCGTTCATCCAGCACAAAGGGAACGGGTTGCAGGATAAACACTGACTCTGGTTTCTCAGTCTGTTTCCTAGTGCCGGTTTGAAGTGCCTGCCGTTTTCACTGTAAAACCGAGTTGGAGCTTGTACCTCCCCATATATATGTATGGAGTGGAGTTGGCAACTGAAAAGAAACTTTGTGTTCCCTTCAAGCTAGGTGAAGGACGGCTTTCACACACACTTATCTCTCAGAACTGAGTATGTGGAGAGACGTTCGTTCATCCCGCACAAAGGAACGGGTTGCAGGATACACCCTTACTCTGGTTTCTCAGTCTGTTTCCTAGTGCCGGTTTGAAGTGCCTGCCGTTTTCACTGTAAAACCGAGTTGGAGCCAATACCTCCCCATATAAATATACGGAGTGGGGTTTGCAACTGTTAAGAAACTTTGTGTTCCCTTCAAGCTAGGTGAAGGACGGCTTTCACACACACTTATCTCCCAGAACTGAGCATGTGGAGAGACGTTCGTTCATTCAGCACAAAGGGAACGGGTGGCAGGAGAAACCGTTACTCTGGTTTCTCAGTCTGTTTCCTAGTGCCGGTTTGAAGTGCCTGCCTTTTTCACTGTAAAACCGAGTTGGAGCTTGTACCTCCCCATATATATGTATGGAGTGGAGTTGGCAACTGAAAAGAAACTTTGTGTTCCCTACAAGCTAGTTGAACGACGGCTTTCACACACACTTATCTCTCAGAACTGAGCATGTGGAGAGACGTTCGTTCATCCAGCACAAAGGGAACGGGTTGCAGGAGAAACCCTTACTCTGGTTTCTCAGTCTGTTTCCTAGTGCCGGTTTGAAGTGCCTGCCGTTTTCACTGTAAAACCGAGTTGGAGCTTGTACCTCCCCATATATAAGTATGGAGTGGAGTTGGCAACTGAAGAGAAACTTTGTGTTCCCTTCAAGCTAGGTGAAGGACAGCTTTCACACACACTTATCTCTCAGAACTGAGCATGTGGAGAGACGTTCGTTCGTCCAGCACAAAGGGAACGGGTTGCAGGAGAAACACTGACTCTGGTTTCTCAGTCTGTTCCTAGTGCCGGGTTGAAGTGCCTGCCGTTTTCACTGTAAAACCGAGTTGGAGCTTGTACCTCCCCATATATATGTATGGAGTGGGGTTGGCAACTATAAAGAAACTTTGTGTTCCCTTCAAGCTAGGTGAAGGACGGCTTTCACACACACTTATCTCTCAGAATTGAGCATGTGGAGAGACGTTCGTTCATCCAGCACAAGGGGAACGGGTTGCAGGATAAACACTGACTCTGGTTTCTCAGTCTGTTTCCTAGTGCCGGTTTGAAGTGCCTGCCTTTTTCACTGTAAAACCGAGTTGGAGCTTGTACCTCCCCATATATATGTATGGAGTGGAGTTGGCAACTGAAAAGAAACTTTGTGTTCCCTACAAGCTAGTTGAACGACGGCTTTCACACACACTTATCTCTCAGAACTGAGCATGTGGAGAGACGTTCGTTCATCCAGCACAAAGGGAACGGGTTGCAGGAGAAACCCTTACTCTGGTTTCTCAGTCTGTTTCCTAGTTCCTGTTTGAAGTGCCTGCCATTTTCACTGTAAAACCGTGTTGGAGCTTGTACCTCCCCATATATATGTATGGAGTGGGGTTTGCAACTGAAAAGAAACTTTGTGTTCCCTTCAAGCTAGGTGAAGGACGGCTTTCACACACACTTATCTCTCAGAACTGAGCATGTGGAGAGACGTTCGTTCATCCAGCACAAAGGGAACGGGTTGCAGGAGAAACCCTTACTCTGGTTTCTCAGTCTGTTTCCTAGTGCCGGTTTGAAGTGCCTGCCGTTTTCACTGTAAAACCGAGTTGGGGCTTGTACCTCCCCATATATATGTATGGAGTGGAGTTGGCAACTGAAAAGAAACTTTGTGTTCCCTTCAAGCTAGGTGAAGGACGGCTTTCACACACAATTATCTCTCAGAACTGAGCATGTGGAGAGACGTTCGTTCATCCAGCACAAAGGGAACGGGTTGCAGGAGAAACACTGACTCTGGTTTCTCAGTCTTTTTCCTAGTGCCGGTTTGAAGTGCCTGCCGTTTTCACTGTAAAACCGAGTTGGAGCTTGTACCTCCCCATATATATGTATGGAGTGGAGTTGGCAGCTGAAAAGAAACTTTGTGTTCCCTTCAAGCTAGGTGAAGGACGGCTTTCACACACACTTATCTCTCAGATCTGAGCATGTGGTGAGACGTTCGTTCATCCCGCACAAAGGGAACGGGTTGCAGGAGAAACCCTTACTCTGGTTTCTCAGTCTGTTTCCTAGTGCCGGTTGGAAGTGCCTGCCGTTTTCACTGTAAAACCGAGTTGGATCTAGTACCTCCCCATATATATGTATGGAGTGGAGTTGGCAACTATAAAGAAACTTTGTGTTCCCTTCAAGCTAGGTGAAGGACGGCTTTCACACACACTTATCTCTCAGAACTGAGCATGTGGAGAGACGTTCGTTCATCCAGTACAAATGGAACGGGTTGCAGGAGAAACCCTTACTCTGGTTTCTCAGTCTGTTTCCTAGTGCCGGTTTGAAGTGCCTGCCGTTTTCACTGTAAAACCGAGTTGGAGCTTGTACTTCCCCATATATAAGTATGGAGTGGAGTTGGCAACTGAAAAGAAACTTTGTGTTCCCTTCAAGCTAGGTGAAGGCCGGCTTTCACACACACTTATCTCCCAGAACTGAGTATGTGGAGAGACGTTCGTTCATTCAGCACAAAAGGAACGGGTGGCAGGAGAAACCGTTACTCTGGTTTCTCAGTCTGTTTCCTAGTGCCGGTTTGAAGTGCCTGCCTTTTTCATTGTAAAACCGAGTTGGAGCTTGTACCTCCCCATATATATGTATGGAGTGGAGTTGGCAACTGAAAAGAAACTTTGTGTTCCCTACAAGCTAGTTGAACGACGGCTTTCACACACACTTATCTCTCAGAACTGAGCATGTGGAGAGACGTTCGTTCATCCAGCACAAAGGGAACGGGTTGCAGGAGAAACACTGACTCTGGTTTCTCAGTCTGTTCCTAGTGCCGGGTTGAAGTGCCTGCCGTTTTCACTGTAAAACCGAGTTGGAGCTTGTACCTCCCCATA